>NC_133439.1:354963-662426 GCF_964197705.1 Penicillium psychrofluorescens | reverse complement strand
CGCGTGAGCCACCGGAGAAACTGATGCGCTGGTTCGCCGATCGGAGAGAGGTCGATGGGTGAGTGGTTGAAGGAGACATAGAGCTGCCGGCGCGAGACGCATCGAAGCTATCCACGAAACTCGAACTGCCCTCGACAAAAAAGGCAAGACCACGGGACAGACGAGCGGCGCGCCGACCCTCTGACGCTTGGCGGCTGACTTTGAAATAATCCATCACGAGCGACGCCAGAGACCCCAAAGTATCCTGTTCCAATGTCGTCAATCCCTCGCGCGGCTCCGAGCTCAGCACGCAAAAACATCCCAGGTTGATGTTATTTTCGGTTGTCAACGGGATTCCGGCGTAGAATTTAAAGTGCGGTGCGTTCTCGACAAACGGAAGGTGCTTGAAGCGCGCATGCTGGCTCATGTCATTGACCTCCAGGAAGTGATGTTGCGCATTATGACGATCGGAGGAAGGCAACGAGACAGTATCCTGAAATATGGGCCACGCCTTGCGCTTACCCGTGGATCCCAGCCAGAATTCATCGTCTTGTTCACGGACGGCCGTTTCGTTGAGGTTGAGGGTCGGTGTAGCTTCGGCCAGGACGAATTGCGCGTCGCGGTCTAAGGCGCAAATGAGAGCCCGGTCGGCATTCAGGCGAAGCGCGGCCAGCTGTGCGAAAGATGTCAGGGTATTGTTCGAGGTGCCGAGGATCAACGCCTCCGGGCCGGCCGCGGTGGACGACTGCGAAGTCGCGCTGCTGTTGGATTTGACCGAGCTATCGGCACTCAGCGTACGGACAGTGCTTGCGGGGTCGGAGACTGAATCGTCGACCCCGGGTGACAGCCTGGACGGGGCAAGGGGCTCCGACACCTCAGGCTGGTAGTAGCGATACAGCTCTCTCGCTCTGCGGTCGTCGGTGTGCGCCTGGTGCGCGTGCGATCTAGTAGTAGTCTTCATGCTTTGCCGCTAGCCCCGGAGTAGTTAGGATGCAGTCCGGCATCCTTGGACTCCAGAAATCAACGGTCGAGAAGGGAAGGGAGCGTGGTCAACTGGTGGGAGGAGAAGAGGTTGAAATTCGCGATTGTCCACACGAAAAGGAGCTAGGAGCGGGCGGAAATGCGCAAGCTGACGCTCGCTCACTGATCAAGCAATGTGGGCAGCGATCCAAGGGAACCGGTGGAATCGGAGCGTCAGAGCCACACACTTGGAAGTGGCTCTCGGAGTGGGCAAGAAGCGATGGAACACAGGTAGAGCCCAAGGAATGTGCAGAGCAGAAGCTCAGTTGGTCCCCAGAAGGGAACAATCCCACAAATAACGAAACGATCGTCTGCTAGGTGGGGATAGAGGCACAAGGGCCGGTCAAGGAAAAGGACTCCAGATGTGATGATTCGTGAGGATCGACTGGCGCAATTGCCTCTCTTGGCGGACGTGCCCGACCGGAACATAGATCCTAGGTCGTACAGTCATCGACGATGTGGAGGATGTCGTCTGTGGCGGTACCTGGCGGTACCTGGCGGCACCTGGACAATCGGAAGCCACGGCGTCAAGCATTGGCTGGGAATTCATTACATGGTGGGCGCTGGTTGTGGACGCCTTGGAGCACGAGTTTCATGGGTATGGCCAATCAGCGTGAATGTGGAACCCTGCGAACACCGTCATGGCTTAGGGCTGGTGGGGACGAGACAGTATTTCCAGAACTCCAGGTGATCGCCAGTGCTAGTGGGTCGGGTGGCGGTGGCAAACTCAGGTGTGTTGGACTGCAAGGATGCATTTTTGTGCCCTCGAATGCCGCACTCGATCATGTAAGCGACAAATGCCCTCTGCCCCACGTGACTCGGTCCAAGTAAGAGTGGGAGGTCGGCTTACGTCTTTGTAGATACCCGACTACTAGTGGCGGGGACTGTGGCTCTGGCTCAGTAACTTCCTCCTCCTTCCAATCAACAACATCTTGACACATTTATGTGTCTCGTCTGATTACTAGAGTAAACAATGGCCATTGGAGGCATCGCTCTCAGCACTACTCTCAATAGGCCTTCTTTCTAGTGTTCCACTACATAACCTTCTATTCCTCTTCTTGGAGTTCTAATCATTGTTCTCATCCAACTCCGCTCATGCCGAATACTGAAAGAGAGCAGGTGAATCTCAACAGTCTACCACCACCACCACCACCCCCCGAAATTCCTGGCTCAAAAATCTCCAGTTACGTCTTAAAACTCAGAACCGCCCCTTTGGATTACTTTTTCCAAGCACCAACCCCACCCCAGTACGTGGACTTGTTCGACGCACCTACTGGGCCCTATTTCTTCTATGGCACGTTGACCGACCCCTCTATGGTTCGTGAAATTTTGGGGCTGGAAACCGAACCCGAGCTACGCCCAGCACGTTTATCGGGCTATGAGTGCAAGTTGTGGGGGCAATACCCTGCACTGTTGGATGCTCCAGGCTCCGTGGTTGAGGGCGCAGTGTATCATGTTAAAACGGTTGAACATGGGGAGAGGCTAGCGGCATATGAAACAAAAAACTACCAAGCTGGTCCTTGTCGCATTCGCTATACTGATGGGAAGGAGCCTTCGGACGATGTCGGATATACATTCAAATTCAATGGGAATCAGAAGGATCTAAGCGATGGAATTTTTGACCTGAGGGTCTGGTTGGAAAGAATGGGAAGACTTGCTGCGGTGGAAAAACTCGATGCCAAGAAGAGCACTAACTGATTTGAATTGAGACGACAGGATAATCTAGGGTAAATAATACAAAATCAGTCTGTTCTTTCAAGCATCTATAGAATTCGAGATACATCTATGCGACTAGGCGATAGAATCAGATTTCTTCGATCATTAGACCCGCATTTCGAGAAAGACCCTCTGCACTTGACACCCATCAACAGGTGGTAGATACTTCATCAAATGGACGACAACAAGACATATTGCTGAATTAGAGACGGCACACGGCAGATGGACCTACGTAGTAAAATTACTAGCGGGAATTTTACCCTGACACAATACAACACTCGCTTCGTCTAACAAGAGAGCGGGTAGATTGATTCCATTCTTCTAGCTATATTCCTCTTGTTCTTCCGCTCAAGAACTATGTACAGTACATGATACGCAGACATGCGTCGAGTTAAAGCCGCTCCATCAGCCGCTTCCGCACAGTCCACATGCGAGCCCGCTTGCCATACATATACATGGGGATCGACATGAGCAGACAGAACAGCTGGAGCCCTCCGATGGCCAAAAACACGGTGCGCGAGCCATCCGCATCCAGCCAGTCCACGATAAAGAGAGAAAAGACCAGGCCGTGGAGCACGTCTGAGGGCACAAGTGATGGGTCAGCGGAGGTCATCATGATAAATGCAAGCAACGGGAAAACTCACTCTTGCTGAAGTTCAGTGTCACCAGAGCCTCGCCAGCATACTGGCGGTAGCTATCAACGCAAAATGTGATGGCGGTCGTGCTACCGAGACAGCAGCCGAACGAAATCAGCCCGAAGAAGATCGTGGGCACGATCCACGCGTCGAGGTTTTGGGAACTCCACCCAAAAGCCATCAGGCCGATGGTGGTCGATAGGCCGATGGGCAAGGCCATCACAAGACGGAACTCGGGCTCGTAGATGCCGCCATTGCGCTTGGTCATGTATCGGACCACAATATCCGATACCTTGCCCGCCACCGCGGTGCCGAGGAGGCCGCCCACAAAGGGCGAGATGTAGAGCAGACCGGTCTGGAGAGGAGTGAAGTTGTAGGTGCTCTTGGACTCGAAGATGGTCGCGACAGATTCCGAGATGACGATCAGCCAGCCGACGGAGAGCGCGTACACCACGGACGACCACAGGACTGCTGGGTAAGCGAACAACACAAACGGCCGCACGGCGACCTTGAGCCACTTGTCGCGCGCGATTCTCCCATTCCACACCTTCAATGTCAGGGTGTATGGTATCTTGGCACGTTCGCGCAGCCGGTTGGTGTACTGTAGAGAGGGAGTCATCGGGACTCCAGGCTCCATCGAGTCGCTGCGCGCAGGTGAAACTGCGGCATGACGGGAAGCTTCCAGGTCGCCTGGATGCACCGAGGGTGCAGCGGTTGGGGAAGGGATTTGTAGAAAAGCATCGGGCCGTTCTGTTGCCGGGGTCATGACAGATGGTGTCATAGCCGGGCTCATAGCTGGAGTGGTGGGCTGGGTGATAATTTGATCGCTGGTTGCATCCCCGGCAATACCATCGACTTTCTCATTCTCAACGTCTTGTCTCTCACTTTCGGACTCATCGGGGATGCCAAAATGAGCATGCTTGGACCTCTTTGGGGACGTGACGGCGGCCGACTCCTCCTCAAGCTTATCAGTTTGGTCGGGAATCTGTACACGAGGACGCCCGCGATGAAGTCCCTGAGACATAATGCCGGACACCCTGCGGAGTGGGTGCGGGCGCTGCCGTTTGTGAGGACGCCGCGGCCGAGGCGTGCGGTCCCAGAAAGTCTCCGGGACGAAGAAAAACAGCAAGACCAAACATCCACCAACCACAATGGCTACAATCCAGAAGACCCAGCGCCACCCAAGGCTCTCGATAATGGCGGCACTGACCAACGGGATGAGATTCTTGCCGCCCAGCAGCAACAGTGTGTATATACCAACTCGATACGCTCGTTCATGCAAAAAGTAAATCTCGGCAATGGTGGCCGATGGAAGACACTCGATGGGGCTGACCGCAATTCCCTGGAAGATGCGTGCAATCACCAAGCTGGGGTAGTTTGGGGATGCGGCGCACCAGAGGGCCGAGATGATGAAGAGCGTCGCTCCCAGCAGATAGACGGGTCGCTTTCCGAAAAGGATGGCAGTGGGAGACATGATCACCGAGCCGATACCCAAGCCCAACATGTAAAGACCGGTGGTGAATGCCACCTTTTGGGTGCTCACATCGTACGCCGCTGCAACTTGGTTGAACCCAGCCGCCAGGACGGGGGTCATGCCTCCTCCCAGAAGACAATAGAAGCCCAAGGAGAGCAGCGCGGCATCTCGACGCCACATGGGCCAGTTTAACGGGTCATTCACGGAGTCATCCGGTTGGGGTTCGAGGATAATCTCTCCATTAGGCGTTCTTTTCTGCACTGGTTGTTGAGGGCCGCGGGAAGAACCGCGGGAAGATGGATTTAGTGATGGAATGGATGAAGCCGACGTCCGCGCCGGTTGATGTCTCATGCCCAAGGGTTCATTGCGATTTGCTGACAGAAGCAGGACGGTTCCTAGATGAATGAACCAACGGTTAGCCGCGCGGTCTTACGTGGTGACCAAGGCCATCCTGAACCAGCCACTTACCTGGTACTTCATCCGTCAGTCTGTCGCTGAGAATTCCAAGGGTCGATTTGGACCGATAAGCGTACTCCTCGCTGGACTCGGACTCGGCTTTGGGGTTTCCTCTAAAGACCCTCCTCCACCGCGGTGTCGCCGCAGCCTGCTGCGGCGGGGTATCAGGCGATGACGTCTCCGTCGGTGGTGCCATCGGGACAGAGTGGTGGAAATGTTTTATATTGCTCAGGAGTGGTGAATCAAGCACGCTATCAAAGTTCTTATCAACTCACCGCATAGCTTAGAGCGACACACCTTGGGAGAAAGCGGGGGTGGGTCAAGGGATGGAACACGTACGTCTATAAGACAGATGATCAAGGAAGATTCTGTCATCCAGTCTAAACGGTGAATCGAGCGAATCAATAATAATAGCGACAGATCGAGTTCCCCGGGCTGAAAGAGGCAGAATGCAGCTGTCAGAATGCAGTCACCGCGTGCGATAGAAACCCAACAGGGGCAACTGGACGGCGGCACTGTGCGGCATAGCTTGATGGAACCGGGGAGCAGAGAGGTCTCGAGATATATATCAGCGGAGAGAAAGTCATCAGTCATGAAAGTCATGCGCTTATCCGCAAGCAACATGCGGGATCGACAGTCGTCCCATGTGGTTGGCCAAAGGCGGTGAGGCTGACTCGTCCTTTCTCCAACACTCTACACTCACTACTTACTCTACATTCACGACTCTATACACACTCCGACGACTATTACGGACTCCCGCGATATGCGTTGTCGGGCTGCGTTCCTCCTATCCAGTCATAGCCAGGCGATCATCATTGGAGATAAGCCCCGTCATGCATGCGCCCGTTAGCGCTCGCACGGCCCATATGCGGTGAAGCGAAACTTCCTCGGCGGGAATGCTGCATTCCTGCGACCTGAGACACGCCGCCGTGATGGTGATTGCGGTCCGGCTCAGATGACTCGCTTGTCGTCATCCTGCAGTCTGCGATCGCGGGGGAGGAGAAATTCCATTGTTACCGCCGGACTATCGTGGTGCCGCTGGCGTCATCCCAGCTGATCTCACGCCGCTGATCTGAACGCCTATCTTCAGGGATGTCCACGTTGGGCATACCGTTGGTGTTAATTTACTCCTCCACTCCTCCACTCTACCGGAGGGCTTGAGCTGTAGCCGGGATGACCTAACAGGAGGTTTTATCTGCCATTCCTGCACCGTCATCCCCGCAAATCCACGCAGCAAGTCGCGCGGAAGAATACTCGCTAATTGAGGATATTCAATGGAAGCTAAATAAGAGTTCAAACAGGTGCCGTTGAGTATAGTGTCGATGAGTATAGCGCCGTTGACTCCATCTATAACACCAAAACTGCCCCTCCTCGATGAATTCTGGATATAGAAAATGAGCACCTAAACCCTGAGGCATCAACAAGCGAGAGTCATGTGACCCTCTCGCACACGGATATATTGCGCTGGGGATCCGGATTCTTCTTCCGTCTGTAATCATTTCCATCGTACCTCGCTCCCAAGCCTGTTCCTTGTCAAGCAGGAACGGGTTCGTGGATCAGACGAAGATAGTACTGTAAGAAATGCTCGTCCGAAGGTGTCCTGTCGATCATAGACGTGGCTGCAAGGGTCACCCCTGGTCGCCATCGACAGGGTATATCTCGGCAGTTCATTCCTTCGCGCGGGCATTTCTTATGGTACTGACTCTGTTTAATCCATGATCCTATATAGCTGCACAGGGGAGACAAGGAACGATTGCTTGGGTGCGAGGTACAATGTAATCAAAACTGGTGTCAAGGGAGACCAATTGGGGGCGTTTAGAAGCCTCATGGGAAGTTTATTGACTCAATTCATAATATCTACTTCGAATCATCTGTCCGTTTCCGAGAAGGTTCTGTAAAATGCACCCATCAGACGAAACAACATATCCTCACGCCCGCTCTTCGCCAAAGCGAAAAAGCCATACGGCTGTCCATTCTTCCCCAGCCTGCCCAGGGGCATGGTTGCAATAGGCCACCCGGCACACGCAGCGAACGTAACAAGGGTCGAATCCGACGGACCAAGCACAATATCGAGACTGTGCTCATCCATCCATTTCTCCATTCCATCCACAGAGGCCAACCGCCGGAGCTGGGAGACCGCGGATGCATGGGATTCGGGAGACATCGTGCTCTTTAAGGCAGCGAGGATTTCTGTTTGCGTGGTCCCCGCTATATGAAGGTCTGTTCAGAGGACTGTCGAGTCAGATCAGTCATAGCGAACGACTTACGTTTAAAGCGCTCTGCCTCGTCATGCTTCTTGTTCCACTCTACTATATCTTCAAGAGTCTGGAGCTGAGGGTCGGGCCAAAAGTTCAACAGGAAGTCTTGAACTCGACCCGGAAATTCGCAGTCTGCCATTTTTTGTTGGCGCTATGGTCAGCTTCAAATTTGGGGGTTTCCGCGTAGCATATTGTACTTACTCGCTACATCCTGGAGGGTATGACCGTCGTGCTTTAGAATCTTGGCCTCCGGGATCTGGAGCGGGTAGATCAATCGAGCTCCATGGGCTTTCATTTTCTCCGTAGCACCCTCGTATGTCGCTTTCTAGTTCTAATATTAGTTTTGGCACCTTGAAAACAATGGCAAGACGGAGACACAACTCACCACGTCGGGCGAATCCCATTTCCCTTTCGAGATGCGGTCATCTACCCCCCATTTGATATCAACCACACCAAGACGGAGCTCTGTCCAGGAGGTTCCCATGATGGAACTGTAACCTTCCCTGGGAACTTTGTCAAATGCTTGAGTGGTTAGAAGCACTTCGGTAAGTGCAGCCAAATCGAACGGATCTCGCGCCATAACCCCAACGCCATCGAAGGTTGAACTAAGCTTGAACACTCCATCGAGGGCGGTGGAAGCCAGCGTGATCTTCATTCCATACAACCCATTCACGCTTGCGGGATAGACGTTCGAGCCCGCCGTCTCGGTGCCGATTGCAAGAGGAGCGAACCCGGCAGCTATGCTAACTGCGGAGCCGGACGAGGAGCCGCCGGGGGTCTGCATCGTTGGTCAACGCCTTCTATACATCTCAGCTCTAACCCAGGAAAGCTCACCGGCTGTTCATCCTCGTTCAGGCCTTCCTGGCGATAGGGAGATAGGGTCTGGCCCCCTTGGGCACTCCAGCCAACGGCCGTAGTGTCAGACCTGATGTGTCAGTATGGGAGCATGCACTGTCGCTGTGTTAGCTCACTTCAACCCGCAAAATTCCTGGATTTTGGTCAGAACTAAAGTTTCAACTGGAGGCGATGCGCTCGAGCCCTACCGTCATGTTTGCTTTCGCAAGGATAATCATTCCCGAATCAATCAGCTTGTATTGCTTAGCCAGCTTCAACCAATCTTTGAAGTATCATTGACGAGAAAGTTATACCTTGGTGATCACCGACGCATTCCGCCTTGCCCTGAGGCTGGCAAACACATGCGACCCTACCGTTGTGGGCATGCCAAGCGACTCGTCGGTAACGATCGCATCCTAGAGGGAGAAGAAGAAAAGTGAGACATGGCGTGGATCTATCCATGTGCTAGATCCTTTACCTTGACGACAATGGGAATCCCATGCAGCTTGCTCTGGACATGGCCGAGTTGTCGCTGTTCGTCAAGCCACTTGGCTCGGGTCAACGCGATATCTCTGGGACAAGTCGAGATGATGGCGTGGAGCCCTCGTCCATGATGATTATGGCGCTCAATTCCCGCTAAGAAGGCTTCCACTAGTTGGACACTGGTGATCTCCTTGCGAGTTAATTTACTCTGTAGTTCATGGGCCGGCAAAAAAAGCAGGGGATCGGTTGATGGATCCATTGTTTCTGGTGTTGTTGTAAGTAAGATGCGGGGGAAGTAGTAACTAATAGGCAGGGAGTTTAATTTTACTCAAGAGTACACTATGCTTCCCCGAGCTATTTATCTTTGATTGCTGACCAGGCACACGATTTAATATATTTCGTTGCCTGCATTTATATACATCCAGCCATGAATCCACCTGGCACGCCTTAATCAAGATATGTGTATAGGGCACATGACCATTATTGACATTTACTGTGCAAGGTCATCTTAGTCCAAACCACACCAGTAAATATGCTCGGCTCTGGGCTTCTTCCAAGAACAAACAAACAATGCTGACTGTTTCCGGTGCGGAGTCACGTGGCTGCCCCTATGCAGAAACCGACCACCATCGGTCGGAACTCCCTGAACCACGCAGTGCGCAATTTATCATCTTCTAATAGTTTCTGCTCCGTGCTTTCTTTGTTTAATTATCTTCTGCATTCTTTACCCTCAATTCCTCTCACTCGATTCCATCCGGCCGCAGATCTGGTCGTGGCATCTTTCTTCCCTGGCGCAATCTTGTCTTGTCCAATCCTCCTTTTCGCCTGCGCCCAACACCAAACGTCGCTGTCTGTCACTCGTTCTGCGGTCGTCGCCGCCTCTCAGCATGAAATTCCACTTCTCATCCCCGTTAATTCTCCTCCTCCTTCCCGCCATCACTACCGCACTCACCGACGCCACATCGAAAAACGACCTCACACAAAATTCCCGCGGCTCTCGTGACGACTACAACTCAAACGCCCTCCTTGTCGACTCTGATGCGTCAGGTGTAGCAGGATCTGCTTCCAGGGGGGCGCTGGACGTCCCAGTGGACGGCAAGGACGGCAGGCCTCATGCCGGTCCGTGGGTGGAAACGAGCGCGGAGCGAGACCGGAAAAGCTCCAAGGGCACCAGCGACAGTTCGGATCTGAGTTCGTCGAAATACGACTCCAAGCTCCCTTCGTCCGATCACCTCACGGAAGATGGAAAGGTGATCCCGCATTCCAACGGCGGCGTGATGGACGACCCCCATCGAACCGGACCAAAGGAGGGCACGCGCGGTATGGAAGGTGGCGTGTCGGAGAAGGAGAAGGAAAATCAATTCTCGTCTGAAAAAGTACCGGGTGGACCGAAGGAGGCGCCTCCGCTGCCACACAGTGAGCAGAAGAAGATGCCTTCGGACGGCGAGAGCACAGATGGAACCGGGACTGGGAATCTTGGAGTCCTAGAGGTATGTTGGATTGCTCCTCTTTCCGTTGATCACACTAACATCGTTTTAGAAACCGGCCGATCTGCCCGAGAAACCGCATGATATCCCACACCCCAAGTCGCCTTCCTCGATCAAGGATGACCCTCTGGCCGTCGACCATAGCAACTATGGCCCCGGATCCTCCTCATCCACGTCCTCCACGTCCTCCACTACCTATGACAAGGACGATACTATCCCCGAAGACGGTAGCGCGCTTCACTCTCTCGTCTTTTCTTTCACCATGATCATCGTTTCCGAAATTGGCGACAAGACGTTCCTGGTCGCTGCCCTGATGGCGATGAGACACGCGCGTTTGGTCGTGTTTTCGGCTGCCTTCAGCGCCCTGATCGCCATGACCATTCTCTCGGCGGTTTTGGGCCACGCCGTTCCCACGCTGATTCCGAAGTCATTCACTAAGCTCATGGCCGCTGTGCTGTTCCTCATCTTCGGCGCGAAGATGCTCAAGGAAGGACGCGAGATGTCTCCCGACGAGGGCGTGGGAGAAGAGATGCGCGAGGTCGAGCAGGAACTGGAGGAGAAGGAACATCAGCAGATGCGAATGGGCCGGCGCCGCTCCTCTATCACGCCCCATAACCTCGAAGCAGGCCGCGCCCCCAAGTCGCGTGGATCCACGAACCGACTCCCCTCCCCTCCGGAGAGTGTATCGTCATCCTCATCCCGTGGCTCTTCTCCCCGTCCCACCCGCCGCTGGAATGACCTCGTCGTGGGGGTGAATAACCTCTTGTCCCTCCTTCTCAGTCCGGCCTGGGTACAGACCTTCGTCATGACTTTCCTTGGCGAATGGGGCGACCGCAGCCAAATCGCCACCATCGCCATGGCCGCGGGCCAGGATTATTGGTGGGTGACCATCGGCGCGATCACCGGCCATGGTATCTGTACCGCCGCCGCTGTGATCGGCGGACGCGCCATCGCGGGGCGTGTCAGTATGCGTGTTGGTATGTATCTTCTCGCCTGCATAATATGTTCTTGCAAGCTAACCAGATTACAGTGACTCTCGGCGGTGCGGTGGCGTTCCTCGTTTTCGGCATTATCTACCTGTTGGAGGGCCTCTATTAGAAGCATGGTTCATCTCTGGCGGTCGGCATGTGTTCATGGCATCTTTGTTTTTTGTAGTATCTGGCGGCTGCTCTGCGAGTCAAAAGTTGAGCGCTATCTCTTAATGATATAATCTTGTGCGTCTGGTTTTCAACGGCCAGAGCATGTATACCTCTGTTTCGAACGTAGTATGGAGGCACCTCGGCAGAAAGAAATACGGAATCCGAGTCTGTGTTATTCAATCAACCCCATTATGATTCACCACGAGTCGGGACCTTCTCTTCGCTCGCTCTCAATCGCAAGTCTGGAATCCGTCGAGACACCGCAATCACCTCATACCTGCGCTGACCTCATACCTGCGGTTATCACTCGTACCTGCGGTTATCACTTGTACCTGCGATTATCACTTATACCTACAATTTCCACCACTCAGATGGCCTTAAAAGTGAGCCGTGCATCATGACTAAGGGGCGGTGAGTAAAAGGCACCAATGGCAAGCCACAGCCAACCGGACTAGGCCTAAATGGGAAACCTAATGGGGACACCCTAACACCCTAATGTAGATCGTTGCCAACATAGGAATAGCGCCTTGTAACATTGTTGTTCCGCCCCGATGTCCTAGGGTAGCCTCGTCCCCAACCATAACATCGCGTTTAACCCCCTATGGTCCTTCTCACCTTCGCCCACCACAACAACGAAGACATTCTCCCATTCTTTTACTTTATTAATTATTTCGCTTTTCTCTTCAAGGAGAATAGGGCGTTGGAGAGGCTGCCGCACTCCCCGGACGTAGCGCGACGCGCTATTGCTGACTGGCCAGCCCGACACCGCGACACACCGCTTACTCTACAGCGCAAACCAAACAGTGCAAATCGCCCACATGATTCCGAGCACTCCTCCACGCCGAAGGACTCGCAGTCAGAGCCGTGAGCTCGAGTCCCATGGCCATGTTGCGAGCGAGCCTGTCTCCTCGGCCCCTCAGCGGGCGCTGGCTAAGGGGAAATCCACCGCCAGTCGTGAGTATTCCTGGTTCTCTTATTTGTCTTGCGCCGGAACTATACATCATCTATTGTTATACTCTGCCGGAAGGTGTCTTTGCTTTTGGCTGCTTATACAACCCACTTCCCTGTCACTTCCGCTTGCAAATTCTGCCTCATGATTGAACCAGTGGCAGCTGACCCTCTCCAGGACTAAGCATGGTAACGGAAGAGACCCCAGGCAGCTCTCGCCAAACGCCCAGCTCGAATACCCGCAACCCTGTGGTGCCTGAGTCGCCGGGTATGCATGAGGGACACACCAATATTTCCGGAACCACGATCCTGCCTTTAGATTCTCAAGACAATGAACCCGAGCCCATCTTGATGGTGGACGAGCTTCCAGATCTCCAACGCGCCGCGACCAATGTCATGGATCTTCTGGTTCCCCGCACTGCGAAACCAATAAGCATTTTCAACGCGGCGGCAGAGTCCCTCAAAGATGACGGGGCCACTACCCAGAGTAAACGGGTCAGCCGAGCAGTCGATAAGCTGGAGAGCCAAGACAAGGTCTTTCCGCGGCAGACGTATATCGATGTCGATCGGATCAGCCGCCTGCTACCGTCTGTCTCCATTCCAGGGGCTGCGCAGCCTTGGACTCCGTTGCCAATGCTCTACAAGGCCAACTGTGCATGGCTCGCGCGCGATGTGCTCTACGCGATTGTCGGGAAACAGTCGCAGATGCGGGTAGTGCGAAACTTGGAGAATCAGTTTCCTGCTCCATTCATGAGCAAGGTCGTCGTGGCGGGCTCCCAGTCGAGGCCACTTGGAGCAAGTGCGACCGACAAAGATACTTTTGATCTCGCTCTTCAGATTCGGACGCTGCTGTTTGTCATGGAGCTGGAGAAACGCCAACATGAGAAGAATTTCGATCCCCTCTCCATTCTTAGGGGGATGTTCTACGATGAGCTTGCGTTCGAGGGCGAAGACTCGCAATTGGACCCTTCATCATTCCGTGGTTTCAATCTTCCTGGTATTTACCAAGACCAGAATGGATGTCTCCCAGAGCGGTTTCAGGAAGCAGTCGAAGAGAGAGTCAGCGAACTGGAGGATAGTCTCTATGATGATGAGGGCCTCCCGAACATTCGGGAGCTGAAGGCAGCCTATCCATGGAAACGCTTTGTTCTGCAAGTCATCCGCTGGATCATCAAACGGGATGGAGAAATCCGAGAGGACCTGCAAGCACTCCCAGCTGTCGACGATGTGCGTGAGACTCTTGAAAAGGGGTTTGAAGACCAGATCCGTCCGCGCGCTTTTGCAACGCCTAGCCGGCTTTCAGAGTCGGTCGCCCCTGAGCGCCGCCCTCGCATTTCCCTTGGCCAACAGAGCCAAGCTACTTCAAGTGACCAACGAGTGATCACAGGATCACCGGTAGTGTCTAGGGACTTTGGAGTAGCTGCCTCTCCAGTGTTTCGGGAATCCGTTGGACAAGAGAGCCCCAAAGGACCGACTGGCGATTTGGTGGACCGAAAGCGACGGAAATCCTCGAAGACATTGGGTCGAAAATTTCTCAATCCAGATTCTATGGGTCTTATCAAACAGCTCGAACAGGCTCGACAACGGAAAGAACTGAGCACTCTCGAATCCCAACCCGCAGCCCCGTCCTCAACAGCCAACTCAAGATCGACGAACTTGTTCAGCTATTTTGAGCAGACAGTGTCTTCCGGCCGAGCGGAGATCCCTCAATCTCCCGAGCCACCGGCCAATCAACAGTACCGAGACGGCGATATTGACGAAGTAGACCTCAGCGGTCGCCAGCAGCACGAGATTATGGAGTCGAACAGCCCTCCAGGCTCCTCCCGAATCAACCAAGTCAGCCACACATCTGTTCCTGGTCGGTTCTTCGACTCGCCACAGGATGCTCACTCTCGGCGGGTGGCAGGACCGTCAAATGACGAGGTGCTTCGGCTCATGAACGAAGCAACCCCCGCACCTGGACCCTCTTCGCGTGCGGCCTTTATCGATCGTCAATCCAACGCTGAGAGGGTGTCTCCGATTAGCCACGATACCGACGTTTGGAGCTCAGAGCGACGACGCGCGCAGGCCGAGTCGTCAGCAACGCGAAAGCGGCCTCGACAAGAATCCCCCGACGACGACGAGGATTCTGACGACGACTTTGATCAGGACGATCGCCAGATCAACACCGCCGAGCGGCGCGCACAGAAGCCCCCACAGCAATCTCGCCCGGTTGAGAAGCGCCCGCGACTCAGCACTGAGTCCGACGCAGCAGGCACCCAGTTGCAGCAGTCGTTGAATGTTTCCACCCACGTCTCTCAACCTACGACATCTCAACCTGTCGGCTCTCGATCTGCTGCCTCCAGACCTGCGGGTCCGAGCCGAATAGCCGCTTTACAAATGTCTCAGCCTGAAGCCTCAAACCCACCCGCGGCTCCAACGGGCCCATGGGCAACCAGCGTGTTTGTTCCTCGCTCGGACGTAGACGGTCGGCAAGGCCCCAAAAAGACGTACTCTCAAGAGGAAGATGAGCGCCTCATTTTTCTCATCGGGAAGTATGGCAAACACTGGTCCGTGATCGAAAAAGAGGACAGCTTCTGTCCTGTCGACGAAGGCGGGCCCAAGTTGAAAGGCCGCAACCAGGTTAGTCTGAAAGATCGGGCGCGTAACTTGAGGGCCATGTTTGATAGGTATGTATGCGCACTGGTGGCTGTCCGGTTGATGTGATGGGGCTGGATTCGTTTACTGACTATTTTTGCTACAGGGAAGGGCGACCACTTCCTAAGAATTTCGATCAAATCACCCCTTCGTATCCAGGCAAACGCAGGTAGCTTTGTCTCGTTCTTTCTCTGATTTTTAACTCTGTTTCGAGATACCCCGGAGCAAGCCATGCTAAGGATAGGATGAGATGGGAGTTGCTGGGGTCTTTATTTTTTTTTTCCTTCTCTTCTTCGGTTACTTTGCACATAAGATACTACTTTTGTAAATTATACCTTTACTTGGACCTTAATCATAAAAACCTCCACCCAAGTCAAAACTAAAGTAGAAGCTTTTTTCTATTCACTCACCCCTTCACTCGTCCCACTGATCAAAAGACCGAATCAGGTCATAGTAAAGCATCATACCCTCGAGATGAACATCCAGCCGAATGCGCTCGTCCACGGTGTGGATGTTGGCCGTGCCGCCAACCCGAGACGGACTCCAGCGGTAGATATTGCGCGAGAGCGGCCAGTAGAAGCGCGTGTCCGTGTTCCCAGTCATGATATCGCCTGTGACCACGACCGTCGGGTTCTTCTTAGAGGAAGAGGCAAGCGGGTTAGGGTGCGACTCGAAGACGGAGCGAGTGACGCCCGCGAAACGGGCCCAGGTCTTCGATGAGAGCGGGTCCGTCGGCGAGATCGGGGCGGGCATGAGAGGCTCGCTGAGCGAGGAGAGCGTGAGGGTGCGTTCGGGCGCATCAGTGTCGTCATCCAGCAGCGACTGACGGCGCGTACCCTCCAGATCCAGGTTTGGAAAGTCATGCTGCACGGTGAGATTGTGAGACTCGGCGATAGGGCCGATAATGCGCAGGGCGCGGTCGACCAGCTCGTCGGGAGTTTGGTGCAACGCAACGCGGTAGTTGACCGTCGCGGAGATCTTCTCGGGCAGGGCGTTGGTCTTGACGCCGCCGTGGATGAGGTCGGCGGCCTGCGACGTCTGCAGCAAGTAGCGCACCGCAGCACCGCGCGACGAGGCGAGCGCCTCGCCCAGCGCGGCAGCGTCTCCGGCGGCCAGCTTTTCGGCCAGCCAGGGCTCGACGTGGTCCGGCGAGTAGCGCGCCTGGCACTCGAGCATGCCGTGGGCCGGGTGCGATTCATGCAGCCACGGCGAGAAGAGTTCCTGGCGCTCCAGGCTATACAGAATCTCCGCCATGATCCCGATCCCCGTGTGCGCGGGCGGAATGGAGCTGTGCCCGCCAGGAACGGCCATCTCCATAACCAGATCGATAGAGCCCTTCTCGCCGACACCGGGGAGCGCATAAACCACCTCGTCGTCACCACCTAGGCTCTGCACGCCCATCCCGCCCTCGTCGAGGACGAACTCGAAGCTATCCTTACCATACCGCTCCTCCAGCGCCGAGGAAAGATTCCCCGCGCCCAGGAACCCGTGCGACTCCTCGTCGTAGCCAAAGGCCAGCACGACGGTGCGCTGCGGCGCCCAGTCCTGCTCGAACAGCTCCTCCACCACGGACAGAAGCCCGATCAGCACGTTCTTGCAGTCGCTTGCGCCGCGGCCCCACATCCACTCGCCATCGAAGTAGCCCTCGAAGGGCGGGTGTGTCCAGTCTGAGGGATCGTCGATGGGGACTACGTCCTGGTGCGCCATGAAGAGGAGCGGCTTGGCTGCTGTGTCGCTGCCCTGCAGCGTGAAGAGTAGACCGAGGCGGTTGACGTGCTCTACCTTGGCCCGGGAGTGACTATATCCCCCACCCACCATCAGACAAACGAGCATTTTTAAGTAATTGGGGGGTAGACTTACACCAGAGGAAATGTCTCCTCCAGATATTCTTGGAATTTGACAAACGGTTCAAAGGCCGGGTCGTATGGATCGACCATGTAGTCGGTGATAGAGGTAGGGACCTGGACAGCCCCCGAGAGGCGCTTGGCCTGCCGCGAGCGGAACACCGCATCGGACAGAAAGTGACTAGCATCGTGCAGGCCGTCATTGGGAGCGGCGACTTTGGCAGCCTGCGGACAGGTTTCCCGCGCGGAGAAATCGGTGAAAGCGCCGAGGATCTGTTGCGTGTCGGGGATGCTTAGGGCTAGTGTGGTAGATGCCACGCCGAGGAAGGGGAGGAGGGATTTCATGGTGGGCGGGCGTTGATAGCTGTACAATAAGAATACCTCCTCGCAGATAAATACAGTCTGCAATTAGGTATAAGTAGTGGCGGTGTCTATCTATCTTATCTCTTTCTTCCCCTCTCAACGCCCTCGGCTGGGGCGGGGTTTGCCGACTCCAAGCTTTACCGGATGAGGCAGGTGTCGGCGTCTGCTCGGCAAGTTCAATTGACACTTACATGGATGTACAGATAGCTCTGGATAGAAGATAGTCCATTGTATATGTACAATGCTGTGTAGTGACAACAGGGTTGATGGAATACAAATGGGAAGGAACCAAGGGCCAAGCCCAGCTGTAACCGTGGATCCTCGATTGTATAGACCCGAGATGCAAAATGAAAATGAATGGCGAACTCTCACGCTCGCCCGCGACCCGCGGGCAGGTATATACCACCTATGCAATACAGCAATATAGAGTACACTGGAACAAAATAGCAGTACAGCCCGCTAGAGACAGGCAAAGGTCTCACAGCAGCCACGCCAGCGCCGCAAATGCAGCGCCGAGCACCGACGATCCGGCGCGAACTGTATCTGCCGCATTGGCCGGCGGGGGTGTAGCCGATGCCATGGAGGATGACGAAGTCCGCGATGACGAGGCAGTCGCAGAGCCGGACGCAGCGGGAGTTGTTGTCTTCGCGGGTGTGGGCGCTGTGAGGATCTTGCTGGGTACAGTACCTGTTGCGCCCGTGGGAGCGACGACAATCCCGCCGGCAGCGGTCGAAGCGCTGATGGGGCCATCATTGGAAATGCCGCCATCTGGGTCGCCGATTGAGAAAACACTCCAGGCGTTGTGACCGCCACCTAAACAAGTCAGGTCAGTTTTCTCTTCTTCGCTTGTTTTTGTTTGCACTGGGGGATAGATGGATGGCCTACATTCATCCTCGGGATATCCCGCACAGGGGACATTGCACTTGCTATCCTTGACCTGCTTGTCTTTTGGGGGCATGTCATGTCCGCACCAGCAGCTCATCTTGCTCAGCGCCGCGACAGTGAAGTGGCCCTTCCAGCATTGAGCCCGGCAGTAACCCAGGGATTGGAAGTCATAGCTGCCCTGATCTTGGAGGGTACCAGGGTCGGAGAAGCACTCGCTGTCGTAGTCAGAGGTAGCGAGGGTTGCGACAGGGAGGGAGAGGGAGAGGGAGAAAACGAGAGCAACGAGGGTATTTGGGAGATGCATAGTTGTTGGTGGTGGTGGTATTGTATGAAACGATTGAATGTTGGCAGCAAAGCGAGAGGCGTGGGTGTTTCCGACAGAAAAAAAAAGGGAGGGAGAGGATACTAACGGTGAGTAGCGACCATCCCCAAAATAGCGACATGTTTCACATTTTAAAGAACACCCCCCAAAGAATCTCCAGCCTCGCATAAGCGGGAAGGGACCAAACCGACGTCATGATTATTGACCGACCCCAAAGATCTCACATATCCGCGCGATCGACTGCTCTATTGAAAGGCCCTACGAGTCGTCATTGGACAATGCGCCCTCCGTGTCGCCATCGATCGGCACGATCGCCGCCATCCCCGGGCTCGGGTTCGCGGGTGTGAAACGGGTCCTTGCTTCAGGTTAACGAGCTGGAACAGGATGTGCGCGACCTGACAGGTTGAACGCGTATTCGGTCCACATGGTGTTCCAGCTTGGGGGGAAAGTGATTCGGCGGAATTATGAAGCCTGGAAGAGGCTAATGAGGAGCATAAGGCACATTGGGGTACTTGGCGATACCTGCCGAGGCCCTATAAGCGTAACGGCCCTCTTGACGGGCCTCCTTTCTTGGAGCAAGATATCAGCCTCGCAATACGCCGGATCCACAGAATTCGGCTATTCTCCGCCTTGTTGAAGTTGTTGGAGTTGGTCATCAGGGGTAAAGACGGAAGTGGCGCAAAAGTCAGCCTTGGCCCTAACGAAACTACAACCTACACCGCCGGATTCAAGACAAAGATAGATCGGAAGACCCTGTACGGCCGGATTCAACCGGCACCCTGCATGCATCCACTATATAAATAAGGCAGAAATAGAGAAGAGGCCTATGCACAATGACGAAAAAGAAAGGGAAGGAAGGGAAGCCTGAAGCCCTCAAAATCAACACGCTCTCAGAGCCGTGTCGCGTCATACGTCAACATCAGCATCCACAACCGAAAGGGATGCAAATCAACCGCGTAGAGGTCGCTGGCACGAACGACGATCCCTCAATGGCGATGGGTATCAGAGACGATAAGAAACGGATATTACCAGAACAAGAACCCACAAAAAGCGAGTGAAAAGTCTCCAATGCGCTGTCTTTTTATCTGCCCGTACCGAAGGATTGGGGCGGCAATAAGAATAGACGCACACGGAATAGTAAAGATAAATCCACAAGAAACGAAAGTGTTTTCGGTAGGCGAGACTCCTTACGACTGGTTCAAGAGGAGAGCAGCGAAGGTGCCGCCCACGGCGGGACGAGCAATGAAATCGATTCCAAGCGGGTAGCTAGAGAACCTCTGTTAGCAAGAATCCTAGTGGGAAGATGGGGGGGAAGATGGCAACTCACTCTCCCGTGACCGTGTCGTACAAGTCCGTCAAGGCCATATTGGTCGGCGTGTCATTGATCCACTTGACAATGTCGGTGATGAACATGGTCTGGGTTGAGCTGTCGGAAATGGCGGCGCAGAAAGATTCCCAGTCACCCTTGGTGAGGGTGTGGCGCGTATCCAGAGGCACGCCGTACTCGTTCTCGACAGTCGGGTAGAAAGTGTTCTGCATATCGTACACGGACTGGGGCACGAGGTTCAGGCCCAGCTGGGCGTCGGCGTAGAGATTGTATAGGAGGCCTGACGCAGTGAGTAAGTACTTTTACACATATGGAAAGAAAGAAAAAAAAAAAAGTCTTACCGTGGCTGGTCCAGTTGTTGTAGTTCAGAGTCGTGTGCGGCGGGTTCGCGTTCTTGTTAATAGCCAGGGTCTGCCACTTGGTGATGTAGCTGTGCGCAATTCTGGAATAGTTGGCAGCCTCGGCCGGGTGACCGGTCAGCTTGGCAATCTCGGACATGGCCTGGATACCAATCATGCCCTTGAGAGCCAGGTTGGTTTGGTTGCTAAATAAATCAGATGCATGTCAGCCATGGGTTCGTTCATTCCTCGATAAGAATGGTCACTCACGCCAGAGCGCCGGCAAAGTCATCGGTCGAGATCTGGTTGGCTGGGTACAGCGCGTCGTTGACCAGGTAGCTGGTCCACTGCTCCAGCAGCTTGTAGTTCTGGGTCAGATAGCTCGTGTCCTGGGCCTTCTGGGCATACGCCAGAGACATGATGACCATGTTTCCGCACTCCTCCAGCGGCATCTTCTCGTCGTTGCCGGTGGGGTGTCCCGTGGCGTTGGGATAGGTGGATCCTATGTCGTGCATGGCCCAGGCGTTGGGGTAGTCGCCGGCCGCCTGGATCTCGTACAGCGGCTCCAACACAAGCTTGAGGAGCTCGGAGTTGGTGTACAGCAAAGCCGGGTAGGCGGGGAAGATGATGTCGACCGTGTTCACGTTGCCATCGGATGAAATCTCCTTCAGGAAGAGATACATCTTCTCCGGGGTGCCGCAGAGCTGGGTGGACCCGAAGACCTGGCGAGCCGCAAGAGACGTGATCGTCGCATAGTCCTGGCTGATAGCAGCGGCCGAGTCCTTGGCAATCTGGTTGTCAAAGGCACCAGACAGTGAGCTGAAAGTGTGGTAGTCCTTGTAGAAGAAGGAAAGTGCGTCAAGATCATTGTCAAAGTAGCTGGTCCACAGCGACGGGACGGGGTTGTATCCCGAGGTGCCGTTGAACTGAATCGCCTCGTCCTGGCACAGGCCAATGGTGAACAGCGTGCTGACGGGATGAGAGCCAACAGAGCCCAGATTGGCGGTGAACCCGAACACGGGATAGTCATCACTGATGGCGCGGTAGTTGTTGTCCTGGGAGTCTGTGAGCACGCCGTTCGACGCGAACTGGCCCCGCACAACCGTGTCCTGGCCGGACTGGAAGGTCATGCCCTTGGCCGCGTCGGTGGCATAGTACCAGTTACCCCATTCAGCCTGCTGGTCGACCTCGGAGAACGCCAATTGGGTCTGGCGGTACACCTTGTGGTAGCCAATGCCGTTGGTGGTACCGTAGTCCCACTGGGCAATGGCACTGCGGTCTCCAGAAATCCATTCTACCACCACAGTCAGCTTTCTTGGTCAATTTTGTCGGTCCACAAAAAGCACGTACCGGCGGAGATATCTGAGTAAACTTCCACCTGGTGGTGATTGCCATCTAGAGAAGAAACCTCCACATCCATATACGAGAAGATCAGCGACTGGCGCTTCAGATCATTGGGCGTCAACGGCGAGAGGAAAGTAATCTTCATTTCCACCACGCCCTCCACATTCATCGTGAAGATGCTCTTGGTGGAAGTATACTCGAACGCTGTCTGGTTGACGGTAGTCGCGCCAGGCAGGCCCATCCAGGTGTACGTGTTGTTATCAACACGGATCATACCACACCAGCCAGTGACCTGGTTTCTACTCCAGAGTCAACCATTGTTGTTTGGTCCGAACAACGAACCGAAGACCACTTACTGCCAAAACGTCGGCCATTGACCAGCCAGATAGCCGCCATTCCCACCGTCAGTGCCGGCATCTTGCCAGGTGCTCAGATACGGCGACTTCACAGCCAACGGCAACGAAGGTGGCCGTGCTGGAGTAAAGGTAGACTGAGCCGCAATGGACCCCACGAGGGAGGAGACCAGCAGGCCGAGGCGAGACAGCTGCATGGTGGCCGGTCGATTATTGTCGAGACGAGCGGAAACACAACTAGGAGATTTCACAATATAGGACTCTTGGCCCGGTTATAACTAATAGCCCGCAACGAAAAAGAAACTCGAGCTAGGTCTAGCAAGGTAGGCAGTGCAGGTGTTAGTTGGCGTTGGAATACGCAGGGTTCGAGGATGGTCGAGGGGCCGAAGGGATAACTAGTCGACGAGGGGGCCGGAAAGGAAAGCAAAAATAGAAAGATAATAAGCAAGCAGGCGAACAAAAAGGATCGACAGGGAGGGCTATTGTTTACTGGAATGCCAGGGACATTTTCATACTTATAGGCCGACGAGAGGAGAAACGAGAGAGACACGGGCCCTCCGCGCAAGCATCGGGAGGGATCCGCATGCCAGAGATTACAATATTTTAGCGCGCGACTGGGAACACGTTGATCACGAATGCAGGAGATGCGGCCAGGAAAGTTCCGAGACCACGTCCGGCTGACTCTGCTGGGGCCGATGCACTGCACATGCCGGTCTCTGCTTGGCCATATGGCAAGGGGATGGGATGTTGGAGTGAGGGGGGAATCACACACGGGGCCATCCCACGAGACGCGACGAGGTGAGAGGGGGCGATTTAGTTGGGTCCAGGAACAAGCCTTGTCAGGATCGACAAGAGGCTGTGGCGCTCGTGGAAACATCAACCCGGAATGGTTACAGGGATGTGAGTGGAGAGGAACAGAGGGGGTTAATTAAACGAGCGACATCGGTACGAGAGGAAGCGAATGAGCGAGCGGGAGTCTACGCGCGACAGATCTGTCACGGCATCAATAATGGTAAAATGAAAAAGTCCGGGGGCGATCAGGAAGGTGCCATCGTGAAACAGCCCAGTGGACTGATCAGGGCTAGCTGAACGGCCACTCCGTACAGTCTGGTCGTATCCGCCCAGGGAGCCTCGGATGTAGCGAGCGGTGGGCCTCGGAGAATCTGCGGGGAAGATCAGCGGAGGAGCAGGAAGATGTTGTAACGAGTTCCTACTGTTAGAGGAACGGTGTATGTATATGGCTGGGGCAAGTGGGTTAGAGTCGCAGAGACAGTGGAGACAACAGAATGTGGGGGTGAGAGGTGAGGCATACGGGCAGGCCCCCCTTGCAGCCCCGTCTCGGTGGACCCGGACCTGGAATCGTGGATCGAGTTCCAGGGGTAAGGATGGACAGGGGAAAACGGTCAAGCGTGACGATCACTTGGAGTCCCATACATCGCTTACAGGACACTCCACCGTCTTGGTTTCCAACACTTCCAGAGAGTGACGTCTAGATTAGTCTCTACTAGTCATTGCTTGTCTGCCTCTATATATTAACCATCTACCAGAAACAGGGCCGGTCCACTTGATTATTGACTATTGCCGCCCCCTTACCGGGATAATACTGAAACAGCATGCCGGTAGTTGGCTTATTGAGAACCATCTCACAAATCACAGCTACGAGCTACTGCTGCTGCTGCTGCTGCGCGATAGCTCAATGCAAAACTCTCCCCATTCGCTCCCGCCACTGGTCGTAATGACCTCCTCGGCAATGGCCTCCTCCAGCCGCTCGCCATACCGGCGCCGATACTCCGTCTTGACCTGCTCCAGATGCCGCGGTTCCCAGTGAAGGCGCACCAGGCGCGAGATGAGCAGCTCGGACCGCTCGCGGCCGGAGCGTGATTCACGCAGAGCCTGGTGCAGGAGCAGCGCGTCGCGCATGGGACGGTTGATGGCGCCATTGAGGATGTGCGCCAGCGTTTCTCCCTGCAATGATTCCCATTAGCATCAGCGAATGACGACATCTCGCTTACAACGGACACTACTTACCACGAGGTTACGCGACTTGGCAATCATCGCACGCGCGAAATTATGCCCGTAAGCGGATTCGTATGCCCGCAGCACCTCGCGCAGATGCGCGTCACTGCGCAGCACGATGATCTCGATCATGGCCGTCTCGCCCCCCTCGCGAGACACGAGGGCCTGGTGCAGATCCTGGACGTCTCGACGGCACAGACGCGGGTCTAGGGGCTCGCGTTCATCCTGGCGGCGGGCTTCCAGAGCTAACAGCACCGCGGTGCGGAACTTGTCGGCGCGCAGTTCGGAGCGCATGCAGCGCTCGAGACTGTCTGCATACCGAGAGTCGCGGAAGCAGTTCTTGATCTCGCGAATGGCAGAGTTGGACCGGCCCATTAGCGACTCAATGAGTAGCTCCCGTCGTGAAGTGCCGGCCTGGTAGTAGCAGTTGGCCCAGTAAGCCTCGGATTCCCAGCGACCCAGCGCAGTCGCATAGCACACTTTGTTGAATGTCGCACTGCCCTGCACCTGGTGCTTGATATGTTTAGCAAGGTTGATCCCCTTGCCATGCAGCTTAACCTTATTCTTGTACTCCTGCCGCAGTTCTGCCATCTCATCGTTGTTCAGTCGTGGCAGGATTTGAATGATGGGCTTGTAATCAATGCTGCGCGTGTGGGTCAACGCGGCCTGCATCGCCGCAGCGTCGGCTCCAGCATCGTAGAATGACACGCGCTTTCGCCCGGTGGTCGGGGAGACCGTAACTATCCCGTCCGCGGCGGCGGTCACCGAAGAAGCCGAATCATGTCGATCACGGCCAGCGCTTGGGCGGCTGCGTCGCTTATCATCCCTGCGCTCATCCTTTTCCTTTTCCTTGCTCTTGTCCTTGCTGCCTCGGTGCCGGCCGTCCTTTTCGCTGATCGATGTTCGGTTCTTCTTGTGCCGGCCAGATTCAGAGTTGGATATGTCATCAAGAGGCTCGACATCGGAGATATCATCGTCCCGATGGTGTGCGGATGGCATCACGATGGGCGATGGCATGGGCGACATGGACTGGTAGGTTCCATGGTACGGCTCCAGCAAGGGACTGGCCGGCGGAGGACCATGAGCATGATTGGCCCCCGGCGCAGCCAGATTATTCGACGTTGAGACCGACAGACTATGAGGCCGGCCGCTGGACCGACTCCCACCGGGTTTGATCTCCACGAATTGCGGCTGGCTGCTGTACCGGTACGGTTTGATCGGCTGTTCGGGCGGTGACATATCGTACTGTTCCTGCGGCGAAGCCGTATACGACTGCTTGGACGCCGTCTTGGACGAGTACCGGACATTGGGATCAACCTGCGCATACTGGAACTGGGCCGGCTGGGCATATTGAGATGGCGGTGGGTGCGCAACGTCGTTGCTCGACGAGGAGCGATAATGAGAAGGCGCATAGCCCGCGCCGCCAGAAGAATAGGGAATAGGCTGCTGATGCGGCAGAGTCGCGTAGTGTGGCTGGGGGAACGCCGGTGCGGCTGTTCCAGACGCATCCGCGTACGTCGAAGCCGGAGGGAACCCCCCCGGCATACCCGGTTGCTCCCCCGGATGCGAGGACGGTGGTACAAAGCCCGGGCGCTCACACTCGGGAATTGGGGCCCAGTCTGACGGTGGCTCCGGGTAGGCGGGTTGGCGCGGAGCCCCGGGTTGGGCGTAGAGGTAGTTTGAGGGCTGCGCATATTGATATTTGTTGGGTCGCGCATAGCTGGGATGGCCCCCGTGGTCGTCGCCATAGGCCAGTCCACCATCCACCGAGTCCGAGTCGGAATCCACCGGCCGACTGTGGCTGTCACGACCGCGGGGCGAGGAGGGCCGACGGCCTGGCTCCCGGGTCACGTACTTGACATCCTCCTCGGAATCCGAATGGTCATAAGAGCCATTGCGACGCGCTCGGGACGACTTGTCGCTCGTGCGTTCGCGGCGCTTGTACTTCTCCTCATCCTCGGAGTCGGAGCGTCGCACGTCATACCGAGCGGGGCTGCGAGGAGCGCGCGAGACGACATTGCTAGCTCGCGGCTCTTCCACCTCGCGCTGGCGCTCCTTCATCAGCTTATACTGGCGGTCGATCTCCGCGTCATCGTCCGGGTCATAGCGTCGAGATGATGGAGCGATCTCGACCGCGGGAGAGCGATCGCGTGGTCGGGACGGCGAAGGCGAGGGGGCTCTGCTGTCGCGCGACCTGGAGCGTTCGCGGGATTTGGAGCGGGTGCGCGACCGTGGGTCGTTCACTTGGAGCGACATGGCGATCCAAGGATCGACTGTGGGGATCCGCGCCGGATTCGGAGAAGTGTTTGTGTTCGGTGGAAGTATGTAGAGTATGGGCCGACCAGACGAGAATTGAATTGGTTGGTTGCACGATTATGTCCTGACGGGATCCCACAATGGAACTCGGGAAATAGTTCCCTAGTGCGGGGTAATTGATGGATGGATGGATGGACGGAGGTAACGAAATGGGTCTCGCACGCCACGAGGCAAGGGTAGTAGTGTACACAAGAAATCCCCGACCCAAGAGCACGAAGGAGAGGAGAGAAGAGAAGAGAAGAGAAATGGAAAGCCAGGCCAAGGTCCATTCGCATCTTGTCAGTCACCTGCATGTTGGCCCCCACTCTTCACTTCTTCAGCCGGGGGCCAGTGCGTAGGGCGACATGCGGCAGTGCTTACCGAGACAGTTACGGAATAGGAGTATGGAGTACAACCAATAATTCAAACACAGGTGCACTCGAGCTATGGACCCACGTAGGACACATTTTATCGGGAAGAGGAAAAGGAAAATACAAAGGAAGGACGGAAATCAGTAAGAACGACACGAGCACAAGAAAAAAAGAAAGGAAAAGCAAAGGGCCGCGAACCGAGGCACACGACCAGGGGCGAGAACGGGGGGTATGTGCGGAATCGAAAGCTATGCGGACAGAGACGAGGACAGACAGACAGACAGTTTATCGCGTGCGACGGCCATCGTGACCGGGTCCCACGCGGCCGCCATACTTCTGCGGCATCGGGGCTTGGGCGTGTTTGCGATTGAGACGGCTGGTTCGCCAGCGCTCGTACCAGGTCACCCGGCTGGCCTCGCGCAGCTCGGTGCGCCAGTCGCTAAACACCGAGTCCTTCAACTTGACAAAGTCGCAGTGCTCCGAGTTGTATGGGTCGGCAAATCCCCAGGGGAACCGACGGCCGACGGGCTCGTCACCGGCAGCCAGCGAGTGCGGATCGGGGGACAGGATCGAGAAGGGCACGTGCTGATTGGCAACCTGGGATCCATTGGACTTGCTCTGGCTGCGCTGAGACGGCGACGTGGGAGCCGCAGCCAGTTTCTCCTCCGCAGGCGCAGGCTTTTTGTCTCCATCACCTGCCTCGGCAGACTCCGGTGCAGCAGGGGCTTCCTCCTCGTCCTCCTCGCTCTCCGCGGTGTCCTCCTCATCCGCGCTCTCTGATGAAGTGTACTCCTCCTGGTCTTCCAGAGTCAGGATCTCCAGGGGATCGATGTTGGCCAGCTTCAGGCTGTTCCACACGGCCTTGCGGAGGTAGCCCATGTGAGCCGCGGTGATCGTGTCAGCCTTGCTGATGACCGGCACCACCGTGGTCTTGCCGAGCACGGTGCGCAGGACCTGCAGGTCCAGATTCTGGTCGAGAACGCCGAGGACGGGAGAGTCGGAGGCCATGGCCGTGCCGTTGGCAGCGCGCTCCGCAGCGGCAATGTTCTCGTCCAGGCGCACGGGGTCCAGCAGCAAGAAGGTGCAGTGGATGTGGGTGTCGCGGGCACCAGGCGAGCGCACGACCTTCATCTCCTCGGCAAGGGTCTCTTCAAACTTGCTCTCCAGGAAACCGGTCACACCGCGCATCTGGAGGTCGACGATGTTGCGCTCCAGGCCCTGCGAGTCCCACAGGGTCAGACCGACGCGCTCTCCATCGATCTCCGTCTCGAGGTACTGCGAGGTAAATCCTTCCCAGGCCGAGGTCTGGCGCTCGAGTTCGTCCAGCTCCTCCGGGGTGCGTGTGGGGTGCTTATGCGGGGGCATGGTGAGCGCTTTGCGCAGGAAGTTGAGGAACGAGGTTTTGCCAGAGTTGCGAGCGCCCACCACCAGTACACTAGAACCCCGCCGATTAGTAAATGTCTACATTCTTTTTGGGTTGCTCTTCTTACTTGTACGGGGTCGGGTCCTTGCGACGGCGCAGACGGCGCGGACTGTTGACCGTGCTCACGGCGCTACTGGCGTAGCTGTAACGGCCACGATGCGTCATGCTCTCGGAACGGGCATACGGGTCAATGTTGATAGCCTCCGCAGCCGACGAGGAGGGACGAGGTGGCATACGACCCTCGAGGGTTGCGGCGGCGACGGCAGCGGGGTCATCCCCTCCAAACGTCTCCAGCACGGGCGTGGGCGACAGATCGGGCAGACGCGGGGCGATCTTGGATGCAGCGGATTCGCGCTGACGACGCATTTCTTCCTCCATGGCTTGCGCTTTGGACATCTTCTTGCGGCTGCCCGAAGACTTGCGCTCGCCCAGGGGTTCGGTAGATTTGGAACGGCGAAGGAAACCAAGCGAGGTGCGGCGTTGGTTGCTGAGGGAGTTGGGGTTGCTTCCGTTTTCCGTAATGGCCGGCAGCGTGTCGTTGTGGGCGGCAGGCGCCAGGTTCGCGCCAGCAGCAGGAGCACTTGCCATTCTGGCGGGTATCTCGTTCTTTATCTGATTCTGGTTCTTCTCTTCTTCACCCCCCCCAATTGGAATCAGCACACCACCATCTTATCATCCATCATATCCGCTCCCAGATGATGCCCTCGTGGGACACTTACCTGATTATTGCCACCGATCCAAGGTCCTATGCGCCACAGCGCAAAACGAGAGTATCCGGGATGATGCGAATTGCCGATCACCAGTCAATGGTCCGAGATGAAACAGGGTCGGGCCAATTGTGCGGATTCTAGACGAAACAGCAACTGCGACACGAAGATCGCGAGAACGAATGGAAAGCGAGAGTGGGATCAAAGCGACACTCGACCAGCCCAGCCAGTGTACGTGTCGAATTCCGCTGTACGTCGCTGCTGGAGGACGGAGACAGGGGAGACAGAGAATGGAAATGTTTTTTTTCGGGGGTTTCGGGGAGAAAGGAATTGAGAAATGGCCTGCTCACAGCGTCCGGCTACCGCGGCGCATGGAGAGAGTGAAGAGGAAGAGAGCGAACGGAGAAAGAATGGGTGAGAAAGAGAGCGAGAGGGACGGGGGTGGAGAGGAAGAAAAAAAGACAGCTGAACGAGGCTAATAATGGCTAATGGGCAATGCGGAGGAAGATTATCTACTAGCTGGATCGATCGGGGCTGTCTGGTCGTGGCATCGTGGCATCCGCCTGTCTAGGGCTGCATCGGCATCTACGAGACTGATTCCGACCGTCTTCAGCCACCCCCCATCCGGTCCTGATGGTGGTCAGGCAATTCATTATGATCTCTTCGCTGGCGAACGCCCGCTGGCGGGATTCAGGGGTAAGATGCCGAGATCAGTCCAGAGCAAAAGGTATCCCCACTTGGAGCTTCGCCCGTGCACGCTGTGTGGATGGTTCCTGCCACGCCGGTGGGCGGGCTAAGCAAAGACGGGAAGTGCTGGTGTCGATGACTGGTTCGAATGTCTGCACCGACACACACACCACAACGATGATGGTGGGCAGCAATCAAACCGGTCCACAGGGAATTGTTCTTCTTCTGGGCCGCATATTTGGTTCTTCAAGGATATCCGTGGTTGATGAACTGTCGCTGAACTCCCGGGACCTGGCACGTGCGCACGAGGGGTTCCACTGGCTTCCTTTGCTTCCGATTGAGCTACTAGTGGAGACCAGGGGTTCGACGGACTCGATTTGCGCCGTTGTGCAGCTGTGCGGCTCGAGGCGCTTGTCTCGACATTGGAAGCTTTGGGTTTTCACCCGGGACCGGGTCAATGCCGGAGCTTCCCAATGCTCAAGGCAGCACGCATGGGGTGTGGAGCTCATAGAAGTCGTCTGTGATAATCGCGAGAGATTACCGTAGGTATAAGTGATGACTGGGAGTGATGACTGCAGGTATGAGTGATAGAGTGCTAGCAAGGGTGAGAATATCCCCCATCGCCATGGTTTTGAGTCATCATGGTCACAACATGGTCAGAATTCACGATCGGAGCGGCGCGGTTAAGCTTACTTACATTATGCACAATAGACCCACCCCAAGGATATGTCTAGGTCTTTTCCGGAGCTAAATATATATATTCTGAATTCATACATCTGGAGTGACCGCCTCCTAGGTGGGGGACCCTCTCTTCCCTTATATTTGATTGCCATGACCATTCTTTAGAGTATTGCATTGGCGCTGACTTGAGATAAATGAGTACAGTATGTATCGAGCCGACTGGCCAGACAGCTATACACTTCCTTCCCGTGGACCACACAGGGAACAGCTAACTATATGAAACATAACAACATAATCATCCAAGATCCACCACGTCTCAACAGACAGTCAGTCAGTCAGTCTCATAATCGCATTTAAGCAATCACAATGGAACTATTCCCCGCCTCCTTGAACGGCCAAATAATGCACGGCGAAGCAGGGCAAACGTTACTGCGATCGAGGTCCTTGAACTTCGGCCCATTCGGCCCAGCCACATACTTCGCCTGTCCGAAGATGCTGGGCTCATTGGGCGGCTGGTCGTCGCCCCACTGGCCGTTGAAGTTGAGCCAGCTGAGCGGGTAGTCGCCGGCCGCGCTAAAGGTCAGGCTGGATGGGTCGTACGTGTACGAGTAGGCGTTCAGAGTGGGGTCCCAGAGGACGCCGCGGTCGGTGTAGTCTTCCAGGGGACCGTCGGGGAAGGTCACGCCGGGAATTGTGTGGTCGTGCGTACTGCAGAGATTTTGGTTAGGACTATATGCAACTTGGGGGTGGCGATCAGGAGAGAGGAGGGGGCAGGACATACCCTGCCGTGGCGTAGTTGGCGTGCGTGCCATTGCCGGAGTAGGAGTACGGCCGCTTGCCGCTCTTCTCGACGGCGTTGTAGGTGAATGCCTGGCCGTAGGAGTGCTGGCTGTACCAGACCGCCGTCGGAGTGCCGTTTGCAAAACGGACCATGTTATGTTCCCTGGTGATCAAGAACGTTCGATCAGTCTCTGAAAACCCCCAGATCCCACTAAATCAGAACATACCAATCGCCAATATGGTCACCGAACATCTCGCCCAAGACTATGTCTCCCCGGTTAAAGCTGTACATGGGCGTCTTGTCAGTTGTGCTTTCTTCCCCGAAGAAAAAGGACCGGAGAGCCATACGCGTAGAAATAAAAGTAGAAGGCATCCAGACTGCCTGCACCATGGTTGACCGTCACAATCGCGCACCCGGTGGCATTCCCCGTCCGGCCCTGCGCGTTGGGCGTGACGCCGAACCACCAGCTCGGCTCGGGTTCTTGCGCGATGCCATTGTGGGTGGTCAGGTAGACGCTGGTATTGCCTAGGTCGTTGAGGCTGTCGAGGTTGTCCAGGGTGAGGGGTGTGGGGGTGCCATTGACGGCGTTCCAATTCACCTCCGGGATGGTGTTGGCGACCTGCGCTCCGATGTCGCTGGGCCGGTAGGCATCTCCGCTGTATAGCCAGACGAGGGGCGCTTTAAAATAAAATAAAAAATATTAGAATGAGCAAGGGAGCAAAAGAATAAACATCACCCACCATATTCATATACATATTGCGGGAGGGACGCCGCCGCCTTGAGAGACGCTGCGACGGGCTGGATGGAGGACAGCGCCAGCGCCGCCAGACAGGAAGTGTGGCCGTGCATCGTGGTTGCTCTATAGTGTGGACCAGGATGAGATGATGACCGGGGGCGCCTTTTTAAGTCAATAATAATCTCGACGGGTCACGGTAACTGATAGCAGAATGACCCGCGTTGGCAGTGGCGTGGTCGCAGACCAGATGCGCCCTGCTAGATCGATTGCAACGCAGGTCCGGACGGGGAGACCGAAGTGCAGAGGATCATCGTGATCATCGCGGGGGCTATTTACTTCTTATGTCCTGTGATCCCGAGGAATGCGAGCGCGGTTTATCTGCGCCCACCACGGGAACTTCTCTCACGCTTCTTATTCTCTAGATCACTATACACTATACCATACCTCAGGAGAGAACTTGGAAGTAAATAGGTTTCTTTCATCAACAGTCATAACAGTCTCTGGAGCACTATACACGATCTACCAGGAACAATATCCCTGCGCCCTGAATACAACCCTGCGCCCCACCCCTGCTTGGCCCAATCACCCGGCGTGGCTGGATCAGCTGCACCGCGAACTGGTCCACGATGGAGAGACGATATGTAGTTTTCCAGATGGACGATGTAACTAAAGCATCAGCTGTTCGCTGGGCGTCACCCGCGCTCTCCCTAACCTTGATTCTGCTTCTGCTTCATCAGTTTAAATAACCTCAGATCCAGTGGAATCCGCTCCCCGAGCCACGTTGCCTGTTGCGTGTGATTGCGCTCCTCCTCGCCGTCCAGGGTGTTGGGGTGGATGAGGACGCTGAGCGGGCCCCGGTGCACAACCAGCCAGGGAATAAATGCGCCGAACTGCGCCGGGCTGAAGAGGTTGACTTCGAACATGGCGACCGGGTGTGGGCCGACGGGCCGGTCGAAGAACGTGTAGATGCGCAGCTCGGGGACTGCCCACGTGAGTTACACGAACGTGGAGGGGGAGAGGGTCATCGCGGACTTACATTCTCGCCGGATTCGTTCCCAGAGGGCTTTCGCGAAGACGACTTGGTCCGGGTTGTTCTGTATCCCCATATCCATCCCCTGGTCAGTGTTTGCGCCGATGCGTTACTTTGCTGTTCGACACACCTGGAAGTGATAAATGTGGATATCAAATCCGCCGCGCCGGTCCTTGGCCAACGGGTCTGGGAACTCCGAGTAGGCTTTGCTGAGGATGCCATGCTGCGGGTTCTTGAAAGACTTGCCGTCTTCGTTTCTCTCTCTGAGGATTGTGCGTGCTGGTTAGCATTCGCCCTAGATGCGGGGCATGGCGTGGCACGTACTCGGACAATGGTTCGAGGTTCTCGTAGCCTTCTAGAGGGGAGGCGTACGAGTACGCGAATTGATCTGTCATCTTGATGTGTTGGAGGTGGGTCGGTAGTTGGTCGATGTCAAATGGAGAGATATATATCTCGGGAGCAGCGTAGTTCTCAGGTGCTTCAATTTCCAATGTATTCCACGCAAGTCGGATGCTTTTTCGGAGCTGGTTGGGTATCGCTAACCATGGGTCAGCATCATGCAACTCCACTAACTGAGTTACACGATGTCGTCAATTTCACATCTATGGCGCCGATATTTCCGCACCCTGACAAAGCGCGGAACCACCGGATCAGGACCCCAAGGTAGGTAGACTTACATTCAAAAGTACTCACAACTCTATACACAATGACAATAATATCGCTGCCATGTTCGATGCATCCTGGTATCTGGTATCTCTAAATAAATAAGAAAAAGTATCTGCCAACGCCGGCATGAACAAGCTACCACTGCGCCCGAATATCGATGTGACCATCCTCATCGACAAACTTGCCTCGATCCCACTCCCGGCCTTCGCCTTTCTTCGACCACTTCACGTCTTCCGACCGGCCTGCCCCATCACCAGGAACTCCCGTGAATGCCGGGTTGTCCTTCCATCGCTGGATGGTGTCCTCGTTAACCCCTGCCGCACGGAGCCTCTCCTCGCCCTTCTGTTTCCAGCGCGTTCGGTCGCGTAGTGCCTCAAGAGCCATGTCCCAATCGTCGTCCGCGGTCATCAGACCGGCGACGGGGCGACGAGTAGGGTGCTTAGGCGACGGATCGTCATCGGGTTGAACGTCCAGCGCTGGATCGTAGTCTGGTGCGAAATGGGCGTCCATGTTACTCGTCTTGGGTTTGTAGGCGCCTCGGCCGCGCGAACGGAGAGGGGCTTCGCTCTGGCCATGTTTGTAAGGAGGAAGGGGCCCGACCAGGTCTTCCAAAGGATCGGAGTCATGCTCAGTGTCCGTTTCACGTGGATTCTCCATGGCAGACGAGGCCTTCTCCTGGCGTGTAGCGGTTTCGGAGCGAGACGGGCGAGATTTAAGAGATGTAGTGTCTTCGTCGCGCTTCGATCGCTGACTCCGGTGTAATTCGTAGGAACGAGAATGGGTGTGCGAAGGAGATTTCGATCGGTCATGTCGGCGGCTTCGATGGCGGGTCGGACTCCGATCTCGTCTGGGAGAACGACTGCGAGATCTAGAGTATGATCGCTCACGCCGCCGGCGCCGGCCTTCTTCCCTTTCGCGTCGATCATGCCTGGACGAGGTATGTCCGTGGCGAGCACGACGGCGCTCCTCTCGGTCTCCTAGATCTTCGTCGCTGTTATGGTTTTCGTGACGTCGAGGCCGTCGAGACCGCTCCATTTCTGCCGAGGAGGAACGAGTTCGATGTCTTCGGCTGCGATGTGAACGATGTCGGTCCGTATGGTCTCGCCCATGGTCTCTTGAGGAGCGGTGGTCGCCGGATTCACGCTCGCGCCTTCTCGAAGCATGAGACGATGAGCCAGAAGCAGATGTTGTGAGTTCCTTGAGCTGGCGCTGGCGCTCTCTCGCTTCTCTCTCTTCCTTGCGCTTGAGGGCAGTATTGTGATTGCTGGTTTCCTTGATCAGGTGTCGGAGGAAGCGGGTGTTGGGTTTGGGAGCACCGCTCGTCGGCCTGCCATATCGCCTGCCATTAGCTTGGCCTGGAAGATATTAACCAAGAAACTCACTTTCGAGGCATGTACGCCACCGGACCCTGAGACGAGTACTTCTCAGAGCTGTCCCGCGCCTCGGCGGCAAGGACCTGCGCGACGTAGTCGTCGTCCATGATGAAGCTGCCGACCGGGCTGCCGACAAACGAGGAAGAAATAAAGGTACGTGCAATGAAGATCACGGATGCGCCATGACCATGCGATCTTCGAGACAATGGCAAGATTGCCTGATGAAAGAGGACTGCCTCACCGCCTTGGCCGCTATCCGTTATCGCGATTGTTTACCTTTTGTTCCCCCACTCGTGTCTGAATACCATTAAATTCAGTCTATGAGCATGGCCAATACATCATCAGAGGCCCTAGAGGTCCTCCAGAGCCTGGAGCAGGAACAAGGCGACTTGAAGAAACACCTCGCGATCATCCGCATCAGCGAACCCATCTCTGCCGAAGCCGTGGACTCGAACGCACCTCCTGCGAAGCGTGGCTCGGATGTTTCCGTGTCGAATCTGAACGACCCGACCCCCGCGTCTCTCGAGGCGGATCTCACTCATTACAAAGTTGGTTCATTATCCATCCTGTGCCGATAGCCAAATTCAAACGTGCTGATTTCGTCGTCGTACAGGAACTCTTTTCAAAGCTGCGATTCTCTTACCTCGAGCAAGTCACCAAAGAGAAATTCCTGCGCGCCATTGTCGGCGATCCGCCGGTTGTGGTGGGACACAATGAGAACGTGGAATTGGAGACGCAGCTGGCGGAGGTGAAGGCGGAGCTAAAGGCGAGCAAGGAGGAGGCGCGTGCTATGATCGCCGAGATGGAGAAGATGGGCCGGGATTTGGCGAGTCGTGAGTGTCATTGTCATGGCTTTCGGCCGGGCACCCCGTCACTGACATGACCCGCTACCAGGATACAAAACGGTCCAGCTTCAAATGACACAGCTCTCTACGCTTCCCGACGCTATACAGAACCTGGAATACACAATCGCCGGCCTTCGTGCTCGACAGGCTGCGAGCATGGACTCTGCTGACCCTATCAATACCTCCTCGTCCCAGAATCTGCCTTTGCCTGCAACGCTGACGCGGCTCTCAGAGCGCGAGGCGGAATTAGCAGCGCTGAACCGACAATTGGCGGCTGTCCAGAACACATTGCCCCGGAAGACGCGCGAGGCAGAGGCAATGGAGCGAGAGATCAGCGTGCTTGAGCGACGGAAGGAGGAGACAATTGCCCAAGCCCGCGAGGCGCAGCGGAAGAAGCAAGAGGGAGAAAGCGACGGGCTGGAGGAGATGGGGCGGTGGTACAGAGGCGCGGAGGAAACACTCCAGGAAATCGTGGGCGTGGAGGGCTGACGAAAGGCTCTCGGGGCCTTGCAACGAATGATATACGACGGGAATGGCGTTTGGCATCTACTACTGTACAGTACACACATCTACGGAGGGCAATTGAGCACCAGAAACTCGGGTTCCAATTTGAAGCCAAATGGCTGTGATGGACTCATTGAATTGCAATCATCGTTAGACAACATGAAATGCTATGTTGCAGACATGAACCCCCCGCAGGGTGATCCACTGCCCAAAGCGAAACCCGATAGTACTCCTTTTTTTAGGTCGTCATTTACTCCTCCTCTTCCTCCTCCTCCTCACCATCACCACCCTCGGCGGCCTTGGCCTTCTTGCGGCGGACACGGCCAGGGCGGCCACCACCGAAGGGCGAGGTCAGGGCGAAGTCGATGTGCTTCTGGGAGTCGAGGCGGACAACGTACGAGGGGACGTTGACGATCTGCTTGCCGACACTATTGAGGGAATGTCAGTACTTATCGACCTTGAGAGTGTCTGGGCGAGACGTACCGGATGTGGCGCTGCTTGATCAGGACACGGGCGTGGTGGATGGACTTGGCCAGGCCAAGCTTGTACACGCAGGTCTGCAGACGACGCTCCAGGAAATCCTCGGACTTCAGGGCCAGGACGTAATCGAGCTTCATGCGGGACTCATCGAGCACACCGATGCGCACCAGACGGCGAATCAGGGCATTGCCTTCGAAGAGACGCTTGGGGTCCTTCTCGTCGAGAGTGAGCAGCTCACTGCGACCGTTAGTCCTTTATCCATTTTTGTTCTCTTCACAGCGGATCTTCCACATACCGAGCAGCACGACGGATCTTGGACAGAGTAAGCTGGACACGCCAGATCTCACGCTTGTTGCGCAAGCCGTACTCGCCGACAACCTTCAGTTCCGAGTCACTAGGGAATAGTGGTTAGATTGGAACACGCGACATAAGCAGAAGCACGCTTCTACTTAGTGGCCGGAGAGTACTAACAGACGAGCCGACTCATAGGCTGGAAGGAGAAAAATTAGCCTCAACAACGTCGTGGCATGGTGTGAGATAAAAACTTACGGCGACGGGGGACCTTGTAGGTCTTGGAGTAGGAGCGACTGCAAGGACAATGGTTAGAGCGAAGCACATTGGCAACACGAAGAATACTCACGGAACGGGAGCCATGGCTGCTGGGCGGTTGTCGCGAGATTGTCGAGCACACGAACAGGAAGCACAAAAAGGCGGAACCAAAGGAAAAGAGGAAAGCGGGTAAGCGAGTGTGTCACGTGGCCAGTCTGGTAGGGCATACCCTATCACCTGACCAGCACACACCGAGTCACATCCGTCTGGTTGAACTTCATCGGCCAAGTCCCGCTTCCCTTTCAGCAACCACCACCTTCAATAACGTCGCCATGCCTCACTCTTTCGGTCTGCGTCGCGGCACGCGGGTATGTTGCGCCTTTTCCGCCACGGGTTTTTTTTGGTTTCTCATACTGACGGTGATGCAATAGTACGCCTTCAGCCGTAACTTCAAGGAGCACGGTCAAATCCGCCTGTCGACCTACCTCAAGACCTACCGGTACGATCGAACCATCCGAGTTTCATAATTGCATAATAATCTGACGGAATCTATTTAGGGTTGGTGACATTGTCGACCTGAAGGTGAACGGTGCCGTCCAGAAGGGGTCAGTACAAATTTTTCATCCTTTCCTCCAATCAACCCATTTGTTGGCCGTGGAATGGCAGGAGGATCGTTCCAACTGCCACACTCGGCCCAATCAACGGGAATTCGGAGGAAGGAACAACCCATTTGGTGAAGAACATGGCTGAGATGTGAACAGTATGCCCCACAAGGTCTACCACGGCAAGACCGGTGTTGTCTACAACGTGACCAAGTCGTCGGTCGGTGTCCTCCTGTACAAGCGCGTCGACAACCGCTACATCGAGAAGCGCATCAGCGTCCGCATCGAGCACGTCCAGCACTCGCGCTCCCGTGAGGAGTTCATCAACCGTGTCAAGGAGAACGCTATCAAGAAGCGTGAGGCCAAGACCAAGGGTGTCCACGTCCACCTGAAGCGCCAGCCCGTCATGCCCCGTGAGGCTCACCTCGTCAGCCAGGCCAACAACGCCCCCGAGACCGTCACCCCCATCCCCTACGACACCCACATCTAAAGGATTTTCCGTCGAAATGGGACTGTTGGGGTTGTGGTTGTCTGGTGTTTTGTTGGGTTTTCTGTCTTCTCCGGTGCGGCCCTGACGGAATGGGGAGCGCTCGCTTGGACTGGTAGGATGAGACGAAGCGCAAAAAGGGTCTCGGATGGCCTGGCACACACTTTTTCGCCTGTGCATAGATTCCCCTGAATGAAACAAAATCAAAAATTTCCGAGTTCACGTCTGTTCCGTTTACACTTGCTCCATTGTAGAGTCACCCGTCGAAGTGGATTAGGACTGGCCCAGCATGTCTACTATGGTCATGATTAGGATCCATTGATGCGTTCGAGAAATACGATAATCGCAAAAACCCGCTGCTGATGGATAGTACAACCATAATGAAAAGAACTATATTGTAAACTAGTGATCGTTCATGCTGGGTTGTGTTCATCGATCCAGGATCAGCAGACCCGCCGCGGAAAAAAAAAATATGACTGAGCAGAACCAACCTCCGTCCTTCACCCATCCTTTTTTCGTTACTACTCTGGTCTTCCTTATTTCATTGACTATATCTCCATCCACCCTCATGTGTTAGTTGTATCTCTCTACCGTCCTCGTCTCAACTCGTCGCCGCGCCTGCTCTCCAGACAGCCCCGGTTTGCCATGACGTGACGATTCTCGTCTCCGTCCCTACCCATGCCTCTCTCCACCACCCTAGCTCCCAGCTCTGCGCAGGCGCAGCTGGGAAACACAGATAAATCTCCGACCCGCGGTAAAGATGTCGTCGTGCAATCACGAGAAACGGGCGATGTGGTCCCCAACCGGACTCAGCCGACCGGCCAGGAGGCGGCCAAGGCCAAACCATTTGCACACTTCGTCGCTGGCGGGTGAGTCGCAATGATCGAACCGGAAGATATCTTGCTAACGTATGTCTTACTGAAGCATCGGAGGCATGACCGCCGCGACCCTCACCTCGCCGTTGGACGTTCTCAAGACGCGTCTGCAGTCCGACTTTTACCAGGCCCAACTGCAAGCTTTGCGCGCTTCCCACCCTCCGGCGCCGACCTCCTCGTCTGTCGTCTCCCTTACGCGCAGTGCTGCTATGCATTTTAGCGAAACTTTCCAGATCCTCCGCTCAATACACGTCCACGAAGGGTGGCGCGCGTTGTTCAAGGGTCTCGGCCCAAACCTCATTGGCGTGGTGCCCGCGCGCGCCATCAACTTCTACGTCTACGGCAACGGCAAGCGGATCCTGAGCGAATACTTTGACTACCGTCATGCGGAGGACACTCCCATGGGAATACACCTGACCGCGGCCGCAATCGCCGGCATTGCCACCGGTACGGCGACGAACCCGATCTGGCTGGTGAAGACCCGCCTGCAGCTAGACAAATCTCTCGCAGAGCATGGCAAGGGCCGCCAATATCGAAATAGCTGGGACTGCATCAAGCAGACTGTGCGCCACGAGGGTGTGCGGGGCCTCTACAAGGGTCTCTCGGCCTCGTATCTCGGCGTCACCGAGTCCGCGCTTCAGTGGGTGATGTACGAACAGATGAAGATGTGGCTCGCCCGGCGTGATATCGCCAAAAAAGAAGATCCTGCCCACGAATACACCACCTCCGACGCCGTGGAGCTGTGGGGTGGCCGAATCGCTGCTGCGGGAGCGGCCAAGCTGGTCGCAGCTGCCGTGACTTACCCGCACGAAGTGGTGCGCACTCGCCTGCGCCAAGCACCCACGGTCTCAGTGGGCAATGGTAAAGTTGAGATGAAGTACACCGGCTTGGTGCAGTGCTTCAAGACCGTCTGGAAGGAGGAGGGTATGGTCGCTCTTTACGGGGGACTGACACCTCACTTGCTCCGAGTCGTTCCCTCGGCTGCTATCATGTTTGGAATGTGAGTAACTCAAGACCTGACGTTATAAGCATCACTGACCCAATTGACAGGTATGAATTCATTCTGCGCGTGTTCGGAACAACCTCGTGATCCCTATCATCTCATCCGCGAAGAGACGACCTCATCTTCTTCACTCCTCTCAATGCACAGTTCCCAAATCCGACCCGCGCCACTCCTGTACATTATAATTCGCTTTTTCCCTCTTCCTGTCGACTATCGGAAGAATTTTTGTTTCCTTGTTTAATGCTGCATAGAAAGAACGGCGAGCTCCATGTTTACGGCGCACATAACTTTGGGGTGGTTTGAATTGCAACACTACATTCTTTTTCTCGGAATGGCGTCTCTACTCACATTTCGATGAAACAGAATTCCATAAAAAAGACTTGATAGTAGCCGATCTTTTGGAGGATAGTGGATGTTTTCACCCGGTCTCCAGGGTGTATATTTTTGTACTATATATTTCATGCACTCGGCTATAGTTGGGCGAGCAAAACTAGTACTGGCTTGGCCTTTCAATGCCATATCTGGTGGAGGAGTCGACAATAATGTAAAATCTGGAAATTTCTCTCGCAATGTAGTCGCAGATATTGTAACTCATCTTGCCGATTGCCCTTCTCAGCCATATGTTTTCTGAGCTGGGCCCATCCAGGAAGCAAAGCCCAGCAGTGGAGATGAGCACCTGGCCTGTTTTTGGGAGCCGATGAAGGTTTACATTAAATGCTCCTGAAACAGACCATAGAGTGACAAAACCACACTCTGACGAGATCCACAAAATGCGTTGGGGTCGAATCCTGCCGAACTATAGATCAAGCGGAATCGCCTCACCCCGCGGTCCGAATCGCCGCAGAGCATCCACCACAACTACAACGCACAGGTGGGCCTCTCCATCATGAAAAATAGCCTATCGTAGAGGATTTAGTCGATCAAGCACCCTAAAACAGCCTTGGAACCGACGATGGATCTGACTAAGCTCCACCTAGATGAACTTAAACCCCGCAGAACCACACTTCGAGCCCGATTCCGATCCAATGTCTCTCATCCATGATCCGATTCGAGCTCGTGAGGGCATTTTTCCGAGCTGTGGCGGCCTGTGGCAATGTATGCACCATCCAAATCCCAGCAGGCATCCACGCGCCGCTATGGGTTTGCATGTTTAATGTGCCGGCGGCGAAAGATCAAGTGCGACGGCAAGAAGCCGAACTGTGCAAATTGCGTCAAGGCCAAGGAAATTTGCAACTACAAAGAAAGCCCCAGTTATAATGCCCACTTGATCCACCAGGCTCACCAGTCCAAGAAGCGCGCAGAGGATCTCGAGGCCCAACTCCGAGATCTCGCCGGCTTGAGCCCCGAAGGCCGCGATCACCGTCTCGCGGAGATTGTCCGCGATCTCGACCATCTCCTCCTATCGGAGGCCTCGCCGGATGGTAGTTCCGAGTTTTCCCAGTCTTATGAGGCCGATAAAGAATCGGTACATGAAGAGTTGCCGTATGGCAAGCCAACGGATTTTAGTGTCGGGGAACATGGAACTGTAAGGTGGAGTTTCTATTGTTATTCAAAACTGTGAATTGACTCGTGCATTCTATAGTACTATGGAGCTACATCTAGGTTCCATCCGCTTGATTCAAATGACATCCCGTCGGCACGAGCTCCCAAGCTGGAAGGAGCCGAACACAAGGCTACGGAGGAGTACCACCGCAAATGGCTAGCCTCAAATTCCAGAGTCCAGGAGTCTCTTGAGAAAGTAGCCTTTAGCCGTCTCACTCAATATACAGATGTTGGCCTCGATATGTGCTCAACTCTGCTACAGATCTTCTGGACATGGCAAGCTCCTCTGCACAATTACGTCTATCGTCGATGTGAGTTGCTCGAGAGCCGATTCTGAACATCTTTCTAATCCAATATTCAGGTTTCTACCGCGATATGGCCCTGGGTGGCCCATATTTCTCTCAATTTCTGTTGAATACGATTTTTGCGCATGCCTCTCGTCATACCAAAGACGAAGACCCCAGATTTGCAGGTGCTGAAAGGGGCGAATACTTCCTCCGGAAAGCTAAGCAGCTTCTGATCGTCGAAATGGAACAGGAGAAGCCTAAAATATGTACTGTCCAAGGTCTGTTGATGCTTGGTGGCCGACAATGTGCTATTGGAAAAAGTAGTGAGGGGTGGCTTTATACTGGCATGGTCCGTGACTTCGACTCTAATGATCTGCCTTCTTGAACTCACAATTCTAGGCAATCCGAATGATCACTGATCTTGGTATCCACCTTTACCGGGGAAACCTGGAAGGTCTTGAGGGCCTCGAACCTGATGATCTCGAAGCACGAAAAAGGCTTTATCTTTCAGCATATTTTTGGGATAAGTATGGACGGCTCCATTTTCTTGAGACTTTTGTTACTGACTGCGGCTACAGGTCAATAAGCCTCTGCCTAGGACGGCAACCGTCTCTACCAGACCTACCGTATGCACCGGATAGTTTGTGTAAGTTTCCGCTCGCCCTGTCGTTTCCCACGCTGACAATCGACAAGTTGACACATCTGATAATGACGACGAGTGGAAGCCTTTTTCTCTTCGAGGAATAGAAGATTCGTATCCTTCGACCAAGTCCTACGGCACCATAACATTTGTTCATTTCTGCAAATTAGCAAAGGTACGAGATTATGTTTTTGAAAACGTTTTGATGGCTAACACAAGAGACAGGTAATTAATGAGAGCTACGATAAAGTATACAGCAGGAGTATTCAGCACCTTAAGCCCCAGAGTATTTTTGAGCTAGAGGCCAAGTTTCGTTCATTCTACCAGAGCTTACCCGAGCAGCTCAAGATAGCACAGGCTGCTTCTCTGCAGTTCTGTCACCCGCCGCACATTTTTTGTCTCAAGTACGTCTTCTGCTCTCAGCTCGCACTGGATGAAATCCGACTGACCCCTGCTAGTATTCTATACCACACGATGCTCATATTAATTTACCGGCCTTTCTTCGGCTGGTCTCGCCACTCTAAGCTTCAAGACCATGCGCTTGCACAACGAGCACAACAGGTGTGCATCGAAGAAGCGACAGAAGTGAATGAGTTTTTTCGACAGTACGGACGAACTTTCAACTACCAAAACCAGACGTATCTCGTCTCGTACTGTGTATACACAGCTGCGACTATCGACGTTCAGATGATCCAAAATGACGATGCCGCGCTGGCCACCGCCGCAGTAAATCGACTGTCTACAACGCTCGAGATGCTAGAGTCGGAAGTTAGACAGACCCCTGGGCTCAAGCGCAGTATTAATATCATCAAATCTCACCTCGCCAAGCGCGCTCAAGCGGGTTCTCAGGACAATTCGGCAGTATACCATTCTCCTGAACAGCAACGACGAAGCTTGAATGTCAATGTACTGGAACAACGTCCGTATCAAAAGCCAGGAATAGCGAGTTTACCCTCTGGTCACTTGGAAAATCGCATGTACAGCGAGAACCACAACAGCATCGCGCCTCCAATTTGTGAGCAGGCCTCGGATGAAAATATTGGCAACATCATGACACAAGCAATGGACGTTGATGCTCCGTGGAGGGACTGGGAATTTTTCAATGCGAGCGGAGGCTTCGTTCCAGACCATGCGAACTGGGTGCCTTTTGTTCCAGCATACAATTACCACATGTATTAGATCAAACTTGGCCTTTATGCATTTATTCCTTAGCATCCTCACTCTCGGAGTACATAGTCGCCTAAATTACGCCGACGGACGTATACTCTCCGTCAGCGCGGAGCCGGATGATCACACACCGTTTACTAGGGTTGTTTGCTAATTCCCGTAATGCGGGGAGGCTGGGTCTTGGAGCTTTTGAATCGAGAAGCGATCATCGGCCCGCTCCACCCATGTAACGCTTTTGATAGGGCACGGTAAGATACCGACACCCATTAGCTTTGGGGAATCCGGCAAGAGCTTCCCCCATGGGGGCCATGAAAATCAGAAGCCGTCAGCAGTCATGCATCCTGACGGCAAGAAGCAAGACTGATATTCTTGACAATAACATGAGGGGCGCATTAACGCCGTCCGAGCTTTTGCCTTTTAACCCTTCTCTTCCCCCGGACTGTATACACTGTGCCACATTTCATTGACAGTGACAAGGATGGCAGCTTCATCTGAGAATACTAGCGAGGTGAAGCCCGACGCCATCGCGCGGGTGAATGTAGACCCGGAAAAGGACGAGACTCCTCCAGCTGTCGATTATACACCCGAGGAGCTGAAAAAGGTGATTCGGAAGCTGGATTGGCACCTTCAACCACTATGTTTCGTGCTTTACACATTTTCCGTTCTAGATGTGAGTTCCGGCTACCCTCACGGGGTTTTTATGGCAATAAACTGATAACGCGACAGCGATCAAACATAGGCAATGCTAAGCTGGTTGGCATGGAAGATGATATTGATCTCGGGGGCAACAATTATGCGTGGTTAGGAAACGTCTTCTATATTGCATACATCGTCTTCCAGTTCAATACCTTGGGATGGAAGATTTTCAAACCCCACAGGTGGGTGACTTGTGTCGTGCTGTTCTGGGGCGTTGTTAGCACACTACAAGCAACCGCATTCAACTGGAAGGGCCTTATGGCCTGTCGTTTTTTTCTCGGATGGGCAGAGACCATGTTCGGACCCGGAATCCCACTTTACTACTCTTTCTTTTACCCGCGTGAAGCGATCGGCTTACGTTTTGGAATTTTCCTCGCTGGATCTGCTCTTGCCAATGCCTATGGTGGTGCGCTCGCGTATGGCCTAGGGCATGTTCATTCAAGCATCAGCAACTGGCGATTTCTGTTCATCATAGAGGGTGTTCCCACAGCCCTCCTCGCCGTGGCGACTTGGTTCTTTCTTCCGGATTCTCCATCGCAAGCTCGATTCTTGAATCGTCGAGAACGTGAGATTGCGCAGGCTTATGCGAATAGCCAACCTGGCGATTTTAAGAATGAGGGACTCCAGCTGTCTCAACTTGGGGAGGCCTTCACGGACTACAGGAGTATGTTCTTCTTTTACCTAAATTTATCTCATGTCAAGACATTTAGCACAGAGATTGACCATTTTAGATTACCTTTTTGCGGTCATTAACTTTTCCAACAATGTCAGTTTTGCCTCGCTTCCTCTCTTCCTGCCGACTATTGTATCGGAGCTCGGGGCCTTCTCTGAGGTGCAATCAAACGGCGTGACCGCGCCGCCCTATTTGCTTTGCTTTATATGTATCATTGTTGTCTCGATTGTGTCAGACCGACTTCAACTGCGTGGACCGTTTTGCGCTTTGGGGGGAATACTTTCTGCCATTGGTTTCATCCTGCTGGCAACGACTACCACGGTTGGCCCACGCTACTTTGGTACATTTCTGGCGGTGCAGATCTTTGTAACCACATCGATCGTGCTTATCTGGAACTCCAACACGAACTCAACAGGCTCGAAGAAAGCAGGCGGTTTGTGGATTATCTTTACTATTGGTCAGTGCGGACCGCTGCTGGGAACCAATGTGTTTCCTGACAAGGATGCTCCGTACTATGTCAGGGGATCTTGGATCTGCTGCGCCTTTGCGTTGCTGGCGGCTGTCACGTCAAGCTTGTTGAGCTATCTTCTATGGCGTGAGAACAAGCGCCGCGATCGGATCTATGGGCCTGTTCAGCCGGGACGGCAGTTCGATATGACCTCTCGTGAAGATCGGGAGGCCAACATGAGGTTCATCATCTAGGCTATCTTTCGACCGTGCCCAGGTGTTCTTTTCACAGCATGTCTGCCTCACTTGGAAGAGCCATTCTTTTTATCTCCTGACTTTTCAAGCAACTTCTTAGCTTTGCTATTAGAATCAGTTGACTCCAATGCGAACCTCGCGCCGGTCCATCGTCCGTCCTTGGGGTTACACTCGCACCATGTTTAAGAAGAATTAGCATAACATAATATTAAAAACAGAGAGAACCGTAGCCAGACGGCAGTGAATAATGAGCCATAAAATTAAAAAAACCTAGGCTAATTTACTATACAGCTAAAAGACGGCCGTGGCATTGGCAGGACTGGCAACTCCACCAGGAATACACAGAGGTTGGCTCGTCAGCATGAATGTCCACCGGCCTAAGGCGCGGCATGTACTGCTAAGGTCTTCTAGGTCCCAGCACTCGCCAATTGGCATGCCCCAGCCACTAAGAAATACCTGCAAAAACGATAGGATAAGTCTCGTGTCAAAAAAGAGAAAAAGCACGAAACAATGCTTACCTCGTGCATGCTCACACCCCATTCCTTGGGCGATGGCCAGACCTCGTACGCAACAGTATCACTAGCAACGGCTGCAAATCCATTATCCCAGTGCCATCGAATACTTTCTTCTGTGGATTCAACGCCAATGGAGGCTCGGTCATCACGCCCGCCGAGGCTTTCCTTCCCTTCTTCAGATAACCGGTGGTATGCCGCGGTCCATCCAGTGCGAATGAGTAGAACGTCCCCTTGACGGAATGTCACGCCTTGCTCTCTTGCTACTGTGAGTACTTGTGAGAGAGGTATGGTCTGGTTGGTGAACGGCTTATGCGGCAATTCTTCTCGCTGCGCGTAGGAGTACCAGTCGATTAGTACGCCACGCGTAACGATAGGGTTCATTGCCATATCTGGGATATCATTAGGATTTGTTTTTGCCAGTCAACGCACGAAAGACGTACTATGTATACCAATCTGTTGAGTTCGCCTTTCTCCAGAAATATCATCTTGTGTGACACCGTTATAGAATAGTTTTGCTTCTGAGTACGGATAGTGACGCAGCCCATCCCAGTGACTGGAGCTTTGTGTATTGAAACCGACCTAAAGGTTCTCATGTCAGCGAAAGGCTATTTAGAATTGACGCAGCTATTCATGATCACCTCGTCATCATTTGCATGTCCTTTAGCGATGATACTATGGAAACACTTCTTCCGCATCGGATTCATCGGTTTCAACGGGACGTTCATTGGGAGGCTGAGTTTCAATCAATAACTGAGCGAGCTTAACTGTCCAGTAGAACTTACTTCAAGCTGACAACCTTGCCACAAGTTACCTCCAAGCTCGCGGAGCGTACTACTTCTGCAGTGATGAGATTCAATGCTCCGCGCTCGTCATCAGTGCCCCAGAGTCCCCATGCCGAGCCCTTCGGATGATGCGGTTGTAATGGCAGCTGGTTAAAACGAGGTCGAATAAAAATTGACCCTGAATCAGACAGATTGGATGTATTCATGACAGCAAACTTGCCATTTTCTCCGGGTTCATGGTGGTTGCCCGCAGCCATAATATTGGATCGAATAGTCATAGTGGAAAATCGACAAACGTGAACGACCCAAGCAGTTGAAAAATGACAGCAACAAAAAAGGATAGAACCTTTTCATGTATATTCTGGAAAAGAGATTTAATTGGTCATCATCGCCTCCCATATTTCCTATCAGGAGTCGGTCATGTGGAAAAGTTGCCGAGGATGGATCGAGCTCGCATCGGCATGATACCGAAGACCCACCCCCTCACCCCAATCAATGCACGGAGGTTTAATGCCCGCGGCGTAAATGCTCGAGCTGACTACACAGCAATTTCGCCTCCATTCAGCATATACCAAAAAAAAATGGACACTTTCCCCTCATGAACTGCGTCGTGGCGGAATAAACAGAGTACCTACAGTCATGGCGACCGACTTTAGCATCCTAACGCCTAATGCTATGCTAGGCTATGGATATCGGCTGGATCATTTCTGGTACGGCATCAAACAATTCCAGCCAAAGGCCATTATCGTCGACAGCGGGTCAACGGATGGCGGTCCATACAAACTTGGTCTCAACAAGATGACCTGCGGTCGCGAGTCGTATATTCGGGATCTCACGCCTATCCTGGAGGCTTGTTTCCATTTTGGCATTAAGGTGCTCATTGGCTCCGTCGGCGGTGATGGTAGCGACAAGCATGTCCAGGAGATGCTGGAAATGGTGCAGGAAATTGCAAAGAAACACGGGTTCTCATTCAAGGTCGCTACTATTTCTGCCGGGATTGCTCGTAATTTGGTCAAGGACCGAATTCGAAACACAAACGTGGGACCATGTGGACCGGTCGAGGAATTGACAGAAGATAGCGTTGATCGCGCTGTTGACGTTGTGGCCCAAATGGGTGCTGAGCCGTGAGTGAAGACCTTGTCATTTGTTTGAAACTATCTCACATTCGCAATAGATACCTCAAGGCACTCGAGTCAAACCCGGATATTATTCTAGGTGGCCGTTCATACGACCCCGCTCCTTTTGCGGCTTTCTCGATTCTTAATGGAGCCGAACCAGGCGTCGCCTGGCACATGGGAAAAATCATGGAGTGCGGTGGCATCTGCGCTGTGCCCAAAGGCCGGTCGATGATTGCCACCATAAGAACAGACTCCTTTGATCTCACGCCTTTATCGCCGCGAGAGCGTTGCACCCCCCTGTCAGTTGCTGCACATACATTATATGAAAAGACTCGGCCAGACAAGCTGCCTGGTCCCGGCGGAGTGTTGGAGCTGGACGAAGCTTCGTACGAGCAGTTGACAGAAAAGACTGTCCGAGTGCGCGGTGCACGCTTTGTACCAACACCAGTATACCAGGTGAAGCTCGAAGGCGTCGAGAAGCTTGGATACAGGACCGTGTTCATTGGCGGCATCCGTGATCCGATACTCATCAGCCAGATTGACGAGTTTCTAGAGGAAGTTCGCGCATACACTCAGAATCTTTTTCCTGAACTGGACCAATCGCCTCAGTGTCGACTGATTTTCCATTTCTATGGTCGCAATGGCACTATGGGACCATTGGAACCCACTCCCACGGCTTCCCATGATCTGGGAATCCTCGGTGAAGTGGTGGCGCCCTCGCAAGAGCTCTCACATACTATAGCAAACAATGCTCGGGCATCTATTCTGCACATGCCATACGAGAACCAAGTTGCAACCACTGGAAATTTTGCGTCACCACTATCGCCGCACGAGCTTGCCGCTGGTCCTGTATTCCGATTCAACTTGTACCACCTGATGGACCTTCGAGAAAACGAAGAAACCACCCTCTTTCCAGTTTCCACCGTCAGTATCCAAAATGAAGCCCAGGATCGAGCGGTTCCCAACCTCACTGAGGAGCAATTGATGCAGTTGGAGTCTGAACCCTTAGCACCACTGAAATTCAAGTCTATTCCATCCGAGGAATGTACCATGCTGGAAATTGCCAAGATCATTCGATCAAAGAATTCTGGGCCGTTTGAACTGACGCTGGATATCATGTTCGACACCAGGGAGGCATACGAGCGGGTCAGGAGGTCAGGCGTCTTGACAAATGAGCGCATTATGGAGCTCTACCATCTCCAGACAGACGACATTATCACAAACATGTTTTTTGAGCCAGCCCTGGCATGGAAGTGCACTTTAAAACGACCATGGGAGCAGGGAACTGTGGGAGAGCGAGATACTTTGGGAACTCAGCAACATGCCCCGTTGCTCTATATAAAGGTTCCCTCAGCAAATTGAAGCCGCATATTTTATTAGAGATCATGTGCGTTTTGGAGTATATAAGCCCTATCTCCGTCTGGACTACGGTGATGTGGGCATACTTAGTCGGAGATAGGACCCTTTTGATCTGAGTCAATAAATACAGCCTAATCATTTCAGTATCATGAATCTTGAGACCGGATTGACTAACAGGTCATCTAGACCGCGTATCCTATATATTCCACTTTATGAATCGGCACTGGCGCAGGCATAGCCACAAGGTGACTCATGGAGGAATACTGCTCCACAATAAAATCCATGTGTCAGAGTTCCGAGCTGTGTCAGGTTTCCGTGATCTCTCAAACCCTCCAACTGGGTCATGTAGTCCTAAATCAACAATCAACAACCAACGCCACGGACAAGCCCAAAAATCTCGTGGTAGCTTGCGATCTGTTAGTGAAGATTATTCATCAAGCTAGACCAGATCCGGCTATAAAAGGCTCTCTCCGCGCGAATCCATCCCGCCTCATTTCTCGCCCCAATTGCTGCGCAGATTTTGCCAGCCCGAAATGGCCCATCAGGCGCACAATATCCCATGGACTCTCTTGGCCTCAAGTTTGAAATGGGCCAAAGGCGAGCCAGGGAACGGACGCTCGCAATCCTCTTCGCATGAGGCGACGAATCTTCGATCTCGCGGTAAACCGAACCAGGGAAAGGAAATTGCGCATTTCGTGGAAGCCTTTGTAAGGACTATTGACGAGCACTCGGCCTGCGAGCGCAAGAAATACCCAGAAGTATACGATTCGCCCAGTCCCGAAGATATCATCCTTGATGATCGTATCGTTGCGAAGATCACTCCCACGGTACGTCGATTGCGCAACTATAGGCGTGACTCACATTGTCTTTCAAACGCTTGCTGGCTCAAATACCATGGCCATGAGTGTCGGTGCATTCCTATTCCAGATGAAGTGAGAAAAATGTCCGGGTTCTTGCTTTCATACGAAGAGAACCCTTGTTACGCGTTCTTCGATTACAACAGAGATGCCTTCTTTCGTCTCCAACTGGTGGAGACCCTGATCTTATACGGCGAGATGGATGCCGTCTTACGCATCTGCGCGCATCCAGAGATTGGACTAAAGGATTGGTGGCTTCTCAGCGATTGTTACTGTAATGTAAGTCGCGACGAAGGCCTTTTGTCGGATTTTGGAAGGATAATTAAGATTCTGTGTCAAAATTCTTGGATATAAAGATGTACTAACCAGTTTACTGGCCTCGACAGAACCCAAGCTATGACATCGGTTGGGACCAGCTTTTCAAAAATGCACTATCCGCCTATATCTGCCTCAACATAGTCTACTGTTTCCCGGAGATGTGGGATCCGGCGTCTGGGAAAACGGACGAAAAAGACTATCGCAACACCAGGCTTTATCAATGCATGTTACGAGGATGCACAGCGTCTTGGAAGCATTCAGACGTGATAACGTATCCACACCGGCAGTTTTTCGGCATTGCAGACAGGCAATTCCTGGGCTATAAGCCCCTGCTCGGAAATAAATCCCATTGGCTAAACTGGACAGATCGTAAAAGAAAATCTGACAGTCCTGTTGAAGTCTACGGGAGGGTGCCAATTGAGGAATTCCTCTCGCTGGATAACCCAATCAGCTATCAGCCAGCTGCATCCGACATGGCTTCTGTGCGATGGATCCTCTGCAAGAAGGGGCTCCCTGTCGAGCTGACAATGGAGATCATGGAGCTTGCCGGATATGAGCCCAAACGAAGACTTGAGATACCGCACGACCCGTTTCACCCGTCTAATCGTGAAGAGCTTTCTCGATACCTCACGTATTGCTGGCAGATCATTGTGCGTTGTGACATGATGCGGAAGGCTCTTGGTATGGACATACGTTGGCAAGAATTCGTGGCAAATATTCTTATCGAGTTGTTTGACTTCAAACATAGTCTCGGCTACGGCGATCGAAGGAAGCCTTGGGGATGTTGGGATCGTGATGAACCGCTGAACCTACACTACCTTTTTGCATGAGAGCCTTTTTGTGTGTAAACAGATTCCATCTCGAAATCGGGACTTGTTTCGGGCAGCATTAGTTGTACATATCTCCTCAATGATATACGGGTTTCCACGGCGATTCGCTTGTAGGTCTCGAGACCCTGTTCACTGCTAATGTAGCAAAGTAGTCATCTTGACAGCCTCTTCGGTTATTTGCGGCATTTTGAGTTTTTCTGGCCTTACGGGGACTACTACCACCGTCTCAGGTGTTACTATTAATTCCTATGGCAATTATCACGGCTAATCTGGGTGGGTGTGATTGCTCTGTGGCTGATTTTTGATGGTGATGCTCGGGTCTGTTTCGCAAGCATCAAACTGGTCATTCTTGTCAGACTATGTTGCAAGCAACAGTTATTGAGTATTAGGAAAGAGGATGTTTCGGCTCTATCTGAGACCTCGATTGATCCAAGCCAATGAGGCAAGAATGAAAACGATTAGTTATTCTGCTGCCTGAAAGCCCCCCTAAGCCGCCCGCTCAGGCAGCACTTAAACCAAGGTTAAGCTTTGGACCCTGGCGAAGCTTAGATGCCGCTTAACTGTGGGCGATCAGGGTCTGCTGGCCTCTGACTGGTGCCTTCGTTGCCCTAAATTGTCCTAACACAATGGCCTCCTCTTGTACGCCCTGTCCTGCCCATTCTCCTTCCATGATCCACCCTTGGAGCATCGTAGCATATTGGCTGTCTCCATAAGCTCTAGATCTATCTAGACATGGGCCCTTGGGTGTAGCCCACAACGAGGCTACGTGGTTGATCCTGGCGATGTCCATTATCTCTCTTAATATACCCTCCCCAGTTTCTTTCCCCGTCCATTCTCGTTCTTTTCTCATCGCACTCATTTCGGTCTTTTTCCTTCTCTGTACTTTTCTCTCTCTCTCCTAGCCACTGGGATCCCTTCTTTTCCCGCCTGCTTTGACTTATCCTATTATTTCGTTCGCTTTTTTTAGCCAATACATTGATCCCCTTTCATGTCATCCATGAAGCCGCAACGATGTCCATATTCACTCGTCATGACTCGAGTTTACAGCACAAGCCACTACAGCCTATCTCGCGCCTGGCGCCGTTCTCTGCCTTGATCATCTCAATCACCTTCGTCGTGCTCTTTCTAGTCCGGTACTACATCCTAGAAGGATTCCTGATCCGATGGCTGTACGGGCCCATTTACACGGATTTGAGCGACACCAACCGCCGGGGCTTTATCAATCACCACATCGCCGGAACGACGAAGATCCTCATCCTGATCCTGGCCGTATACCCTTTTATCGATATCACCTTCCTCGATGCAAACTTCCACACCCCCTTCGCTGCAGGCTCCACAGTCACAATGGGCGACATCCTCATTGTTGCTGCTCAAATGTTGATCGCCATGTACATCTTTGAACTCCTCTATCGTGTCACACTATCGCCAATTGCAGTTATGCATCATATCGGGACCATTATCGTCGGCCAGTCTGCGATCGCAATCAGCCTGCGACTGGCCCGCGAGCCAGATGCGGACATTGAGTTTGTTCTCTGCACAGTCTGGGGTAAGTTCACATTGACATTATCCATTGCAACCTCATCCTAATCATGTCCCTTTCTATGTAGGTGCCTTCGACATTGTCTGCGAGTTTCTCCCTCATATCGCGATTATCCTTTACCGCATCTTTCCCCAGCGCCACATTTTCCTCCACCGACTCTTCTTCTCAGCCTGTATTACGACTGCCGTTGGAACACTTTGCGAGACCATTGTGACGATGTACCTCTTCGGTAGCTTGTGGCATAAGTGGCAGATTGCATTCAAAGTTAGCACTCCACTGCTGCACCTTGCTTTTTCGGCTGCTCAGATTCATGGAAGCTTTGTCTTTTGGAAAATGTACCGACGACAACAGATGATTATAAAAGATAAGTCTGGAGAGGATGGGCAAAAAGGCGTTGTTACGGAGTTGAGCCATCCATTGACAGCTGCATTGGGGGCTTGAACATGTTTTATGCTTTACTATTTGCATACTGGATTAAAATAGAATTTTTTGCAACAGGGCATCGGTAAATCAAACGAAAAGCCATTTCCATCTAAAACTTGTGTTTAAATCGTGGCTTGAGAACTTATATATTTTCGAGGTACCATTCGCCGTGAAAGTTCCGGTTTCAATAGGGAGAGCCAACAACGGCATTTTAGTAAAGTGTGCTGAGCTTATCCTAAAGTGCTCGATTGCACATGGAATATCTTGAGATATACTCTCTCATCTGGGTGCCTTTGTTTCTACCAACTATTCTCATCTGTTCTGCTGGATCTATCAGACCCCCCACTCTTGGCATTCTTTGCCGGCAAATCCTCGGCGATTTAATTCTTGACATCCATCCCAGCGCAACAACTATACAAGAGCTGCCTAATCTGCCAACATCACTATCTGAATGCCAATTCATAGTGTCTACAAAGTCCTTGGTACAATTCTATCATAATCAACCATGGCGTCCAAGGAAAAGAACCCCGAACTCATCGCCCTCGCCGGCGACCTGGCCGAGGTGCCCATGTGCGACGACTACGAGAAGATGATCTCCGGGATGCTGTACGTGTCTTTCCTCACCCTTAGCGTAGCTATATCAATACCTACCCCAATTGGACCCTCCAAACGCGAACACCGGAATGCCTAATGCTTATCGGACCAGGTATAACCCCCTCCTGCCCCGCCTCATGGAAGCCCGCCACCGCTGCCGCATCCTGACCCACGAGTACAACCTGCTCGACCCTCACGAGGTCACCTATGACAAGATTACCGAAGAGCGATTCAAGCGGCTGCAGCGTCTTGTCGGACGGGTTGGCGAGGGCACCTTTGTCGAGCCACCATTCCGGCCGGATTATGGGTGTAACATCGTCATTGGGCGGGATTGTTTCTTGAATTGGAAGTGAGTATACAATACACCACAGCGCATTATCTTCTGCTTCGTTGGGTGTCGATCTGAGGATATATGGTTGACATTATCCCAGTATTACGATCCTGGATACCTCTCTGGTCATCATCGGGGATCGGGTCCAGATAGGTCCAAATGTTGGGATTTTCACGGCGGGCCATGAGACGAGTATCTTGTCGCGCCGCAAGATGGTGGAATTTGGGCAGGTTGTCCGCATTGGCGATGACTGCTGGATAGGTGGGCATGTGGTGATCATGCCTGGCGTCACGATCGGCGAAGGCTGCACCATTGGCGCGGGCTCGGTGGTGACCAAGGATATCCCGCCCTTTTCGGTCGCATTCGGGACTCCGTGCAAGGTCCGCAAGACAATTCCGTCGGCAGAAGAGGAGGAGAATGATCCGGCCAATCCATATCGGGCGATGGTGAGGGAACTCTAGGAAGAGAGTAAGTGGATTTTTTTGTATGGATAACAGGATAACATGACATAGACACTAAGTAGACTGGTTGAAAAATACATGCTGGAATGATACTTGCTTCCATCACACTCGTCCGAAAAGACAAACCTCGCGGCAAATAATCATAAACTCGTGAACAAGACCGAGGCCCATCCACACACGCCCCATCTATCTCCTCCACGCGGTTAAATCCATAGAACGATCAGAGAACTTGTCGTCAAATTGATCTCTCCTCCATCTCTCTTCCATCTCTCTTCCATCTCTCACGTTGTCTTCTCGTGCTGGGTCGCCACGCGCTGAAGGGACATCACTGCCAGTTCTGTCAGTTGTCTGTACTGACTCGCCAGAATTCCACACTTACAGAAGTCTTCCCATCCTCGCTGCTTATCATGGCTGCGCGGGCTCTTGCCATGCATCAGATTGTCAAAACCACTCGAGTTGTGAAGCAGATAGTAGAGCACGGCGCAGATAACGGTCACTCCGAGGGAGAACGCCCACACCCGCACCACAGTCACGATGGACGTGGGTGGGCCAACGAAGACGCCGAAGATGGCGAGGAGGGACGCGGCAATGTCGACCAGGAGAACGGCTCCCACCAGAAGAAAGGACGGGCGCGATGACAGGAATGATTTGTTGGTGCGCGTGATGAAGATCAACCAGTTCTGCGTCAACGAGATCTCGAGGAACAACACGGAATCGCGAGTGCCGAAGTTCTGCACCACGCCTGCATTTGGGCCGGCAAGTAGCATGGTCCCAAATGTGAACCACGAGCCAGCAGCTAGGATGATCCCCATGACAACTGCGATACCCCACAGCTTGGGCAGGTTCCATTTCGTCGGCGAGAATGCGTACGGGGCGTTGTCATAAGCGATGGCCAGCGTCGCGATGTCGGCAAAGATGGCCAGAAGAACGACCAGTTGAAGCTTCAGTCCTTCGTTGCGGAGAATCATCCAGAGCCCGAAAAACAGTTCGAGGTGTAGCGAAAGTGCGATACGGTACACAACGTAAGAGTACATCCGGTGGAAGATCTGGCGAGAAGTCTTGATCCCATCGATGATGGCGGACAGTCCAGGCTCCAAGAAGACAATGTCGGCGGCCGAGCGAGCTGCATCCGAAGCACCTTCCACAGCGATTCCCGTGTCGGCTTTCTTCAGAGATGGGGCATCATTGACACCATCTCCCGTCATCGCCACAAGGTGGCCTCGCTTCTGCAGGATCTCCACAACGCTGTACTTGTGCTGCGGGAACACTTCAGCAAATCCATCTGCAGCCTCGACAAAGTCGTACAGTTCCGAGCCGGGCATGTCACCACCTCCAGTGACACCGAGACGCTCTGCGTTGTAGATGTTTGTTCCGAGTCCGAGCTGTCGGGCGGTCTCTCGAGCAATTCCAACCGCATCACCAGTCAACATCTTGATCTGAAGACCCAGACTCTTTGCTTCCGCAATGGTCTTGGCCGTATCGTGACGAGGGGGGTCCGAGCAAGGCATGATACCGAGAATCTCCCAATCGTTGTCACGGCACTTGCGGGCAACACCCAGAGCACGGAATCCACGTCGGGCAAATTCAGCGACTTTCTCCCGGTACGCCGTTGAGACCTTCTCTGGAAGCGGTCTATCCTCTTCAATTGTGCTCAGGACGGCTTTTGGGGCGCCTTTGAGGCACACAATGCGCTCGCCATCGGGGGACTCAACCACTGCTGTGACCTTCTTGGTGACTGGATCAAATGGAAAGAACTCGACAGTCTTGTACAAGGGAAGTTGGCTTTTGACTTGCGGGTATTTGCGGAGACCCTTGATAAACACTTTGTCAATGGCATCAATTCCCTTCTGGTGTCGGGTAGCTGCCAGACAAGCGGTCAACATGAGCTCTCCAACGCCAATACCAGGGACAAGGTAGGGTTCGCCCAGGGCAAGCTTGTTTCGAGTCAAGGTGCCAGTCTTGTCGGTGCAAAGAATTTCGACGCCTGCCAGCGACTCGATGGCAGAAAGCTTTTGGACAATGGCCTGGCGCTTTGCCAGATAGGATGCGCCCACCGCCATGGTGGTGGTGACTACTGCAGGTAGACCGACTGGAACGCCGACGATGACAATTGCTAGAGTGAACTCCAGGATGCGCACGATATCATTAGACCGGTAATATCCTGCAGTCCAGACAGCGAACAGAGTCAGGATAACAAGTATCAGAAGATACTTGCCAATTGTATTCAAAACCACAGTGAAGTGACCGCTGGTTTGGGCCGCTTCGTTCACAAGTGCAGCCGCCCTTCCCACAAAGGTGTTATCTCCCGTGGTCGTGACAACCACAAGGGCACTTCCGCGTTTGATGGCAGAAGAACAGAAGCAGACATCTTCCGTTTGTTTGTCAACAGCCAGAGATTCTCCCGTGATTGAGGACTGGTCGACTTGAAGGTGGGCGTTTTGCGTGACAACAACTCCGTCAGCGGGAACGATGGTGCCCTAAGACACAAGCTGTTAGCCTGTGACAATCCCAGCCAGACACCTGGACTTACGACTTCCACATGAACAATATCACCAGGAACAACCTCCTCAACCCCAATTTCCATTCGTTTGCCATTGCGAATCACGGTCGCCTTCAGTGCTAGGGTTTCCTTGAGGCTGTCAACAATGTTGCCAGCATGGTACTCCTGGCAAAATCCAACCGTGGCATTCAGGAGGAGCAGACCACAGATGATTCCGAAGTCGATCCAGTCCTGCAGACCAGCAGCGAGCAGAGCCGCACCCTACACAAGCAAAAAATGGGTTAGTCTCAATATCCCGACCGTGCAATATCCATGGAAGCTGACATACCTCCATGACAAATTGAACAGGGCCGACAAAGAAGCCCAAGAACTTGAGAACGTGGTTTCGTTTCTCCTCCTTCAGACGGTTCAGGCCATACTTCTTTCGAGCAAGGATGACCTCAACGTCCGACAAGCCACGGGCGGGGTCGGTTTTAAGCAGTTCAGGAGGGACAGGACGCTCTTCACCAGGGGCAACTGGGATAGTGAGCACCTCAGGATCTCTTTCTTTGCCGTCTTCAGCCTCCAGATCCTCAATGAGGGTATCCAGACTCTCTTCGGTCTCGTCTTGAACGAGTTCGTGGGATTCTTTGCCCTCTTGGCCAGTGTTGTCAGTGCACCGGTCATGGACAGCAACATGGATATCCTTATCCTCTTGGCCAAGAGGAAGCTCAGGCTGATGGCTGCGAAGAGCCTGCGCCCGGGGGTCAAGGCGGCTAACATATTCAGCCATGTCTGCCAGACCGAAGGTGGTTGCTGGACAAATGTGAAAACGTGGTCAGCACAGCCTTCTCTGCTTGTGAACACAAAGAATAATCAGCGTGAGCGTATCATCTCAACCCTTCAACAAGGTGTGATGGTCTTTGAGATACAGGAGGATGCATTTGAACACGTTGGAGATAGAAAGGACACCACTCGGATGAAGCCCGATGGCCTCGATCGAGATGCAGCTTGTTTTAGGGCTTGCAACTTACTTGGGCAAGAAGACGTGGCTTCTTCAAAGACTAGGAAGGAAAAGCCTCAGTGAAATGATGATATTGGTGTGAAAGTTGATGGGAACGGGGTTGGGAAGGAAAGTGAGGGTGCAGAGGGAAGAAAGCGGAAGAGATGGATATCTGCAAAGGTGTTTTGGGGGGGACCAAACCGGCAGTTCCTGGCCGAGCGTGACTTCCTCACGGAACTTTCCATCTCTGGGACTGCCTCAGGTGAGAGTTCTCTTTGATATACTGGCAAGTGATTTCTTCATTCGGATTTTACACAGCTCTCCACCAGGTACACGTTCTCTACCAGTTTGTGGCAAGAAGATGGCCCAGGACAGCATTTCAGCTCACCATGCAGCATTGATAAGTGGAGAAGTATTATTCAAGGTTCGCAAGCCCTATGATATTCTTCCAAACAACTTACTGAGCTGGTGTTTGGCCAGCTGCTGCTGAAAGACCGATGTCAAGAACCTGTCTCTCGAGTTCTTCAAAAAGGTGTTGCCGTGGGAGGCAGTTACAATCACTATCACGTTTTTGGATAATGACTTCTGGAGTCTACAAGTCCTCTTCTTTTATACAAATGAAAACGTTTGCCTGCAGATACTCGATATCGAAAATGGTTCAAGTCACTCTGTTCGATACTGTGTAGCCGAACACATAAAAGGGCGGGAAGGCATTCCACTTTCTGCAATGAGATGAAAATTAAAGCCAGTTCCCTCAGCAACCATTTGCCTTGAAGATCTGGGGCAACCGTGGTGATCCATCCATTAGGGCAGCAGGCACGATGTAGTTGTGTTACTGCCTCAGGCACCTGCTGATGTAAGACATTCCCGACGTCACCAACTCAGATCGTCAAGCTGGTCTCGCGTGCCACCAGAGTTTCAGCACCCTTAGCTCGTCGCGCTATCGTTCTGCTTTCAGCTCATATATTTACCTCTCCTTTTCTATTTCAAAAGCGATGAAGAAATCCATGGGATGATCAGCCGATGCGAGAGCTCTGCGGTGGTGATTCAGCAAGAGTGGACAAAGCTCGACTCGCCAAACTCGAGCGCCATTCTTTAGTCCTCGTTCTCTGCCAGTTGGGCGCACCAGCCGCGCAAATATGAACCGTGAGATACCGGGATTCTATTATGGTGAGTCGCTATAGTGCCGCCAGATGTGCCTTCGATGAAATCATTATTTGCGCACTGGACATTTGCATATCTCCACCTCTTGCAAACTAAATGCACGCTCGACTACTTTTGACTTTGAGGGCCGCTGGATTTGGGTTGCTAGGTTGAACAAATGTACTGATCACATTGGTAGATCCGGATAAGAAGAAATACTTTAAAATCCTAGCCAACCATGCTGCGCCACCTGGAGCACAGTACTCCAAAGAAGCTGTCAAGAGGAAACGAACTGAACAAGAGGTTTGCTGTGCTGTCTATTTGGAGAGAACTCATTGCTGACGGCCGTAAAGAAACGGCAGAAAAAAGTACATCTCGCCCAGCGTTCAGCTCGCGAAAAGGTCAAGACAGCTGCTTTCTTAACCCATCCGCTGAACAATATCCCAAGAGAAATTGCAGCAAATTTGCTCTCTGGAAGTGCCAGGCGGGAGCAGCAGGCCATTGTTTATGCAAGTCAACTACAGCGGAAGAAGCTTCATGAGTTTGAGCCGTGGCCGAGTCATTACTCCATTCGTCATGTCCTGCGGAACCCCAAGTCCGGAATCTTGATTGCCAGTGAGTGTCCATTTAGTGCTGTGGTGGTGCAATCGGCTTATTGGATTTCTTCAGGTGGATACCATGGGGGCGATTCGTCCGTTTCGTGAGTCTCGATGTTGCTTGCGAAACCGAAACGCTCTACTGACAACCGTCGAGAATCTGCTTTCCGGATTTTGATGAAGAACAATGGACATACAACCGAACCATGGAGCGAGTTCTCTTCAAAGAAGCATACCGAGTTTGTTGTCTGTTCTCCCTTACCCTGCCTACCACTGACATATCTCACAGCTTTCCTCGGTTTCTTTGAGCCACACAGGATATCTCTTGTATGAAGCCTCGTGCCAGCCTCTATTGCAGCTTCGCTAACGACAGCAGAGCAACAATGGACAGCGGGCCAAACGGAGACTCCTTTCTCGCACCACGCATGTTACCGGACCCAGACGAAGGCGGCGACTACCGCTGGCCCATCTACTGTACGTTTTACCCCCTGGCCCAACCATAGACAGTAAGGCTCACCCCATTCAGTCGCACATCCTATACGCATTCGCACCACGCCCTCGCTATGGTGCTCCGCAGCCTGTCCAACAGGCAGCAAAGCACTCTTTGCTATCGGCACCTCAGATGGCCTCCATACCCTGGAAGGTTTTGGCAGCCACTGGACGCTCTCACAGAAACCGTTCCCGGGCGACACCAAACCAGGCGCTCATCGACGAAGTGACTCTTCTCATGCCAGCGTCACTGCCGTCGAATGGTTATCGCAGGACGTTATCGCCTCGGGTCTGAAGGACTCAACTGTCTTTCTCCACGATCTCCGCAGTGGTGGTAGTGCGACTCGGCTACAACACCCGCACTTCGTATCCAAGATTCGCAAGATTGATCCGTATCGACTCGTCGTATCAGGGCATAACTCGGTACGTCTCCCATTCTGCTGCATGTCTTTCTCTCAACCCACGACATAGCTCTAATGGCTATCCGTGCCCAGCTCCAAATGTACGACATCCGCTACGCCCCCAATGGCCTCCAACGCAAACCAAAACCTAACTCCCGCTCTCACACCTCCACACGCCCCTACCTGACCTTCCCCGAATACGAACCAGAGTCCATCCAAGACTTTGATGTGAGCAATGAACTCGGCATGCTAGCAAGTGGTGCGTCTTTCATTGTTCCGCCTAGGTTCTTGGCAAGTGGCTGCTGACTTGATGGATTATAATTATACAGCCTCCGATGACCACAAGATTCAACTTTTCTCCTTACACACCGGTGCGCAGGTTCCCTCTCCACTGCCGAAGTATCGCTACCCGCAGCCTATACACTCGCTATGTTTTGAGTCGGGCGAAGGCGCCCTGAATAGGCATGCGCCTCAAACACCTAGCCTGTTGGTATGTGCGGGTGCCACTGTCGATCAGTGGACTTGGTAGTTTTCGAAAGATCATGACCAGTGGATTGTAGTAGCGATGCATTGAAATGACATGGCAATAACGTCAAGTGCTATGTTAATAAATAAGGATATATTGAATTGGTGGTACGCAAGACACATTCATGAACGTACACCCGCGAAAATTAAAACAAAACCAAAACACCGATTGTGCAATGAGCCCTTCCCCCCAACAGACGCCCCATAATGACAAGATCAGTCCAGACCGCCAGCTAGCCACTCCCCAACCTCGACACCAATGCCCTTGGCTAGCTCACCGATCCACTCTCCCGTCACATTAACGGACCATTTGTCACCAGCATCGGCAGTCGTATTTCCGCTACCGATACCAGAGACTCCGCCGCCATGGCCCGACGCGGGGATAACCAGGCGTAGACGACGGAGAGTAGCTAGCTCAGCGTAGATCTGATCGGCGACGGCGCCAACACGGATCGGGTTTGCTGGCGGATTGGGGTCGATGGCATGGTATATTGCAAGAAGGCGTTCCAATGGGAAGGACCGAGCAGTGAGGATCGTGGATGGGCCTGCGATACCGGCACCGCCTCCCATGGCAGACGTGGTAGCCGAGGATGTTGCGAATGCGGACGAGAGCGTCGATTTCGTGATGCGGGTCTTGCTCCGCTTGCCCTTTTTGCCCGGGGTGGAGGCACCTCCGCCAGCGGCTTGTTCTTCGGCCTGGGCCTGGGAAAGAACCTTCAGGCGACGACGGTGGTGCGCACGTTTGTTGCGGGCGGACAGGGATGAGGATGAGAACTTGGAGAAGAAGATCGTGTCCAGTCTCTGGGGCGTATGGGAAGCCAAATAGGCAGATGTTAGGATCAGGGTGGAGAAGTAGGGCAAAGAGGGGAGGGCTGAGGGAACTGCGCTGGCAGCCAAGGGCGCGCGTGGTTTCAATGTCGCGGTAGAAGCCTCTTCGGGGACAATCCGATGCACCAGAGCTGACTCTCCTTGATGTCGGAAGAGGACTCTGTTCTTGACAACCAAGTGCGAGAAATCCCACTCTGCATTCCCGCCGGGAGGAGCCTCGCCGTTCGCAATTGGGGCAACAAATTGAGGCCATAGTTTTGAGCAGATGGATCGGAAAACCGGAATAGATCCAGCTGTCGGTCCAACCAGCGTGTCGTAGATCGTCGACACGAAGTTTGGGTATATCTGTGATGACGTTTCTGCTGGCAATCCCTCCACAACTGGCGCCTCCGAATTCAGGATGATAGCAATAGCCTCCTTGCGTGTGTACGGAGGGAAGCTGATGTGCGGAACGGCAGCATTTTGGAGGAAAAGCGGTCGTGGTGTAGAGCTGAGAATTAAGACCACGCAGAGAGATGGGATCTAGAAAGTCGTTAACCTGGAACAGCCCATTAAGATCTGGCAAGGTCTTACAATTTCCCCAAGTCGCGCCAAAGCCGACAAGAGCGTCGGTGGTGCCTCTCTTTGCCGGTCAATCTCATCCAGCACCAGCACAAACTTGCCCGTCTTGTCGGCCGCTCTCGAGGAAAGACATTCATCCAGCAGAACTGCAAGCGTACTGACGTGCTCAACGCGTCCCTTGCCAAACTTCTCCCATTCATCTTTCCGATTCAGAGCTTCCAGAGTCGCCCCCAAGATCTTCGTCAACAGATGCCGCCCCGTGATGCATTCCGAGCTTCGGACAACGGCGTGCGGCACTTCGAGTGCGGAAAGAACCGCGCGTGTGATAGTGGACTTGCAGGTTGCCGAAATGCCGTGCACAACCAGCGTAGGCGGACCAGGAGTCTGAGGCTAAAGCAATGAGAGAATATTAGCTCGATTCCGTCGACCAACTTCGGACTCGGAGACTCACACTGAGGAGGCTGGCCAGCTGCCGCGCCTGGAGATCACGACACGGCCATTGCGGGCGCAACGAGCGAGCGACGTCCGTTGGTAGCATGGGAGACCGATGTGCGTCGCGTTGTCGACTGTCGGAGCTGTCGAGGACGCGGCGAAGGAAGGGGAAATGGGATCACGTAAGCGCCGCTTCTTGGCTGCTCTGGACTTTAGCCAAATAAACCGCACTTTGGTACATTTACGTTGTCCCCTTCCCTTTCGAATCGGTAAAATTTTGATGCCGATTTCTTGCGGATTCAGGGCTATGTTTCAAAAGGGAGTGTTTCCTGTCGAGTCAAGATAGCACGGGCCTTCTGGGCGCGCGCGGGGGCCATAGTAGGCGGATTAATGGGGCGGCGAAGATTGGAGCGTGGGCAGTGTCAAGCACATACTAAATAACATCGGAAACCGGTGTTGGCGTATCCGATCGAAAGATATTTGGTGGTTGTAGTTTATCACATTTAATATGGTGTTTGGAGGCTCCTCGTATAGGGTCGGAAGTCGGCGTTGAGGTACCCGATCTAGTAATATTTGGGGGTTGTCATTAATCGTTTAAAGGATTCTCGTATAGGGTCGGAAGTCGGTGTTGGGGTATCCGATTGAAACCCACCGTATAGGATACTTTCGAGAGCTTCCGTGAATGGTTGCGCCGCGAAACCAGGGTATAAATACTGTCCTTGTCCTCGATTCAAGTTCTTCTTTATCCATCAACAACAACAAAAGATCTTACGATTTCTAAAGACAATCTACCCTGCCTCGCAGACAATCACTTTTGAACTCACTATATCAACAAAAACACCACCACCACCACCACCACCAAGATGCCAAACGCATACAACGTCCCCTTTTTTGAGGCCATTAAGATCCGTCGATCTACCCTCGCCCTAGCCAAAGAGTCTCCCATCTCTGATGAGCGCATCGTTCTTATCGTCAACCACGCCATCAAGCATGCTCCCTCCCCATTTTCCGTCCAATCGTGCCGTGCGATCGTCCTCTTTGGCACCGATCACGAAAAACTATGGGAAATCGGTCACACCGAGATGGAGAAGGAGATGCCGCCTCCCGTGTTCGCGAACTTCGTCGATAAAATTGCCGGTTACAAGGCTGCTTATGGAACTGTAAGCTGCTGCCATCTAGCTTTCTCATCAAAACTAAGCTGATTTTGCCTTTACAGGTCTTGTTCTTCGAGGACACCAAAGCGGTCGAGAAGCTCCCGCCCCCTCTTCAGAGCGTTATTGGCAGCCACTCAGAGTGTAAGCCGACTCTACCGTCGTCCGTCGCATAACATCTAATCAGTCGATAGGGTACGAACATTCCAGCGGCATGAACCAATACATTGCCTGGACCGCCCTCTGCGCCGAGGGTCTCGGCTGCAATCTACAGCACTTCAACCCCCAGGTCAACAAGGCCGTTGCGGAGACCTGGAACGTGCCCGAGAGCTGGGACCTCCGCGCTCAATTGGTCTTCGGCAAGGCCGTCGGCCCACCTCGTGGCGGCGTTGAGAAGACTTTCGCTCCTTTGGAGGGCCGTGTCCTGGTGCACGGGAATGGAAAGGAGGATCTTGCCCCGAAAGGCATCTAGATTTCTATGCGGGCTTCATAAAGAGTCGTTATTCGCCTTGTTATAGAGGAGAGCAATATATATACCAAATTCGGGGATTCCATCGGCCCAATTTTATTACGGTGCTAGTTTTTATCGAACGTTTGACGAGCGGACTTATATGAAACAAGTAACTTGTCTACAAATGAAGAAATTGTTAAGATGTCGAGCGATTGCTACGGCTACAACACGGCCTACAATAAGACAGAATAGAAAGAACAGAAACCGAATGCAATTCCAGAAGACTATGAGTACAATCCATGCAGAGAAAGACAAAATGAAAGGCAAAGTGCAAAGTGTAGGCAAAAAGGAACATGCATCGAGATAAGAAACCAGATGGCAAGAAATCCCAATGTCAAGAAGTAAGAGTAAACAAGCGAAGAAACAGCTGTCCGCATCAGCCCTGAGGCAATGCACGGCTGCCACCTCTTCCAGCCAGCCCCTCCAACAATAATGTCCCAAATTCGAAAAAGCATCCTGGCGGAAAAACCACCCTGCTCGCGCACCTACAAGGGAACGCCCAAGGCTCGTTCCTCCACGTGGGAGATTTCCAAAATGGCCTGCACAGCACAAATGCATGTCAAAATAAAGCACAAACGCAAAGTACAGGGGGGGAAAGATTTGGATAAAAGCACACGCAGGGAAAAGAAAACAAGCACAGATCAACCCGAGTTGAAAACATCGAAAAAGCCAGATAGATCATGTGAAGATACAAGGCCCTTTCTCGTCAACCGAGAAAGACCAGTACTTGTCAGAAGACATAATCGGAAAAAGTACACAATGTGGGGAATGAAAACACAAGTGTCGAAAAAAAAAATCAATCATGGCTCCCCGAGAGAATTGACATCGTGAACTCGAGGAGACGCGTAAACTTTGCCAAATGGAACAGTCATGATGCATTCCTTCGTGGAAAGAGTATCTGCAAAGGATGAGAATGGACAAGGGTAGAATGCAGATTGTGCAAAGGGTAAAAATGCTGGGGCAAAAATGCGCAGGGCACTCAGAAACCGTGCCGCAAAGATAGGTGGTCATGGCATATGCAACTGGTCCCAACCAGGTTGATGACAAGTCTTGCAAAGTAAGTAGCCGTAAATCATGAAATAGAAGGTCGTCACGTCATGGCTATGTGTACAGTTGAGACAGGTGGATGTGAGGAACGTTCAACGCTTTCAAAAATAGGCATAGAGCTGGCCCTGCGTTCCGAGGTTGGTGGTCGGCTGCGGGGCGGACGGGCTGAAGATCGACGAGGTCTCACTGTTTCCGCCAGACGGTGTGTTGGAGGCGGAACTGGTCGAGGAAGCGGGAATAAAGTTCTGGCTGAATCCATTGGGAACGTTGGAGGCTGGAACGCCCGGCTGTTGGTACACAAAGTTCTTCTGGAGCATCGATCCTGAAATCTGCGTGGTGTTGACCTCGTTCGGCGTGGCCTGGCCACTGGTTGTGGCGCTTCCCCTGCCGGAGTTCTCAGCAGCCATCATCTTGCCGGCGATGCGACGCCCATGCGGGGTCTGACGGATCGAAGGGAGGATCGGGCGAACAGATTCCACGATTCGGTTGCGAGTGTCCGGATCCGCAAAGTCCATGGCGGTCTGCACGACGTAGTTGGCAAAGGAATCGCGCAGCATCTTCTCCAGCTCATTGCCAGACAGCATCTCATCGATCATCTCGCGGCGGATGTGAGGATCAGCAGTGCGCAGGCATTTCTCGATCACATTCGAACTGAACTTCTGCTTGGACAACGAAGAAATGTTGCCTCCAAATGTCTGGCAGAGCGGGTTGGTGAAATGAGGCTCGGCAAGATCCAAGATGTACTGCACGACGTAGTTGCCAAAGGGATCCTGGACCAGGGCAAAGGAGTTCGACGTGATTTGCGCAATGAGATGAGCCTTCTGAGCGCCCGAAGCATGGTCAATGCAGCGCTGAAGGACACAGCATCCGTGGCGATGAGTGCCAACGACGACACAGTTGCCGCCAACGGCCTGGTAGATGAACTCGGCATCCTCTGGCGACAGACGATTGAGGCACTTCTGGATGACGTGGTTGCCATTCAGGTCCTGGACCAGCTCCACAACATGGTGCTCGAGCGCGCGGATGACGGTCTGGATCTGCTCCGCGGTCGAGATGAATTCGATCATCTTCTGCAGAGCCCGAGTCCCGTGCTGGTTGAGAGCAATTTTGACTAGCTGGGGAGCAGCGTGATCAATAAGGGCCGTGCGCTGTTCATCGTTGGAGTATTCAAGGAGCTTCTGGCACAGATAGTTACCAAATGGATCTGTCATAAGCTCGATGACGTGCATGTAGGTTTCGCTGAAGATCAGCTGCACGTGCTCCGGGGTGCGCTCCTCCAGTTTGCGCTGCAGATACCGACATCCGTGCTGGTCCTTGCACAGTGTGTACAATTCGCCCTTGTAATGCTCCAGAGGGTAGTTGGTAAAGCGAGTGAGCTGCGTGGAATCGCTCTCGCCCTGGCGACGCTGGGGAGCAGCACCACGGCCCACCCCATCAGTGAAACGATATCCACCGTTGTAGTTGGCATATCCGCTGTAGGCACCACCCGCCGCTGGGAACCCCGGCATCTGGTTGTTCAGCTGACCAGGAGGTCCGACATACGGAATGCCGTAGCCGTACATGGGGGCTTGGAACGGGGCCAAGCCAGATGGGCCAACAGAACCGGTCAGGCTGCCGTTGGAAGCAGCCGAAGAGGTCAACTGGGGACCGAACGGTGCGGCACTGGCCTGGAGAATGGACTGTGGCGAGTTGGGGCTCTGAAGAGCGGACTCGTCGGCCTCGGGCGACTCCTTCTGCTGGCGACTGTTGATAGCGCCGGCGGGGATGCGTCCCATGCTGGCATTGTGTTGGTGGATGTGCTCAGCGTGTGTCTTGGGAGGAGTAATCGCGTTGTTGAAGCCACTACCCTTCACCGTAGGAAGATCGTTGGTGGAGAAAGAAGACTGCAGCGAGGTCGGGCGGCTCGAGGGCCCAGAGTTCATGGCATCGTTTCCACGATCATGGTTGTACACCAGACTCCCCTCCAGAGAGTGGCGAGCAGCGTGACGGGAGGTGTGCGCATTGCCATGGTCTTCTGCAGTCGGGCTGCCCAGCTGATCCGCACGCATCATCCCCGGCACATTCTGCGGCATACTCTGATGGGTGAGCCGGTGCCGATTGTGGGAGTTGTACGTGTCGGGGCCAGGGGTACGAGAGTTGGCCAGATCCAGAGCATCCGGGTTTGCAGAAAGCTGACAGCAAGTTAGCATACTTTGGGAGTTTCGAGTCCAGAGTCGGGGACTTACTATGTTCGAACCACCACGACGCAACAGAGTGGGGAACTTGTCATCCGGCTCTGTCAACTTGATGTAACTCTTGATGTCCGGGGTGGGCATGCGATCCTCGTCCTTGAAATGGGACTTGTCGTCGTCATTGTGAAAGAGGTACTTGGTCGCGGCGAACGAGTCCGCAGCAGAGCCCATGCTGAACCCAGGTGCATTATGGCGCAGCTGGTTATTGTAGTTGTTGGATGGCAGCGAGTAGCGATGAATGCTAAAAGCAAGTCAGCTGGAATTCGAACCAAACCGAGGAGTGTGACGACTCGGTCAGGGCGAGAGGAAAGGTGATCCGATGGAAGGAAGGGAACATGTTTCACTCACGAAGGTCCTGGACGGAAGCTCGCAACGGTTTCCGGGACAAAGTCTTCCTTCTCCGAGTTACGCCGCGAGCTAGGGAGTGAGTGTCCCGCAAAACGATCCACCGAGTGGTGAGCCGAGTGGGACGACGCTTGGGGCGACGTCAGTTGCGACGAAGCAAAGGCATTGAAAAAACCGGGGGACGAGGTAACGCTGGAATTCGAGAAGCGGGAGGGCCGCGAAAAGGCACTGGACACGCCATTCTCGCGATACTCGGGCGGAGTGGTGGGCTCGCTGACAGGGCCAGATACACCAGCCTTGGCGAGGTCTCGGGCCAGCTGGTCCATCTCTTGCTTCTCTTTCTCGTGCTGCATGTCCAGCAGTTTCATATCTTCTTCGAAGCGTCGCTTCTGCTCGCGCATGTACTCGATGTGCTGACGCTTCTTTTCGAACTGTGACTTGGTCAGACGAGGGGAATCGAAACGAAATGTAAAGAAGTGGGGTTGGTCAAGGGTGAAGGAAAGTTAATGATGGAAGAAGTGAAATGAGAGAGAAACGTGGAGGGTGGAGAGAAAAGATGAAGAGCGGGAGAGTGGATGGATGAGTGAGAGGGGATCCCAAGCTCCGAGGGTCAGAGGGACAGTGAAGGAAGGAAGGGCGAATGGTGACAATAAGGAAAGGCGACAATAGATGGGGTGGAGGAAGGGAAGCAGCAGGCAGGCAGGCACTTAGTCTCCATGAGAGAACAGAGTAACTATCACCCTCCAACATCCCACGTTTCCCCACCAGCCCTAAGTCCACTACCACTCCCCTCAATGCAAAAAAAAAGCTCTCAACTTACCGAAGACAACAGGTCCAGCGGGTCGGGCATCTGAGGCGCTCCTTGGTTCATTGAATTCCATGGCGAGGAGAGTTTACTCGAGTCCGTGGTGAAGCGACGCTGCAAATTGGCACGCACATCGCCCGAGGGATGCGAAAAAGGCGACACCATATTCGAATGGCCCGGGGAGAGCGAGGTGTAGCCGGGAAAGGTCGACTCCGAGGGCGGGGATCGAGGAGACGGGAAGCGCAGCTCGTCGAGGCGTTCACTCAGCCCGTTTTTGAAGGCCATGGTGGGCAGAGTTGTCCAAGGATCCAACTGCAGCAACATAGCCCAGCATCGGTCAGCACAGGTGTTTGTTTAATGGATTATGCTGGCACAGGCACGATTTTAAGGGGATATTCCTCCACACCAGGGCCACCAGCCTCCCGAATGTGTCTGTCTGCAACTCAGACATCCAGTGGCAGGAAGTGGTGGTGGTGGGCAAAGTGTGTCGTACTTGGCCAAGTAAGGGGACGCAGAGATCGGAGAGGGGCTGAGGGTGGGGGGGGAAGGAGGCAAGCGATCGGCGTGTTGGATCCAAACTCACACAATGAACGCCTCGAGAGTTGAGGGAGTCACGATCGGTCGATAAGGTCAGGCACCGGTCCTGGAAGTGGCATCTAGCTACTATATAATGTGGTTGTTGTTGTACCTGGCACGGATGCGGAGATCAGCCAGGGGGACGCGGAACACGAGGCGGAACACTTACAGGCGAGTCTTGGGGGAGGGAAACACACACGCACACACACAGGCACCAACACAAGGGAACGAGGGAACGACCGAACCACAACAACAAAGGAGAGAGCGAGATAAGTGTACAGGAGAAGCGAGCAAGCGAGAGGAAGAGGAGGAGAGAGAGGGGGGTTGGGAAAGGAAACAAAAGTGGGGAGCTCAGCCCTCGACTCCAGATGGGGAATGGCGTGGATGGGAGAAAGGCGGTGGCAATCGGGGTTTCTTTGACAGAACCGATCCACGCGCTCCGTGAGGCTACGAGGGGACTGTCCTACAACCCATCGGGCCCGTCGAGGAATCCCGCCCACGGACGCCCGGGGCCATGCGTCGGCGGTGCCCTAATGGCCAATTCCCGGTGAGACCAGGCTCCGTGAGTCAGTCTACGCAAGGGAGGGCAGGCAAAGAGCGTGGCATCTGCAGGCGAGAACAGGGAGTGGAGACACGAGGAAGCGCGCCAGGATGTGACAGCGAGTATCGCGGGCGCTTTGTTGTTTCAGTCCCGTCAGGAGTTGGTTCCGCGCAGAACCAGGGATCGGAGAAAAACAGCGGTGTACCCTCCAGCCACCAGTCTGGCCCCTGATCCACCAACTTCATGACGAGCAGATGAGGGGAACGGGGCAGGATGCTCAGGGTCGAGGCCCCAGATTGGTTCTGGAGGCCAGGACGGTCCTGGATCCGAACTATACCAGCGCCTATGATGCGGATGGGGAGGGCGGTGGGCAGATTTCCAATCAATGGCATCTGAATCCTCGTAGCCGTGTGCTGTACACGACCAATTCCCCCGCACTGTGGCAATGGACTTGCGGTCAATCCTTGCCCGCCCCAGAGCAATTCCTCGCGATGATCGCTGCTGCTGGAGATGCGTGCATGGACGAAATGTCCCACATGTAGAGTGCCACCCCCATCCCTGTCGCTGCCATGGAACATTCCGCCGGTCGCATCTCCCGTCCAAGGATTGCCGCTGGATCGACCGATGCCTGCATATCCCAGATATCGATGGACCGAGACCCACTACGGCTGGTGGGAGAGGAAGGCGGCATCATCATACAGGCAAAGGAGCCTCATGAGGCGGCGGACCTATTTCGAGACCTGGACCTGGGCATAGATGTTCATTCCGCCAATCAGGATGGCTGCGTTCGCATCTACAGAGGGAGTTTGTTGGGTTGCAACACACCGATCATGTCGGCTCCCTGAGTAGAACTGAGCACGGCCCGGAGCGCCCTGATCTGCTCACGGAGCATGACATAATCACAATGGTCCCCTCACACTGAGCACTTCTTCACTGACAGCTCGCCTAAGCGGCCCAATGCTTCACATATATTGCAACTCTGGTCTGATCGTAAATTCGCTCGCCCTCATCGAAGAGTGTACTAACCCAGCAGCATCTATAGTGACTAGGTCTATTCCAGCCACCCAGTGCGAGGCGTATGGCTTCATTTTCAAAGAGCTGGTAGAATTTATACATCATGTTGCACTAGAGAAAGTGCAAGCAGAAAATTAAACTATCACAGTCCCCGGGGTTCCCTTTGCGTAAAGTCTCTCCAGTAAACTGCCCAGTTCTGTACATGAATTCCATCAAAATGAACTTGATATGGAATCACCGAAGAACGTTTCGTGTTACTAGCTAAAGTTCGAATATCAGGATGGATAGAATGATGTGCATCGCAATAGCTATTTAAGACTTCAATGACGGAGACGAAAAAGGGTACTCCTATGCAGAGCTGGCGGAGCTGCGGATACTTTCACGGTAGCACGTCTCCCACGCGATACCTAAAACCCAAAGTAAACACTCCAGAAAGACTAGATTGAGCCTCGTTCAACAGTCGATCTTTATACGAAATAGCAGAAACATTGAACCTCGCTCACTCGCTAGTTGTTGTCCACCCAGTTCCCGTGCAGACCGGCTCGGAGTCTCAGAGGCAGCAAGATAGTCGCCCGGGCCTTGGTGAAATCCCGGCAATCTAAAAGATGCAGCTCACTGGACAGGGTGCGATAGTTGTTCACCAAAGCCATCAAATATCCATCGCCCTCCTCCGTAGAGCCTACCCGAGGAATGAAAACGGGTTCCTGCACGAGATGTGTGCATCCGGGGAAGTACACTTCCGTTTTGCCCGTACTTTCATCGTGATGGGCCAGCGCGTTATAGGGAGGATATCCACCGCCCATGACCGGGCCAATAGCTGCAAAGTCCGTTCCCAAGCGGGGGTCCATGAGATCGAAGTAGCTGTGGCTATATTTCCTCCCGGAAAACCGATCGTCAATGCGATAGAATTCGGAGTTGCCATTGTGCAAAATCTCTGGCTCGGGAAGCCTTTCATCTTCCGCTTTAGGGTCTACAGTAAAGCGCGTTAATTGGGAATGGATCTTGCTGGGCTCAGGCGAGTTGCCCTGAGCATCGGGCCACCAGTAGAAGACATTCTTGTCACTAAGCCCGAGATCGAAGACAATCTTGCCGTCGTCTCGCTCATAGGCATTGGCCGTATGGCCAGGGAATGAGTTCTTATATGTGAACCACTGCAAATAGCGTGTGAGAAGATCGTAAAACAGCCAACATTGGTTATAAAAATTTGCTTACCTTAACGTCCGAAGTCTTAGCTCCATAGCGGGGGATCACCCCAATATAGAAGGGAGTTTCAGGGCTCCATTGCCAGTGTTCTCCACCCTGCTTCATTCGTTCAAGATCACATAACTGGGGAATCACGGGGAACAGAACCTAGCACAAACACTCTTTATTAGTCGCCGACGTTCATGCCAATATTGGCTACGAAAGACCAGCACTTACCCAGTTCTGCGTCACTGCGAAGTCATGGATCATTCCACAGACAGGGCTCACTAGCCAAACTGTCTGTATAAACTTACCGTCGGGACCAATAGTATAATAGCAAATATCCGGGCTGCCGTCTCCCTTGGCTTCGTACCCGAAACAGATGAGTTCTCCCGTCACTGGATCAGTCTTAGGATGGGCAGTGAAAGTTACACTGGGAAGCTGGCCATCAAATGTATACAAGCCCTTTGTTTCCAGAGTCTTCGGATCCATCGCATATGGAGGAGAGTCCTCCTTGAGAGCCAAGAGCTGGGAGTTAAAGCTGACAACATTGGTATTGGCAGTACTTCTAACGGAGAATTCTACCGCATCGGTGAACTTGTTCCGATACTTTCCTGATCGAAAATTGTTGTTAGTAGCTCGCTTTCCAGTATAGCTGAACAGGGCATAGGTGCGATATGGGTGGGGATACTCATACCAATGAGCGCGCGGCCGGCTTCTCTCTCGCGAACAAACTTCTCGGTGCGAACAAATTTCTGCTGGAAGCTCACAGACCCATCCTTGATGCGAAATGCGCTGACATTTCCATCTCCATTGAACCACTAATTATATCAGAGTCAGCATGGCATCGACAAGAAAGTGGGCAGCTAAATTGGGCAGAGACATACAGGATCATTGTCGATGAAAGGGGGCAAGTGAGGATCAGGCATGACACGGTAGAAAGTACCGTTGATATCATTGGGAAGATCTCCATGCACCTCCAGGTTTTGCACCTCTCCCTCAAATCGGCATGGCTTCATGAAGTCTGAGAATTGAGGGCGGTCAGGAAAATGCTGGGAAGCCGGAGATGCCATTTTTGGTTTCTTATAGAATGCAAAAACTAATTCCGAAGAGGCGTGACCAAGGTCGAAAATTCTTTTCTCAAGGGTTGAACGAAGGATTGATCAAAGTTGGAATACAATTTTATTTTTCCCCTGCAAGCGGGGGGTACTGGGAGTTGGAACAGACTCCCGGAGAATCCGGTTGCTTGCCGGGGGTGTTCTATGCAACGGGGAACCGCCGGGGAGACACCGGCAACCTAACTAAATACTTCACATGATCCTATGGATGTAATGTGACTGTCTTGCTTTGCACAAACTCCTCCATTCCCCACTGAGACCCAAACCGACCCCAGCCGCTTTCGCCATGTCCTCCGTGGGGTAGCGTTGGCTCGTCGTGCACAGTCATCGAGTTGATGTGAACAGCCGCCCCGCCTTGATAGACTCAGACAACTTGAGCGCACGATAGTGGTTACTGGAGATGATGGAGGCTGACAGGCCGTAAGTGGCCTGCTCGGCAATCTCAATGATCTTAGCTTCAGACGCAACAGTTACAATACCGACAACCGGTCCGAACGATTCTCTCTCGTAGATAACCATTTCCTTGGTGAGGCCTGTAATGATAGTCGGGAGAGCGTGCTGGGGCGCAAGTGGGGTGGATGGAACCGGCCGTCACTCAAAATTTGAACAATTTCTCATAGCCATAGGGCTTCTGGTTGTCGAGATATTTCAAGAATGCGTTTTTGCCAAGAAAGAGTTCTATTTTAGAGATATTTATTTTATATCTCGACCATTAACTATCCAAATTTCTTCAAGTTCCATGAATAGTCCATTATGGCCTTGAAGAGTATCAGGATATTATCAAACCTTATACCAAGCTATTGTTGTTGAGATATTAGATTGTAAAATATCGCGTTTACTATGGTGTTTTGGGTTGACCCAGTCGCTTAAGATAATTGACGTAGATTATTGCGTTTAATACATAATTCCGACTTGATCGGCTCGCTAGTGAAATACATTAATAGGAATGATAGGTAGAAATTAAAAAGTCATGGCGTTGGTAACCTAATACATCTATTTAAAACAGTTTTAGTTGCTTGAGTGAGCGGGTCGCTTAACATGGCCCACTCGCTTACCGTACGAAAGGTTTTCCCCTGGGAGACCATATTTAGTCAATACCCGCCCCCTAGTAATTAGTCGGGCCCTCACCAGCGAGAGCGCGACCAATTCTGGGGCGGGTACACTCATCTTGATTTGCTCCTTTCCCTTCGTGATCTGCTTTCCCCTGGTTCTGCTGCGTCTTCTCGCTTCCCCTTGAGCTCCCCTCGCCGGTTAGGCGCCCAGCTTTCATCCTAAGGGTCGGCTCACTCGAAATTCTTGTGATGGTAGGCCTGAAAGTAGACTTGTGGAGGCTGAGGTTTGCGGCTGAACAAGAATTCAAAAGAAGTATTGGCTCGAAATGGACCCATTAATCGGGCTGATATCGACGTGGAATACGAACCACCGCGATCCCTCGACCTAGTGATCCGCACCAATGTATCGAGGCCTCAATCCCAAGTCCAAACTTCAACTTAGCTCCTGCTTAGCTCGTTTCCCGCAACCCAGATAGCAATGAGACTGTCAACTAGAGCAACCGGCAATTTGTGTGTTATCTGAGTCTATGCGAGTGACAGTAGGCCCAATCATTTTGTTACTTAGCTAGCGGCGAGCTGCGGCTGGCGGCCTGAAATGCGGCCGCTGGATCGTCGGTTCTAGATTGTACGTAGGGGTCGATTTTTAGCGCCGAATAGACTATTGGGATTGACACGCACTCATACGTATATATAGTCCCATATACTGTCGTAATTGTGTCTGAAGGAATACTTCTCTTCGGCTAACACCATCCAAATCAATATCAGCCGGTACTCTGTGGAACAAGATGGGTGGGCTGCCATTTTGGAGAAGCCCATTGGTAAGCCAAGCAGCTCCCTGACAGCCCTGGAAAGCTCGCTTTGGAAAGCTGACTAGCTCTCAGTCAAAGTCGAGCGACCGACTGGGCGAAGCAGTCGACGGGGTTGCTGATGTGACGACGCAAGACGAGACGCTCTTTGATAACCCGCAGTTTGAGCACTATGAATCAACGTCCAACATTCAACTATTCTTTGATCTCTTCTTTGTCGCCAACTTGACATCGTTTACTAATGCCCATGAGATTAATAGCGCGCAGAGTCTGTCCCTCCTTTGACATAGCGTTACTATGTAGCTAACTTTAGTTTTCTCCCTCGCAGAATTAGCTTCCTATACTGGATTCTTCTGTATATTGTGGTTCACCTGGACCCAAGTCACCTTATACGATGTCCGGTTTGCTACAGATAGCATCCTCGAACGCGTCGCCCATGCGTGTCATTTCGGAGTCATGGTCGGGCTCGCGATCATTGGTCCCCAATTTCTAGAAACTAATGGGTGGGGGCCTTTGCAGCAGCTATCGCTCATCCTCATGTCGAGCCGTATAGTCCTTTTCTGTCAATATGGGTCTACTCTATTCTTTACGTGGCGGTATCGCGCCACCCGTTTGCCTTTGATGGCTATAATGCTATCTCTTCTTGTTGCTACGGCCATCTATCTTGGTATATCCTTTGCCTTTTACCGACGCACGGCTTACGACGCCTATATTGCGTGGTATTTGGTCGCCGTGGTAGAGGTTGGGGTGAACCTAGCCCTTGCAGCCCAATGGCGAGCTATGTCGTTTGAGAAAACACATCTCGTTGAGAGGTTGAGCTGTCTAACACTAATCATCGTACGCTACGCTATTCCTATATTGTTCTATTATTTTCGCACCTGGAAACAAAGGCTGACTGAAATAGCTCGGCGAAGGCATCATCGGCCTTACTAAGACAATCCTCAAAGTTGAGACCTACGACCTCAAGTTCACCGCCGCTGACATTGGCTCTATTATATCGGCAGTACTAGTCATTGTAAAGCCTCGACCCCTATACTTTGAGGTAAAAATACTAACATTAAAGATAGTATTTTGTTTATCAACTATACTTCGATAAAATCCGTATGGAGCCTTTTGGTTCCGTCCGCCAGCAGGCGTGGTCGATACTCCACTTCCCTTTCCATCTAGCCCTCGCTCTCATGATGGAAGGGACAAACCAAATCCTATTGTGCTCTCACGTCGTGGCAGACATTAATAGCATGGCAGTTCGGTTTGAAAAATCGTCAGATGTTCTCGCCACTCTGAATGAAACAGTTAATGCCGTCTTTGAGAGATTTCCTTCTACAATACAAAAGATCAACGAGGTCGAGAAGCCTTTGAATGCACTCTTGCACCCTACTGCCAATGCGACGCAGGCAACGCAAGAAGCAGCAGTCAATGACGTGTATGAGGCGATTATCAAAGCAGTCATGGAAGGTTTCGGCTGGGAGCCACCAGAGAAAATAGGCGGCGAGACCTATGATGAATGGCTGATTAGACTTCTATCAATCTTCTACCTCACTTTTGGTAACTTCACCTCCTATTGACCATTCAGTCAGTCTTCTATCAATGTCATAGCACTAATTGATATTCGCTACTAGGATACCTCTGCATCTGCGTCGGCCTGGTCTGCTTCATAGTGGGAGTTCTTACACTACTGTCGCATAAATATCATGCTGGCTATTCCCGTTTGCGGTATATCAGTATCGGTGCCAACATCCTCGTCGGGCTAGGTATTGCTCTACTTAGCACCGCGGTTTTGACCGACGCAGCAGCGACCCTGGACACAACGTATTGGACACTTCCGGGACTCACATTGATATTACTTGCCTGTAAGCTATTCGTGCGCTCAAGTGGATTCTTTCATATGACGCTAACTTGATTCTAGTGGTTGTTTTGCAGCACGTGTCGGGCGGGCCTACGAAGCTTGACTCGACGGATGATTAGGCAGCTTGCTCTTCAGACGGGGAATTGATAGGGACAGCACAGCTTTTGTTAGGGCCACTCCTTAATATGTGATTTTGGAGATTACATAACTCGAGTAGTCATGTGATCTGTATTAGGATTTCATTCTGAATTCTATTCTCTCCGTAATTTGCATGACCTTCGTGTGTGCCCAATTTCACCACAATTGCTGCATTTTGGCGCTGCCTTCTTCCGCTTCTGTATAGACTCTCCATAAATGATTTTCTCTGCCTGATCCTGACCCCGCTTCCGTTTTTTAGGCTTTGGAAATGGAATTGTAGGTTCTAAAATTGGAAGATATACAGTATAGAATGATGTTGCTGTGGTAATTCAAATACAGATCACATGATGTTTTTAATTATGATATTACAAAAGCTGTGGTGTCTCTCTATCAATTCCTTGGAAGAGCTGACAGCTTACATAACCCCCGCCGATAACCAAAAACTTTCCCCTCCGCCCAATTTCTCCAACACGGGCAATGCCAGTCGCTTCCTTCTTTTCTTGACTCTCTGGTTTGGCATTACGGAAATCAGGCTCTCGCCTGACTTCAGACACACGCGACCATGCCCCCTCGCAGGCGGCCACCGCCCTCCGCGGCTAGCAACACCCGATCTACTCGGCCTGCAACAGAGGTACGGGCAAAACTTTTTCTAAGCTCCCATGCGAGCCACTCGTTCATCAGACTAACATGTGTTCCCTTTCTATAGACTGCGGATCAACCCGCGACCGCTGCTGCAAAGCGAAAGCGCACTTCGGTGTCCAAGAAAACCTCGGACGCAACCCGACCGATCGAGTCCGGCCCAGCCGAGCATGGTGGTGACCAATCGCACGAGCACCCGCCGTCAAACTATCAACCCAGAGATCCATTCGATGCGCTTCTCGAGCCCTTCTACTATAACAAATCGCTCACCGATCCCATCGACACGGCCAAGGATAAATGGAACCTCCTCCCCGCCTTCCTCAAAGTCAAAGGCTTGGTGAAACAGCACATTGACTCCTACAACTATTTTGTCGAGGTGCAGTTGAAGAAGATTGTCGAATCGAGCTCGATGATTCGCAGCGACGTGGATCACAACTTCTACATCAAGTTCACCGACATCTACGTGGGATCGCCTCGGCGCGCCGATGAGCAGTCCGACGCCGGGTTCCACTTTGAATCGAATGTGACACCACAGGAATGCCGACTTCGGGACACCACCTATGCCGCGCCAATCTATGTCGACTTTGAATACGTGCGTGGGCGTCAACGGGTCAGTCGGCGAGGGGTCTCCATTGGCAGGATGCCCGTCATGCTTCGCAGCTCCAAGTGTGTGCTGACGAACAAATCTCCCACGGAGATGAGCAATCTCAACGAGTGCCCACTCGATCCGGGTGGTTACTTTATCGTAAACGGAACGGAGAAGGTCATTCTGGTTCAGGAGCAGTTGAGCAAGAATCGAATCATTGTCGAGACGGATCCGAAGAAAGAGATTGTGCAGGCATCCGTGACGAGGTAAGGCTCATATCGATACGGTTTAGTTTCATCCGTCTAACTTTCTACAGTTCTTCCAACGAGCGAAAGTCGAAGAGTTATATTATCCTCAAGAAGGATCGGCTGCACGTGAAACATAACGTGCTCAGCGAAGACATCCCCATTGTGGTTTTGCTCAAGGCCATGGGCGTTCACACGGACCAGGAGATTTTGCTTCTCGTCACCGGCACCGACGAGCTATATCAGGATGATTTTGCCATCAACTTCGAGGAGGCCCATAACATTGGCGTCTTCACGCAGCAACAGGCCCTGGAATGGATCGGGTCGCGCATCAAAATCAACCGGAAGCAAATGGCCTACCGCCGAACCCATGTCCAAGAGGCAGTTGAAGCCATTGCCTCTGTCATCATCTCACACATCGAAGTTAAAGACATGAACTTCCGACCCAAGGCCATTTACGTTGCACATATGGCCCGCCGGGTACTGATGGCCAAGAACGATCCCACGCTGGTGGATGATCGTGATTACCTGGGGAATAAGCGACTGGAACTGGCGGGTCAGCTCTTGGCGTTGCTTTTTGAAGACATGTTCAAAAAGTTTTGCTTCGATATCAAAATGAACATCGACAAGGTTTTGAACAAGCGAAACCGCGCCGAGCAGTTTGATGCGTGGAGCGTGGTGAGCATGCATGGCAACCATATCACCCATGGCATGAACCGTGCCATCTCGACCGGCAACTGGAGCCTGAAGCGATTTCGCATGGAGCGTGCGGGAGTCACTCACGTTCTCAGTCGGCTGAGCTATATCGCGGCTCTGGGTATGATGACCCGCATCAGCAGTCAGTTCGAGAAGACGCGCAAGGTCAGTGGTCCTCGTGCGTTGCAGCCGTCACAATTCGGCATGCTTTGCCCTGCCGATACTCCCGAGGGAGAGGCGTGCGGTCTGGTCAAAAACTTGGCCCTCATGACACACATCACCACCAACGACGAAGAGGGTCCTGTGCGTAACTTGATCTTCATTTTGGGTGCGGAAGATATCTCAACCCTGAGCGGAAAGCAAATTTACGGTCCTGGTGCCTACACCATCTCCATCAACGGTACACCGACAGCTCTGACCCGACGACCCAAGCATTTTCTCGACTCTTTCCGCAAGCTCCGACGAATGGGCCGGATCTCAGAGTTCGTGAGCATCTTTATCAATCACCACCAACGCGCGGTTCATATTGCAACCGATGATGGGCGTATCTGCAGACCGCTGATCGTGGCTGAGAATGGCCGATCTTGTGTCCGTGCCCATCATCTGAGGAAACTCCGCGATGGGACGATGTCTTTTGATGATTTCCTTGCTCAAGGGCTGGTTGAGTACCTTGATGTCAACGAGGAGAATGATTCCTACATCTCCATTTACGAGAAGGACGTCAACGAGGCCACAACTCACCTCGAGATCGAACCGTTCACCATGCTAGGCGCTGTCGCTGGTCTCATCCCCTACCCCCACCACAACCAGTCGCCTCGAAATACGTATCAATGTGCTATGGGTAAGCAAGCCATTGGTGCCATCGCCTCAAACCAGTTCCAGCGGATCGACTCCATCCTCTACCTGATGGTGTACCCACAGAAGCCGATGGTCAAGTCACGGACTATCGAACTGGTCAAGTACGATCAACTTCCTGCCGGCCAGAATGCAACCGTCGCTGTCATGAGTTACTCGGGCTACGATATCGAGGATGCTTTGGTGCTCAACAAGGGATCCGTGGACCGTGGGTTTGGCCGATGCCAGGTTTTCCGGAAATACGTGACCAACCTGAAAAGCTATCCCAACGGCACCAAGGACGCGCTTAACCCACCAGAGTACGATGGCGATACCCCTATTGCCAAACACCTGCTCCTCGAGGGTGACGGGTTGGCTGCTGTCGGTGAGAAGGTGAATGCTGGCGAGGTGTACATCAACAAAGTCACACCCGACACGGCGCACACGACCGGCATCACCGGCTCTGACGTCGGGAGAGCGCCCAAACTTCTGCCCCAGCCGATGACCTATAAACTCCCGGACCCGGCATACATTGACAAAGTCATGCGGTCCGTTACCGAGGGAGAAAACGAACTCATCAAGGTTCTCACTCGGCAGACCCGACGACCGGAAGTCGGCGACAAGTTCTCCTCGCGCCACGGTCAAAAAGGTGTGGTGGGCATCATCGCCGACCAAGCCGACATGCCCTTCACCGACGAAGGCATCAACCCGGACATCATCATGAACCCGCATGGTTTCCCGTCCCGCATGACAGTCGGCAAGATGCTGGAGCTTGTGGCCGGCAAAGCAGGCGTGCTTTCGGGACAACACGGTTACGGCACCTGCTTCGGCGGCAGCCCTGTCGAAGAGATGTCCCAGATCCTGATCGACCACGGCTTCAGCTACGGTGGCAAGGACTACCTCACCTCGGGGATCACGGGCGAGGCACTGCCGTTTTACGTGTTCACCGGGCCCATTTACTACCAGAAGCTCAAGCACATGGTCCAAGACAAGATGCACTCGCGTGCCCGTGGACCTCGTGCCCTCCTAACCCGCCAGCCTACGGAGGGTCGTTCGCGCGATGGCGGTCTCCGTCTAGGTGAGATGGAGCGCGACTGTCTGATTGCCTACGGAACCAGCCAGCTGCTGCTTGAGCGGCTGATGATCTCGTCGGATCGTCACGAGGTGGATGTCTGCGAGAAGTGCGGCTTCATGGGTTACTTGAACTGGTGTTCCCGCTGCAAGTCGTCCCGCTCCGTCGTCAAGATGGTTATACCCTATGCTGCCAAGCTGCTTATCCAGGAGCTGATGAGTATGAACGTTACTGCTCGTCTGAAGTTGGAGGATGAGTTCCCGGAGATGAAGGGTCGATAGGGTGGTGTATTGTGTGTGTGTGTTTTTATCTTATTTACTGTCCGTGTATATTCCTTGCATGAATGGCATAGCGCGGCGATGCGGTTGCACCTCGATTAAGATATATTGGCGATAACAAAAAAGATTGGTTTGGATACGTAGCAGCGACTTACCATCATCCTGCTTTTCAACATTCTCCATCCCAGAGTACAACCCCGATCCAAACCCTCCCTCCCTACAGCATCAACAAATTCGACTCAAACGCAACATGCTGATACCGCGTAAACTCATACCCCTCATTCATCACCTCCTTCCTAATCTCCAGCGCCTCCGCCAAAGACATGGGCAAATCCCCCTTCCGATCAATATTATCCAGCGCCAGCTTCTGCATAGCCTTGGACAGTTCCTCGGGGTTCTCCGTCGCTGGCACCGGGTGACACCAGTCATAGCGCTGCGGCGGGACGTTCGCTGTGGAAATAATGCGGATATTCGGATCAACCAGCAGAAACACCAGCGCGCGCGAATACCCCGGCTTGCTCTTGTCTTTCAGCTCGAACCCCGTGAGCCGGTGCTGCACCGTGGTCGGGTAGATCACCGTGCGGCCGACTTTGCACCGGATCGCGCCCGGGCTTTGGATGGCCGGCTCGCCGTTTTCCAGCCCGAATACCTGCTTCAGCCAGGTGAAGTCGCCTGGTTCGTGCTCTACTTCGCTGAGCGTGGCCGTCTCGACCATGTTGCGGAATTCCATGTTCGGGTCTTCCATGTTTTCGGTGTCGTATATATAGAATGCTGCGGCGCAGATGTGTTCATTCTATCACGGTTAGCCGTAGATCAAGGCGGGAAGAGAGAGAGAGAGAGAGAAAAAGAGATAGAGGGACTCACCATCTGCAGCTCAACATGCCAATCCGTCTCATAGTACCGATCTTCCGGATCGAGATCAACGCTCAGCAGCCGGGTCACAACCTGCAGCCCTCGCTGCTTGTAATCCTTATTCAGGTCGACGCCTTCCTCAATACGGACGGGACTGGGCAGGTCCTCGGGCAACTTGGACATAAGCCACGGCGGCACCGCCCAGGGAATAAACTCGCCGGCGTCGGGCTGGATGGCACGAACATGCTCCATACGCCACTTCTCAAGCCGCTCTTCGAACTCGCTGTTCGCCTCGCGTGGCTGGATCTGCGGCGCTGAGTCGGCCACGTCCTTGGGAATGGGATAGTACTCGGCCTTGGTGTACTCGATGCGTGCGCGCGAGTGCAGCTGGTCTTTCAGGGGCGTGAGGGTGGCGTTCCATTGCGGGATTATGCAGTTGAAGATCCGCTCGATGACCTTGTAGATGTTGCGGTGCTTGACCGGGTGCAGGTTGTTGATGTAAGTCTCAATGTGCCATTTGTTGTCGTCGCCCAGTTGCCAGTCTGTGGGCAGGATCTGGGAAAAGCGGCTGTAGGGCCGGACTTGGATGTCGGCGCGCGCGAGTACTCGCCAGGCGAGGTCTTCGCGTGTGATCCCCGTTTCCTTGGGTATGGGGATGGGTTCGCCTTTGCCGATGTTGTCGAGCGCATCATCCAGACCGATGAGTCGGTCACCCAGGATGCGGCTTTTGCCGTAGACCAGTGGGAACAAGGCCATGGAGAGGTAATCGCGCTGTTTGTCCTTGCTACAGGGGGTGAAGAAGTGGAGCCTCGGGTCGGCATACTCCAGGACCTTGACGACAGTTTTCAGCTCCTCAAGAAGATCTTTGCTAACGTTGACGTCGGACTTTGTAGCGTCTCCGTTATACAGAGCCACTGTTTCCGTGGTCTCTTGGATCAAGGCCTTGAATTTGAGCTCTTCGATGATCCAATTCGCCATGTTGAGCGTCACATCTCGGCCGCTGTTCATCGCCATACTTTTCCACTCTTCCGTCACCCCGGGATCATGGATCTGTACGCAAGAACTTAGTGGGGATTGAAGCAAAGGGTGCAACACTGAATACCTTCGTCCACCATTGCGGGATATCAGTAATTTCCTCCATGACATGTACCATGGCAATCTCACGGAGGGTCTGCGCCGGGAGGCTAGGAGACCGTTAATACTGCTTCGAGAAATAGATAAGCATGGTTTTCTTACTCTGCATCTCCACGTTGGATATCCCTATCATCCAGCGCCGTGGGAAACATGCTCCGACACTCGATACCATAAATGTTCTTCTCCATCGGGTAAAAGTCCAGTGGCCGGTGAAACCCGGGGAGAAGGAAGCGATTGTCCTGGGTCTTTTCTGCAGCGTTGATAAACGTGTCATCCTGTTGGAACGACATTGTGGTCTTTTGATATCAGTGCAAATAGTCAACACACGCCGCGAAGAGAGAGATGAACGAAGAGAGGTTGCAATGACCAACATGGCTGACTGGCGTGGAACGTGTAAGAGGACACCAGAATGATGCATGGTTGTCGTCGTGTCCATAGTTACCTGGTTAGACAGCAAAGAGCAGGTCGCGGAACTGATCTCCGGTCGAAGCAGTGTCCCAGTGTCAGGTCATAGTGATTCGCAATTCTGTATCCATGGGTGCTGCACTTGTTGACAGAAGAAACCAATGTGTTTTTTTGAACTGATCATATTCACTGTGAGAAAACAGATATGGGTATATCACCAAGTAAACCAATCAAACCTGCAAACCAACAATCTACCAATCTAAAAATCATGCCGACTCCGTTGACTCCTCAATTCCCAAGTACTCCCTCACAATGCCCCAATACCGCTCAGGCTCGGCTCTCATATTGCTAACATGCGGCGCCCCCTTGAACAATTCCCGGCGCACGATCCATCCGCGTGCCTCCGAGGCATCCGCATGGGTTTCCACATCGCGCCAGTGAACCAGCTCATCGGCGTCAGAGTATATATAGCAGCGCGAGAGAACGCCCTTGGGATTGGCAGCCTGCACCAAAGACCGGTCATTGATCGCCGCGCGCGCGACAGTGACGGGGTCGGGGAGTCGCAAGATCGTCCGTACGAGCTTGTCAAAGACCAGACCAAAGAGTAGCATACTCTTGCTAATCAGGCGAAGGATCCACATCCGCGGCAGCACATACGAGAAAGCTTTCATCGCAATGCGGATGGTTGCCGTCCCCGGGGCGCTGTCCAGGATCATGGATGAGATGGGAAGTGGCTTGCCCGTGGCGGCGCGGTATGCCTTCAGCATGTGGGTTGTGCTTGACAGGCCGCCGTTGGAGAACATGTGCAGAAACACCGGGTTCTGCGGGCTGGCACTGGCCCTGAGAGCGTCCGCGGCCGGTGTGAGACGAGCCTGTTGTGCTCGGCCGGTGGCGCGCAAGAAGAAATCATGGGAGTCGCTGCGCACGAAGATGATGCGCGCGCTGGGTACTAGGTGGCGATATTCGACCACGTACTTGGCAAGTGCGCGCGCTGGCGCGTTCATCCAGAATGCGATGAAAATCACCGGTTGTGAGTCCTTTGCGTCGGGTGAGTCGACCGGCTCCTGTATATATACCGACGGGGCCAGTCTGGCAAATGGAGCCAGGGGGCCCTCACGTTTGGCTGCCATGAGAGTCGTGATGAGAACCTTCAATGGTTATTATTGTTCCGGACATCGTTCAATTTATGTTTTCATGATCGGCATGTGAAGCGTGCCAAGGCGCCGTCGGCAAGTTGGCCGGGGCCGAGGAAGTATGTCCACACATCGCGACTATATAAAAGGTGTTGGGAATATACAATGTTTACGTCCGAGGTATCAGTATGAATGGACTTTCGTTATCTAGTTATGAATCCGAGGTATCATCATGAGCTGTTAAGGCCCTAACGCTTGCTTCCACCCAATGTGCGCCCGCTTCCGTGAGACTTTTGGCTGTCGGCTTCGCTTCCGGACGTAGGGGTGACATCTCCGCCTGGGTCCTTGCGCTTCCCCCGAAGTGTCTGGCCGATGCCCTGGAATTTGGGCTGGTCCTCGGGGACGACCATTCCGTTCTCGTCGCGCTTCTTGACTGGTGTGATGGCATATCCGAAGAAGAGTTGGTTGGGAGGGAGTCGGAGGGGTTGGGGACCGTTAGTCTGGCGAGGCGGGGGTGGATGTTGGGAGTTTGTAGCTCCGGGGGCAGGAGTAGATGGTTTGGGGGTCGGGGCTTTGCTGCCCTTCTTTGCGTTCAGGCGCTGTCCTCCAGACAGAAAGTTGGATGACACGGCGCGAGCACCGGCTGCCGCATCGGTCGATTCGGGAGCAATGGCGGCATAGTTTATGGACTGGGCCATGGTGCCATGAGGGTGCAACAGCCCACCCGCCGGCAGTTTCCCTTTCCCGCTGACGACACTGCCCGGTGTGCTTGTCCCACTTGTCCGTTGCGACTCCTCGAACCCAACCGGAGGCGCAAAGTCGACCTCCAAATCCGTTTCCAGCACCGACACCGCATTCTTCGACCCGGATGGCTTGGTCTCCAGCACCGCCATCTCATAGACTTGATCGTTGTAGGCGAAGGTGAACACATCGCCTTTCGTGAGACACGAGAAATTCCGGAACGCATTCTCCAGCACTGCCTTGGGGTCGCTGATGTCGAGGAAGGATGTCGACTGCGCTTGGAGCTTGATGAACTGGCCGGGTGGCAGATCCGTCGACTTGATCTGGAGCAGATCACCGGGCTCGAGCAGTAGGGTTTGCATGAGCTGTAGAAGGATGAATATCAGCGCCGATGGCCCGACCGGTTAGATTGTAACTGACCCAGAAAGGCAGATAGATCTTTCCCTCCTCCGCGATAAATTCCAAAACACCCGCATGTGTCATTCTCTCCTTCGCGCCATTATGGAGCTCGAACAGCATCGGATAGGTGATGTGTAGTCGGGTCAGCTTATCCAATGCACTCGGCGGCATGATGACCTTGCCACCGTGGTTGACATTCTCTCTCTCGGGGCCGGGCAGCATGGCCACGGGGTAGCAGCGGTAGTATTCGTCGAAGCGTCGAGCTGCAGCACCGGGACGGAGCATGCCCGCCGCGCCCATGACGCCGTCCATCGGGTCGTCGCCCCAGTAATCCGGTCGGAACTGAGCCGTTAGCAAGATTCATGAATCAAACAAAGCCAGGCCACACTCACCATGGTAGATGCTATGGACAGGGAAGTGGAAAGAAAGGTGTGGCAAGGGCAGAGATGGTGGTCAGCTGTTGCCGGTGACGCAAGTTGGCGCCGCCATGATTTTCCGGTCCGACCCCGGATGCAGAACACTGTCGGACTTTCTTATTGCTACAACACATCCCTCACTCCCCCCAGCCATGGCAAGCTCACTTCCGCGCCCCAAGCGGGCAGGGGAGGATTTCACACGCTCTCACCATGGCGACGAAGAGGACGGCCCATCAGGGAGCAAGAAACCACGCTTCGATCTTCGCAATCCCTCGGCGCTAGCACCCGACGCGCTCGACGACGACCCCACACTAGACGCCGACGAGATCGGTCGCCGTGGCCAGCAAGTGCGTCGAAAAGCGATCAACCTCGACGGCTACGATTCCGACAGCGAGAATGAGGGCTTTTCGGCGCGGATCGAGGAAAAAGCCAAGCGCAGCCGGGCCAAACACGACGCAGACGATGATGACATGTTTGCGGAGCTACAAGAAGATTTTGGCGCAGAGGAGATTGACGCCGACGAAGCATTGCGCAAAAACAAGAAGTCGGTTCGCTTTCTGCGAGATGACGAGATTGAGGGACAGGTCGCATCCTCGAAGGGCGGCGGCGCATTACATGCCGATTTGAGCAAAGGTGCGGATGAGATTGACGAGGAAGAAGGGGACAGTGAAAGTGAAGTGGGAGAGGATGAACGCGCACAAGTCGACGAGGAGATTGACAAGGAGCTTGGGGCCGGCGCGAAGAAGAAACATGCGCCTCTACTGGATGCGTTCAATATGCGCTCGGAGCAGGAAGAGGGCCGGTTCGACGAAACGGGAAACTTTGTGCGCAAAGCAGCAGACCCTGATGCCGTCTACGATTCATGGATGGAGGGGGTGTCGAATAAGGAAATCCGCAAGGCCAAAGAGGCGGCCGAAAAACGCGAGGCAGAACGGAAGGAGAAAGACCGTATGGACGACAGCTTGTTGACATCCGAAATTTTGAAGACAATCATCACTCATCTCGAGCGTGGCGAGACAATATTGGAGTCACTGGCTCGACTCGGCAAAGGTCTACCCCGGAAGCCGAAATGGCAGGCCAAGAAGAAGAGGAAACCTGCCAATGGTGGCACCGAAGACGTCGAAATGACAGATGAAGATCCAAACGCGGCCGCTCGGAAAAAGGCCATCGATGATATCACCGGTGCCGCCGACATCTTGATGAGCAGAGGCCAAGCGGATATCTACGACACCGAGCGCGAGCTTCTGACCCGGCAATACCGCAACGAGACGGGTGAAGAATGGGTTGATTCTCCTTCAGCAGTAGCCGGGGATGAAGCACAGCAAGCACCCGCGATGTGGGAGTACCGCTGGGCTGATGCACGCGACGGCGGCGATGCTCATGGGCCCTACGATAGCGCCATGATGCAGTCGTGGACGAGTGCAGGCTACTTCGGCGAAGGCGTTGAGTTCCACAGAGTTGGGGACACGGGGCCATGGAGTGCCACCGTTGATTTTGTATAATTGGCTCTAATAAACAAACAAAAAAACATCTATTTGTATATCGGCTTCTTTAGATTCCATACTCGCTCAACCTCATTCCTATCCACGTCCTTCCCCAATAGCCAACCAATGCCTGCAATGGCATCGACGTTCGCCTTGAGCGATTGTGTCAGTTGTGCCCAGGCCATGAAAAAGCCATGCGGCATGCCCGGATACACATCCAGTTTGGTCCGGACTCCATGGTCCCTCAGCACCTTTTCATATATCAACCCATCATCTCGCAATGTATCCTTGCCGCACACCTGGACATACGTTGGTGGCATCGCTGCAAACGAGGCATCGGAATTGAATGGCGACCAATCCTCCGACAGCTCGTCCTGCTCCAGCAGTTGCCCTTGGACCTCAATATCCTTGAGCGTGCAGTTCGGGCCGAGAGCATTCTGTTCTCGCGAAAGCCACAGGTGCTTGTACTTCTCTGGCACATTGTGCTCACTCATGCAGACAGGCAAACAGGCAAACAGTCCCGTCAATGGCGGCGACAGCTGTTCCTTGACTGCGCGGTGCGCCGCAACAATAGCCAAGTTTCCGCCTGCAGACCCGCCGGCCAGCACGAAGCCCTGGGAGAGGTCGGCTCCCAACGAGGTCGCATTCGCGGCGAGCCACTTCATCGTGTCGGAGACGTCGTGAGCGCCAATCGGGAATTTGTGCTCCGGCGCCAGACGATACGAGGGCAGAACTACCGTGGCACCGTGCAGAGCTGCTACGGCTCGGCCCCAGGGAACGAACTGCAAGGTCGTGCCTAGGAAAAACCCGCCGCCGTACAATAGCACCACAAGTGGAGTGCCTGAGGCTGGTCGGGAGGGAGGCTGGATCACGCGGAGCTCGCTTTCATACCCGTCGCGCATGGGGATGGTCATTGTCGACTCCTGCGTCCCATGCGTCGGGCAGGCGTCGTAGCTTGTCTGCTCGAATACATCCAGGCCTTGTCGCATCTGCTCAACTGTGACGGTGTCATAGTCGATTGGGGTGATTGGTGAGGCTTTGAGGATCTATTTCACTTGTTAAAAAGGTGCGCTCAAGAAAAGCAGACTCATCCGTACCTCTGCCACTATGGGATCTAGAATGCCCAGTTGGAGCACTGCCTCCTTGGTGCTGTAGTCGTCCATGGTCGTCTGTTGGAGGTCGGGAGTGGAATGATGACAAGGAAGTCGAGGGTGAGAGGAACTAATCCCTGATATGGTTAGATTAATCGATTGAGGTGCTCCACGGCGCTACAAGGGCAGTCAGCACAGATAAGAATATTTAATGATCGTTAAACACAGGAATTGAGTGAATTGAGCCCACAAACCAAAATCAAGCGCCAGTAGTCCTATCATACATCGTGTGATGTGGAACAAGAAAAGCAAGGAAAAAAAGAAACAACAGTTTTTGTCAATCCAACCCGAAGATTCTCCACAAGATGCGTCTAATATTACGAAAGCTCCATCGCATCCCCGTTGGTGGCCGCCGAGAACGTCACGGCCCCTTGGTCGCCAATAAACCGCTGCTCATAGTCACTGATGAACTTGACGCTGCGCCCCGGGTCGTAGAACAACCGGAAGCTACGTTGGACGTCGTCGACGCTGACCTCCTTGGCCCTACGCTTCTGGCTGAGGAGGTGCGACGTGGTGATGATGTTGCTGGCGTAGCGGAGGTTCGACTCTTCGCCGATCTTGGTCAGGAGCGCCAGAGCGTCGGGCGACACGTCGATTTCCTCCTCCTGGGCCCGGATGGCCAGGATCTGACGGATCTCATCGGCCGAGTACGGCTGCGTGCTCACAATCACAACCCGGTCCAAAAAGTCAAGCGGTAACCCGTGAGGCGAGGTGTAGGTGGTGCCGCGGATCCGCGCCTGGCCCCGGTTGCTGGCCATGATGACGATGGGCGCCAGTTCAGCCTCCAGAGCGCGGTTGACGTAGGAGAAACACTCAATGTCGAGCATGTGCACCTCATCGATAAACAAGACACCGGGAATGATCTCGGCCTTGCCTTCTTCCTTCCACTCTGCCACCTTGGTGTTGATCTGATCCCGGACCTCGCTGCGAATCTCGCCGGTGTCGCCGGAGAACAGAGCCAAAAAGCCTTGTGACCGGGAATTGATCACGTCGATCTCGTGGAGGCTGACAGTGTGGACGATCTCCTTGCGAACCTGCAACTCGCCCTCGGGGCATTGGACGAACTTGGTATCGGCGCCCATCGCGTCGTAGTCTCGCGAGCGAGCGTACGATCGACCGAGCTTGGTGATCTTGCCCGAGGACTTGTCAATCGAGATCACGTCTCCCGCCATCACCCGCTCCTTAGTCATTGAGTCGATCATCTTGGTTCCCATATCGTAAATCGTTTCCATATCGGTGGTCTTGATTGTGAGCTTTCCTTGTTTGTTGCCCTGTACTAGTCAGTCTCCGAAGATTTGCCCGTCGCGCAGAACGAAAGTTGACATACCCCAGTCACGCTGCGGTCAATCTGAATCTCCACCACTTCACCCTCGATGATCTCGCTCTCTTCTTTGATTCGCACGCCGATCGATTTCCGGAATGCTTGGGTGAGAGCCTCAGTCTTCGACATCTCCATTGAGAAGATTTCCGAGGAGGCAAGCATGGTAAACGGCACATCCGATCCTAGCGATTGTGCCATGCCCATTGCGATGGCTGTTTTGCCGGTGCTGGGGGGCCCTGCGATCAAAACTGCGCGCCCGGCGATTTTGCCTTCCTTCACCATCTGCAGGATCACGGCGGCGGCCTTGCGCGCCTTCTCCTGGCCGACGAGGCCCTGAGAGGATGCCCGAGGCTGTAGGGAGTCGAGATCGACACCGAGACCTCTGATATGTGAGTGGGCGGCGATGAGGTTCAGACCGCGGAGCTCCTTGCTCTCCGCGACGGTGGAAATTGGCTGGATAAAGTCAGCAATCTCACGGCAATATATCCATTGTCGGCACTTACTGCAGCCATTGTGATCTTCCAGAGCAAGATGGAGCTCTCACGAAGGGAGTGTTTGGGGGGAAGAGAAGAAAGGTCAAAACAGCAAGTAGCGCAGGGCGAAAGAAAGCGGCTGGTTCACCGCCCGGCAGAATACATAGTCCCTTTCCCCAGTCCGCGTTAATCCGCGTTTCATTGATTTCATTTTCTTTACTCCCTCTCCTTTTTTTCACTCCCCTACTCTCTCTTCTCATTCCACCAAACTTTCCTGTCTCCCTACCTTGACTCGCCATGTTTCTTGATCGACACGGTCTCTGATACGATTTCAAAAGTCACATGCGTCACTCACTCACGCCTTTGTCGAGCTCGACTGGGCCCATACAAGCGGCTTCTGAATCCTTCCCTGATACACCTCGATGACTGTCTGAAACTCTGTCGCTACCGGGAAACCCTGCACTTTGGGGCTGTGGGACGAGAGTGTTTCGCTACATCTTTGCGAGTATCATGAACATCTCGCGATTCATTCTCCGAGCCTGGAACGATGACCGAAACGACGAAGGCTGGTATCTCAAGCTCTAATTCCCCGGCTTCGACACCTATTTCCCCCTCTGCTCCCCAACACACTACTTCCAGAGATCCTCGACTTGCAATCCGCCGAAATCGACTAGTGGTTGACACCTCTGCAAACTCAAATGCAACACAGCGCGCAGTCCAAGATCTAATCGACTCAGCTGCTTCTTCTCCACGTCCTGAACTCAACAATGTCGTTGTCCCTGCCCTTCAAACGGGTCCTGCCGAGAGGTCGAGTGCCACGAACGACACCTTTATTCGAAACACATCAGATATGATCCAAATCGCGATCAAATTGAACCAAATCAAGACAGACAGGGACAATGTGACGAAGGAACTCGCCTATACTGAGAGGTATCTGCAGCAGGCACTGAGCAACTCAAATTTTTCGTCAACTATCGAATACTACCAGCAAAGCAAAGAGGTGCAGGTTTCCGAGTTGGCACGGATTGACATGGAACTCAATAAGCAACAATCCCTGTATCAGCAACTGGAAGAGAACCTCGTAGCCAAATGGACGCAAGCAAATGCTCCTTCCGAGAGTGATGCGAGACTAGCAAAGCTAGAGTCTGAGATTAAGCTACTCAAGGCTGCTCCGACGCAGCAATTAAGCTCTAGCGACACCAAGGCTGTCACTCAGGATGACTTTCAGGAGTGGGTCGATCGTTTTGAGCGGTCGTTGAATGAACAGAACAGCCGTCTCATGCGCGCCAAAGTCAACCTGTTAAACGTGCCAAAATTTGAAGGGAAGATCGCAGCACTGGAAGGGCAAATCAAAGGTCTGGAATCTACGATGAATGAAGTTCAGCTCCGTCAAGAACCAACTGGAACTGGCTCAACACACACAAATAGTGAAGTCGACCCTGCCGTCATGGGCATGATAGAGGACAAGATGTCTGGGTTTGCTCTCCAACTGGAAGAGCTCAAGAGCAACCCTCCTCCCGGCGCCTTATCCTCGTCATGGGCCTCAGAACATCTCACTCAACAATTTTCCCCCTTGAAATCCCGGGTCAGGGAGATGGAAGAGAAGTTCAACTCTCAAGCAATTCAAGTTTCCGAAGTCACAAAGAATCTCCAAGAGCATGATATGGAGAAACTGGAGGATTTGGTCTCGCGCAAGCTGGGTGAGCAAGTCTCCCGGATGGAAAGTGTGCATGGTCAAATCAATGCCGAGGCGTTGGAACAACGCCAGCGTCTAGACCGGCTTGAGAATAGACCTGCAGTCAATCCAGCAGACTTCTGGGGCATGGACCAGAAGGTTCAGGAACTGGGCACAGCCATGAAACGTTTTTCCGGTGACCTACACACGCTTCGAGATAGCCACTATATGCCGTTCTTTCGATATGTCCAGGAACAGGTGGTGCCCAAAATTAAAAAATTCTCCGCTCTCGAGCAGACTATGTCGGAGTCCAAGGACACTCTTGAGACACTGTATAGTAGTACTCGGTCCCTGGAACTGCGGTACAACAGTCTCACCACTGAGAGCGTTGTCAAAAGCATGGTTCACGCCATGGAGGAGCTGTACCCTTCTATTGGCGAAGTGCGGGGGCAGGTGGACGCTCTGCGGGAGTCTTTAGCTAGGGAGATTCCTACGCTCAAGGAAATCAAGGGAAAGGTGGATCAGCTGCAGCCAGAAGCATTGAACACTCGACTGCTGTCTCTGGAGCAGCTCCCGACCCAACTGAGCCAGCTCTCAAATCAGGTTGCCGAGGTTACACAAGGGAAACTGAAAGAGCACATTCGGGCGCTTCAGGAGATCAACAAACTTCAGAATCAACATCAGTCCCTTGTGGGCGCTCTTGCTGAGCTCGACGAAAAGGCGGCCAAGACGGAAGCAGATCTGCATAAACAGACCAACTCTATTGTTCCGGCTTTCGAAACTCTCAAGACTGATTTTGAGGTTACCCAAAAACAGGTTGAGGCATTGGAAAAGTCCAGGTCAGAGACTGCCGACCTTCTGGGAAAGGTTGATGACCTGCAAAAGAGCACTAGTGACTTTGGAAACGACATCCAGCAAGTTTCCGGCCTCGTGAATCGCACAACGGACCGTCTGAATTCGCTGCCGTATGTGGAGATCACTTATGTTGACCGAGAACTCGCAAAGATCAAGCAGGCCTTGAAGAATATCAACGACAAAGGCAAGGAGTCTGTGCCGGCTCAGAGTAACGTGCCCCGAAATGCGTTGCCCAAGCCTCCGCCTGCAAAACCACTTTTGCCGAGTCAAGATTCCCAGAACAACAGCCGCCACGTCTCTCAAGAAGACACGGGTTCGAGCAACGTCGCTGCGACGTCCGAGAACAGCCCAGCGGAGGCTTTGAAGCAGAAGAAGAAAAAGAAGAACAAGAATAAGCGCCCTGGAGAACCCACTGAGGACCAGCCGCATTCCGCCCCATCTTCCCAAATCAACAACCTCTCCCCAGCCCCGTCGTCTTCTATGGAAGAATCAATGTCGCAGAAACAGAAGAAGAACGGCCGAAAGCGACGTAAGCTTGAGGGTGTTATTCAGAGCTAGTAGCTGCTCAACGCATGCGCCCTAATCTCCCCGATGACTTGATTGGTCGTCCCTGATACATTATTGTTAGAATTTCTGTACAAATAGTCAATGCACATAATTAACCTCCTTGTGTTGCGGCTCATGCCGCCCCAAAACAATCATAACCCCTCCGGCACCAGAATTTTTTGCCGGATTTTCGTTTAGCTTTCCGGTTTAGGCCCCAATCAGCCCAACCAAGCTTCCCCCGAAAAGTTTACCCCGGGCTAAACCCGGCCCCATTCCCGCTTTGGTATTTTGCGGGGTCTCCACGGAGACTCTTGGTCCGAGTGCTCAACATTACTTGCTCTACTCTGCTGTTCATTGGTCGCCTTCCCCATCATCCGCTTCATAATCCTGTTGGAGCTCGTAGGTAAAATGGGTCGGCATAGTCGTACTACCCCGAATCTACGGTAGAAATGGGGTGTATTGTCTCCTAAACTCCCCGCGCACGAATCCCGAGCCGATCTTTGCCCGATATAGATTTTGTTCAACAAGAGCGATCCAGCTCCGGAAGAATACTTAAGACTTGGTCTTTATCCTTGTACCCGTGGCCGAGCGACTCTTGATTCATTCATCCCATCACCCCCCGATCATGGCACCATTTCTTGGTTTTCGAGGCAAATCTCTCCGGGCGGCGTTGATCTGGGGCGTGATTTTACCAGCATACGTCCTGTGAGAACACCCTACCCTTTCTTCGCGCGTTTGGATTCCTCCTGACCGATGGACTATTAGATTCGGTTACAACAATGGCGTGGCAGGTGGTCTTCTGAGCTTGCCCTCGTGGACGGAGACGTTTCCTCGTATCAATACGGAAACCACAACTGGCGCGGTGAAGGCTGAGAATTCGAAGATCCAGGGCACCGTGGTCGCTTTGTATACACTGGGCTGTTTCTTTGGATCCTTGGCCTGTCTCAAGATCGGCGATCCCTTGGGAAGAAGGCGAACCATCATGCTTGGGGCAGCTATTAATATTGTCGGAGCGCTTCTGCAATCGTCGTCATTCTCTCTGGCCCAGCTCATCGTGGGTCGGTTGGTGTCTGGTATCGGCTTCGGAGCCCTCACTGCTACCGCACCGAACTGGCAGTCCGAGTGTTCGAGAGCTGATCATCGAGGTTCGACTGTGGTTCTCGAAACGTTGTTTATCAGTATGGGGCTCGCCATCGCCGCGTGGGTGAATGTCGGCATGTCCCACACCACTGGCAGTGTCTCCTGGCGTTTCCCTCTCGCATTGTCGGGCTTGTGGTCGATTTTTGTGCTGATCATGACTCCGCAATTGCCCGAATCCCCTCGCTGGCTACTACAGAAGGGCCGTGAAGAAGAGGCCCGGGAGGTCCTGGCAGCCCTGTCCGACACAGCAGTGGACTCGGAACTCGTCAATGTGGATGTGGCCGAAATCAAAGAATCGTTGGAAATTGCTGGCGAGGGCAGATTCCGAGACATCTTTACCAACGGACCCTCGCGCCTCTTCCATCGCACGTTTCTGGCTGCTGCGGGACAAATGTTTCAACAGATGTCCGGCATCAATGCTTTGGCATTCTACCAAGCAACCGTCTTTGAGCAAGGCCTCGGCTTCTCTAGCAGCGTCTCAAGAATTCTGGGCGCCGCTGTGTTTACATGGCAGACAATCTGCTCACCTATCGGAGTGCTAACCGTCGATCGTTTGGGCCGCCGCAAGTTGATGATGTTCTCTGCAGCGGGTATGGGCGCCTGTATGGCAATCATAGCCGGGACATCGTCGCAGATCACCAACCGTGCTGCTTCTGGGACAGCCGGAGCTTTCATCTTTATGTTCTCCCTGTTTTTCCCCATCGGATTTCTCGGGTTGACGTTCCTATACGCCTCGGAGATCGCGCCCCTGAGTGCCCGCGTTCCCATCACAGCTATCTCTACGGGCACCGCATGGTTATTCAACTTTCTCGTGGCTGAGATCACTCCGACCGGATTCGACTCCTTGGGATACAAGTACTACATTATCTTTGCGTGCATCAATCTCTTTTTGATTCTTCCAAGTGAGCTCCCTGTCAAAAACTTACCATATCAGTGTTCTAACAAATGACTCTTCTAGGTGTCTATTTCTTCTGGCCTGAAACCAATGGTCGTCATCTTGAGGAGGTGGATCGGATCTTCTTGAACAGCAAAAGTATTTTCGACACAGTTCGTGTTTCCAGAAACATGCCGCGTCATGATCAGATGGACTCGGCCATGAAGGAAAAGAATGCGACCGCGCAGATTGAAAATGTGGAGCAGGCAGCATGATGAAGATGGACAGTTGTAAGCTTAGGTTGAATGTTATGTTATAAGCTAGTGTGTTGATGTAGCCAAAAAAAAAGCAATAGATTCAGTAATACATGTCAACTATCCGTCAGATTGTATAGCGAAATCCCTCAACCCCGGCAATGATGCGCTCTCCGCGATCTGCTTGCTTATTGCAATGTCGATACCACAAGGTCAGAGACACGACAATGAGAAGAAGCACAATATTAGCTCTATACTCAGATTAGCTTGAAAAAGAATCTACTCGAAGAGGGAGGCACTTACCCAAGTGCAGTGAACACGCCCGGCCTGTACTGAGGCGCATCCTTCTCGAAAACTAAACTGGCAATAATACCCCCAATACCGTCGAAGCCAATCAACGTAGCACTGGAGAATGCGCGCGTCCACTGGCCTCGGATATTATTCGCTTGCCATGCCATGCAGGCGGGTACGTTTGCATTTGCTCCCGCGACAGTCAAGAATACGCCCACATATCTGGCGGCATTGCTTTCCAGGAATCCCATCATAGGCAGACCGATAATCGACAGACAGACATTGAAGAGCAGAATTGGCACTCGTCTTTGGATCTTATCGCCGACCCAAGCTGTTGCGTACATCACCAGCGCCGCGAAGACCCATGGAGGCGCTGTGAGGCACTGGGATTCTCCCACGCCAAACCCCATTCCATCGGACAGGATGATGGGAAGAAAATAAGCCATAGCGTAGGTGTTGATGGTTAAGCAACTATTATCATCATTTAGCAAGGGTTCCTCCAGTATAATAGCTGGTTACCTGGAACTTACCCAAACATCACTGCATACGCCCATATCTTGATATCCAACGCTGGCCTGAGAAACCGCTTCAATGTAAACTCCTCCGCCTCCGCATCAAGACGGTCACGGTTAATCCGGCGGATGACAAAGGCGCACTCTTCTTCAGTAAGGAATTTCCAGTTGCGCGAGGCCCGGTCCGGGAAATCCACGATCAGGAGATAACAGAGAACACTCAAGCCCACAGTTATCTGGCAAAGTTAGTTCTGTTTTTTAGAAAATGCGGGCGGAGCAACGTACAACTCCCTCCAGAATCAAGATCCAGCGCCAGCCCGCAATTCCATGAGCACCATCCATCTGCATCAGCCCGTAGGCGAGGATCCCTGCCAAAGCCGACGCCACGCAGCCAACGCCGTAGAAAACCGAAAACCGTTTTTGTACCTCGTCTGTTGTTTTCAGACGATCAACGGTTTAGTATACAGAAACCGTAATCTGGATATATTTCAGAGAACTTACAACGACGGTACCAGCAGGAGAGCAAATACATGCATCCAGGGAAATATCCAGCGGCAAATACTCCTAGGAGAACCCGGATTGCCAAAACCTGACTCCAAGACTTGGCGAATCCCATGCCCTGCATATCAAGTGAGCGACTCGTACGGTAGAAGAGCTTGAAGGCGGACTCACAAGCATGAGAATCCCCCAGGAGAAAATAATTGCCGACAGAAAGTACGGGGGACCGATTTTTCGGATCAACACTGTGGCCGGTGGCTGGAATATCACGTAGGTAACGAAGAACATCAGGACTATCAGAGACTAATCACAAGGCGCCAACAAATTAGACAATTTGCGTTTTTCCAGCGGGAAGAACATCTTACGTAGCGATATCCCACAAAGTCGAGGTCCTTGAGCATCCTTCCCGATTTTTTAGCCTCTATGCTCCTTAAGGATGTCCTCTACTTACCCTGCAATGGCTGCCATGCCGACATTGCCTCTGTCCATTAGGTTCACGGAGTATCCCAAGGCTGTCGCTGCGACGAGGCGCAGGTCGATTCGTCTCATTATTTGCTTCTCCCTGCTAGATAAAAGGTCGAGATCGTCAGTGCATCCCTTCACGGGATCAACACTTTCGGTGCACTCCTTCTGAGCCGACATATTTAGCTTTGCAAGCGACTATGCGGTGCTGGGATATCTGGTTTGAGGAGAAAAGTCGGTCACACAGACGACATACAAAATATTACCCAGGAATATGGAGATGTGCTGGCAATATATCCATCTTCTTGGTTTGCTTACTTTCCATCAGCGTTAACAATGCGAAGCGAGCTTGACGAGGTATGTGCTCAGGAGAGCACCACAGGGAGGACCGCTAGCCAGTAGCAGCAGCCACCCCATAAGCATCGGATCCGACTTGCTCTTTTAAAGCTCTTTTAGGTCTGGTCTGGAGAAACAACACTTATGCGGGGAAGCTAGCACTAAGCGTTCCGGGAAGAAAGACAACGCTAGGCACCATCGGATCCGTGCTCGGTTCCGGCGTCAGGGTATGATCAATTATGTAGTGCTAGGACTTCCTTTCCTTCTCGAGTATAAGCAAAAGCTTCTCGCATCCAGTTCCCTGGAATTCATTTACCCCACGCTTCAGGCGCCACAAGAGCAAACGCCCAAATGAAGTGAATCCCAATTCTGAACGAAGAGTTGAGTAGTCTAGATTAGACGGAATTAAGTGCGGGAGATCGGATCCCCCACTCAACACTAGATGCCGCTTCACTTGAACCCAATTCAGGGACAAACGGTACATTCAGTGTAGAATAGTGCTTTAACCCGCCGACTCTGGGCCTCGGCTTTATAGGTGAAAATTTATCGCTAGTATATCAAAATGTGGTAATCTATTGTTCTATCATGCTTGACTGTACATTTGGGTGCCACGCATTTCACCATCGAGGTTCACGAAGATCCCAAGAACTTGACCACAGCTATATCCAACGCGTCAGCGACAAAAAGTGCGGGGTATAGAAAATGAAAAAACTTTACCTTGTCGGAACTCCTCCGGTTTCTCGGAAATAAGCCAGTGCCCCGCGTCCACGTCTGCTATTTGCGCATTCGGGAAGAACTTTTTGATCGCAGGAACGGTCTTACCTGACACATATTGAGACTTGGTACCCCGGACAAACAGTGTCGGGCCCTTGTACTGAACGTTGTCCGAGTCGGAGTATGGGAAATCCGCCATGTCGTCCAGCGAGCGGCCCAGCACTGAGAGCGGCACGCGGAATTTCATAGTACGATCCTCTTCTGAGCGGACGAGGTTGGTCAGAAGGAAATAGCGGATTGGAAGGGACTGATCGAATTGTCAGTTCGAGTCCAGTCTCCGAAAGCAAGCACAATCTCATCTCACCTCTTCATATTCCTGCAGGATTTTATCTGCATCGGACTGTTTGGAGACTTTCGCCTCCTCAATCTGCTGCATTCCCTGAATGTACTTGCCGAAATCGCTCTTCAACGCCGCGTTGACCGGGGCGTTGTCGACGGGGATCAAAGCGGACACGCGCTCTGGGGAGCGAAGTGCCACCGCCATAGCGGCTTTAGCGCCCCTGTTTAAATATTAGTGCATTTCAACAGGGAAAACAATCCAGTCTGACAGTGCCTCTTAGGTAGTCTGGGTAAGGAAAGGCGTACATGGAGTGACCGATCAACACACATTTCTCAAGCTTCTGCTGCTGCATGAACTCTTGCACGTCTTCAGCCATGACACTATAATTGTGTTCCTGAGAATGGAAAGAATGGCCATGGTTACGTAGATCCTGGTTCAGTCCATCAGCCATCTATCCAGACCTGAAAGGGGGGCAGTTGACAACAGACCAATGTAAAGATCCGGCAGTTTAGATCGCGAGCCAATGCTCTTGAAAACATTAGATTTCTTAACGTATAAGAAAAGATCATTGACATGCATACTTGCCGATACTTCGGTTGTTCTGCTTGGAGCCAAACAGCCCGTGGAGAAATAGGATGGGATCCCGAACGGCTTGCTCGTTTTCCGGGCCCCAGACCTGGTAGGAGAGCTCATGGCGCAGAATCCGACCGGTTGAGAAGGCGCGAATGCCTGGTACACTTCGTGCTGCTGTTCGGATAAATACCATGACGTTGAGCAGTTCCTGACGTTTGATCAAGCTCTTCGTGTCTTTTTGTCGGGAAAGCTGGCCGAGATGACTAAGCATTGTTATCAATGAGGCCCAGATTGTATGGGCTACAGGCGATGATCTGCTAGAGGAAGGAAGAAAAGTAGAGTTATTTGTTTCGAAAATAAAGTCAATATAGTTCTTTCTGGAGGGGATGTATTTTTATGGCGCTGGGCAATTCTATAAACTTCCCGGTTTGCACAGAGCTGTCTCTAACCACTCAAAATATTCATGTCTTCGCTTGGAAACTAAACAAGCCTATCAAATGCTCCATTTCAAACTTGTTCGTCCTGCATCTCAGTCAATTATCTATCATCCAGCTCGACATGTTTCGTCTACTATGTAGTCTGTTCTTGACTTGGCAAATGCCTATATATCGGCATTATAATCACAAATGCTCATGACTTGGTAAATGCCTATATGCCGGCAATATGATTACAAATGCCTTTGCCCAGGCTTTGAATTTTCTTGAATCTAGACAATCTTTGGCCCCTACATAAAAGTAGGCCGAGACTGGGCATCATGTAATTAAGTTTGGCATTGCTTGATAATCTCATTGCGTGTCTTATCTTCACTCCCCCGCATTCTTTGTATTTCTGAGAAACACCAAAACAATCACAACCACCATGCCCGACAAGCCACAGCCATACAAAATTTCAGTCCCGGGAAACAGTCTGGATGACCTCAAGCAGCGTCTATCACTAGCAAGATTCCCAACACAGATCGAGTCACCGGACCAGGATCCTTGGGACTTTGGAGCCCCAGCCGAGGAAGTGCAGAGGCTGGCAACTTATTGGAAAGATGGATTCGACTGGCGGAAAGCAGAGGCAAAGCTCAATGAGCTGCCTCAGTACAATCTCCCCATCGAAGTGGATGGATTTGGTGTTCTGGATATCCACTGTGAGTATCCATGCCCCACTCCAAGCCTGATCGCGAACGGGATACTAACAAGTTGCGTCACAGTCGTTCATCAGGTGAGTCCGGTGAAAAATGCGATTCCGCTACTATTTAGTCATGGGTGTAAGTATGGCTAGCGACTATGTTCATGAGGCAATGGCTTAACTTGGAGTTTCTAGGGCCGGGCTCTTTCATTGAGGTGTCAAAACTGCTCCCCTCATTGAAGGGAGATGATCAGCATCCCGCGTTCCACGTCGTCGCTCCCTCATTGCCGAATTTTGGTTTCTCCTCTGGAGTGACTCGTCGCGGGTTCGGACTAGCGCAGTACGCCGAGACTGTGCACAAGCTCATGCTCAAACTCGGCTACACGCAGTATGGTAGGTTGATTCGGTCATTCAGATATCCCCTCACTAATCTGTATTCTGCTAGTAACCCAAGGAGGTGATTGGGGATTTTGGGTAACAAGAGCCGTGGGCCTCCTGTATCCGGAGTACTGCAAAGCCTCGCACGTCAACATGGTCATGTCCAAGCCACCCCAATGGAGCCGTACTCCACTGCTGGCACTGCGACATGCCCTGCAACCCTATACCAGCCGCGAGAAAGACGGCCGCGCGCGGTCCGCATGGTTCGACCGAGAAGGGTACGGATACAACATGCTGCAAAGCACCAAACCGCAGACCATCGGCATTGCACTGGCTGACAGTCCCGTCGCGCTGTTGGCCTGGATATATGAGAAGCTTCACGACTGGACAGACTCGTATCCGTGGACAGACGATGAGATCCTAACCTGGACTTCTATCTACTGGTTTTCGGTCGCTGGCCCTGCCGCGAGTGTTCGCATATACTATGAAGCACGGCGTCCGCAATCTCCAAAAGGAATCTCCTATGACCCGCTTAGGGAATACATCCCGCACGTCAAGCTTGGAGTTGCCCATCTCCCGCGTGAGATCTCGATTGTCCCTACCATCTGGGCTGCTGCGCTAGGCCCGGTTGTAAGACAGAGTGAACATGCTCGAGGCGGTCATTTTGCTACGTGGGAAGTGCCGAATGTGGTAATTGAGGATCTGCAGGCGATGTTTGGTAGAGGCGGGCCATGCTATGAGGTCGTGCCTGGCAAAGACGGGTATTAAAGAACCTGGCGGAAGTTTCTCAGAAGGTATGAAGAATTTAAAACATCATCAAACATCTATTGAGCATTATGGGGCAAAACATATGAATTCTATACATTCTCCACGCGCTCCGAGCCTCCCGTTAGACTCCTTCAGCTGTCCAGCAGCGCCGGCACCTTCTCGCAAAGGTACTCGACAATGGCGTCCGGGCCGCGCTCGACCTGTAGACCCGTAGGAATGGCGTGCAGCTTGATGTCGGGCTTGATCGACCGAGCAGTATCGTGGATCTGTTTGGCTTCCTCGGCAGTCCACATGGAGGCGCTGAACTGCAGCTGGGCGTCAGCTTCATGGAATTCCCAATGGGTATCTCGGATAAGCCGATATGACACGAAAAAAAAGTTTTACTTACCAGAACGTCGGGCATGTGCTCCTTGACCTTAGGCTCGACCTCGTCGATCTCTAGATAGAGAGTCAGTTTCCGGAGTTTTTTTTTCAATTGTTAGGAGACCACCTACTCTCGCAATTGTCGACGTGAATGATGGTGTAGCGGTCCTTAAGGGCGTCGACGAGGCGGCCGATGAGGCGCTTGGCGCGCTCGGGGGCGGTATTGACGGTGACGAGACGGAAGGGACCCTTGGGAGCAGACATGATTGCGGTGATGAGACTCCGAATGGCGATGGGGGGGATCTTTGTCTTTTATTACTGTGTTGGAGTTGGCCACTCTGCCCCACATCGTCAACGTGGGGAGAGGAAAAGCCGGGTTAGACATACTCCGCCATACAATAATTAACTGCGCGGTCCGCAAACATTTGCGGGACTCATTCCTCACTGTCACCTCTCTCACCATGTCCAAGATCGCATCTACCTTTTCGCGTATCTACTATCCTTCCATGATTAAATGGGTCAATGCTGATGTTGTCCAGGCCTGGTGCGCTTCGTGCCCAAGTCGAACCCCTCCAAGGTTCTGATCGGCGAGCCCGTCGACTCGCAGCTGGACGTGGGACTGGCCCTTTACAACGGGAAGGATGTCGCCGTGCGCCCATTCTCTGGCAGCTCAGTCCTGAACCCGGGACAGGTGACAGATGCCACGGAGACGATTGCGCGCGTCCTGTCCCCGCTGGCGCAGAGCGAGGTCGGCTCGATCCGGTGCATTGGATTGAACGTAAGGAATTCGTTGAATGGTCGAAAAACACTGCTGATAGTCGATAGTACGTTTCACACGCCAAGGAGATGTCCCTCGATCTCCCGGATGTTCCCACGCTGTTCATGAAGCCCTCCGCTGCGCTGGCGGATCCCTGGCCAGCCCCGACGGTGCTGCCCAAGATCACCCAGAAGGATAACACCGGTGATTATGAGTCCGAGATGGTGATCGTCATCGGTCGCGATGCCAAGGACGTGCCGGAATCCGAGGCTCTGGACTACGTTCTTGGTTACACGGCTGCCAACGATGTCTCTAGCCGCACCTCGCAGATGAACCAGAGCCAGTGGTCGTTCTCCAAGGGCTTTGATGGCTCTTGCCCCATTGGCCCTGTCCTAGTGTCTGCTGCCCTCGTCCCGGAAACAAGCAAGTTCCACATCCGTGGCCTTAAGAGTGGCCGTGTGATGCAGGACTGCGATCTGACGTATGTGCCCGTTATCCACAACTACAATTTGAAAGATCCAAGAGCTAACTTTCTGTGAACAGCGACCTGATCTTCTCTGTCCCGCAACTAATCAGCTTCCTCAGCCAGGGTACCACCCTTCCTGCTGGCACCATCATCCTGACGGGCACCCCACCGGGTGTTGGCGCCGCCAAGAACCCCAAAGAATTCATCAAGGCCGGTGATGAGTTCGCTGTCGAGTTGCTTCCTCACGTTGGAACGCTCATCAACAAGATCGAGCACCAGTAACGAAATTGATGGAAAATAAAATGCTGCGAGACGTCGGCTCTGTACATATCCATGCGCCCGAGAAAAGATGATGATAAGATAGACTACAAGGACAAAACTAAGACCTCTATGCGCAAGCGTGGTTGGCGGTATTCAAAATAGTATCCCTTGCGCGGGCCTGGTATTCCTACGGAAGTGCAGATTGAACCTATACAGTAGAAGCAAGCGATATCCACATATTTCTGTCATATTTACGAATCTCCCATCGGCAACCGCGTTATTTCCCCCAAGAAAGCTATTATGGCGTCTTTGAAGATGAGAGCCGTCTGGAATGCTACAAAATATCCTCCAATCACAGCGCGTGAGCGGGTATAACGTTTTCCTTGGCGGAATAGATCTTTTCCGCCAGTTTAGAAGTCCGAAGCTTGAAACCTTACAGTCAGTGTACGCTTAAAAGTTAGTATAGCGTAACAAACGTCTAAACCTTGTATGTTTTATCAATTGTATGAATTTCCCACTGTTGCAGCATACAAAAGGCTCAAAATGGCCCGAAGTAAAAATCGGCGATATATCTCGGCATCCCGAGTGCCACTGAAGCATACTAATTATGCCAGGCGACTAACAAATAAACGCTCAACTCGTAAACAATGCCATCCAAATCCATGCCCAGAAATCAGTAGTATACGGGCTAAGACCTCGGCAATAATACATAGTCTGCGCGTGGGCCTCGTGGCTTGGCAGGCTGGGTGAGGGACGCCGATGTCGACGCTACGGTATAGTCTCGGGACTGGACACCGACATAGCCCGGTCCGGCTGAAAGTTTTTTCAAAAGTCGTCAGGGGTAGTGTTTCTTTATAGTCTGGGCGGGCAGCAATAATAATGCATTAGTACTCCTTCTTTTCATTTTCTATTACCTTAATTTCTTCTCTTGTTTCTCCTTTTTCCCCTGGGTTGACTTGAATTGAGCCCTCAAAGCTTGTGTCTATACATGATAGACCCTACGGCCAGGATTTGTTCTTCCAATTGTTTGCTCTACATTGCTGTTTCAAAAGTCCTGATTCATATGTTCATTGCTAATACTTCATGTGCATTGCCATGCTAGTGTATCACTCTATGTACAGCCCGACACCCTGTCGAGTCTCCTCCATACCTCCCAGCCCGAATCTATGCACCGAGCCTTCTATCATCCGAACAGACCGTTTAAGAAAACAAAACTTTCATCGGAGAAATACTTTCTGAAGGGAATGACACCTGTGATGCCCCTTCACTCTTCCTCGTCCCGACGCCAAATCTTGCCGCGCCAGTGCAGGAAGATGGTGGGAATGACGCTGACGACGACGATGAGAGCGGACGCCACACCAGCGCTGGGCGCAATACCAACAGTCTCAAACATAGGTGCGAACCTATCACAAAATGATTAGCAGTCGAACACAAGAAGAGTTGGAAGAGGGACACTCACCAGAATGGGCCGATGAAACCCCAAATCTGTCGCACAAAGGTGATGAACACGCCAATGCTGGCAGCCTCCTGCGGAAAGCAGTCAACGGCGTATGTTATCATCACGGTCGTGACGATCTGGTTACCAACGGCACCAATAGCCGTACCAATGATGGGGGCGACGCTCCAGTGACCTGCGGGCGACGTCTGCGTGCAGACTAGGAAGACAATGGCACCGATGATGGTCAGTGCGAAGCCAATGTAACTCAGCCACAGCCGGAACTCGGGGTCCGGCTTGTGATCGATCCGGCGCGCACGGCGGCTCATCCACAAATCGGACAGGACACCACCCATCTGCTCGCCAATCACGGAGCCGATGATCACACCCAGGAACTGCAGACCCAGCTGCTCGGCGTTCAGTCCGAACTTGAGTTGCAGCAGCTGTGGCACCTCAACGGTCGCTAGGATACTTCCAAACAGGAAAACCATTGCGTACGCGCATGCAGGGATCATAATGGATGGATGCCGGACCATGGTCAGAGGCCGCACGAACTCGTACCAGCTCATTGGCGTGGGATCAATACGTCGGATACTCAGGTACTGGGTCTTGAAACTGGAACGCTGGGGATCCACCTTACTGCCAACGTAGCGGGTTTCGGGGCCGAGGAACAGGTACAGGATGAACTGAACTCCATTGATCTGTCCCCCCAAATCGTCAGCACTCGGCTTGCTTTTTTTTTTCCCTTTGAGGGAACAAACTTACCATGGCTAGGATCCAGTAGATCCAGTGATAACCCACCCGGTAGGTGACGAATCCAAAGATGAACGGCCCGATGGGCACCCCCAGGGTAATCATCAGGGTCCAGATACCCATGTAACGGGCACGATCCTTCTTGAAAGTGGTCTCCATGACCACAGCACTGCCAATGGCAGATGCAGGGGAAATGAAAAAAGCAACCAAAGCCCGACAGGCCGCTACTGATGCATAGGTGGTGCTCTTGGCACAGCCAATGTTGCACACCAGACTGCAAATCAGAGACAAAAGGAAAATTGGCCGGCGGCCGAAGCGGTTGGACAAGGGCTTCCAGAATAGAGGAGCACCTCCAAGAATGGCAATCTGCAGCGAAGTCAAGTAGCTAACCTGTTGCATGTTGATTCCCAGTTCCTCGGCCATATTGGCATAGGCAGGGATGATACCGGCAGCTGTAAAAGTACCCATGCAAGCGTGGAACGCCACAAGGATGAGATTGGCCATTTTCTGCATGACGTGCATCAGTTTTCCATACAAATCGTTCTCACGTCTTTGAAACGCTTACCTTCCAGTCGGGCCAGTTGTAAGGATCAACGGGGTCCATTCCGGGGATAGGATCGAGGTCTAGTGTCCCATGCCGTTCCAACAGGTATTCCTGATGGGCCTTTGGGAGACGAGCAGCCACTGACTCGGAGTAGGTGGCAGCCCGGCCATCGCCGGTACTCTCGACGAGGTCGATGTCGGCCTTGGTGGCGGGGGCATCGTCAACCTCTTCGACTCGCCGAGATGATGTCGGTTGCATCTCGAAGGATGTCATGGTCGTCGCCCTTTGAGAATAAAAAAAACTTTTTTACACAGGTACCGGACCAGTACTTTCAAGTCCTCCTATACATAAAAGAATGATGGAGTGGGATGTGTTGTTGGAGGATACCAGGTACTGACTGGGGAGAGAGGTAGATGAACGGATTTTGGGGGCAGCCGAGAAATGATGACTGATTCGAGATCCTTGGACGGTACCAGAACATTATTTAGGCAAAAGATGTCGATCCCAGGGCTTCTGTGCGGGAAAACCCCCCGGTGAGTGTGCATAGCTAGACACACCACCCACTGAATTGCCCTATGCCCGGGGGGTATGCGACCGGCATTTCCGGCTCCAATACCGGCCTCCTCGTGGAGAGAATGCGGAGTGTCTCCACGGTGCCGTGGGTGAAGCATCGGAGTCCGTGGCTCATGACGCTGCGAACGCGGCATCCATTACTAGTGGCTGGGTCTGGGTGCAGAGTGGCAGTTGAGGACGGCTTCCCGATGGGTCCGTGGGTATATTCAGGTCCGGTCAATTACCGAGTCGCTCCAGAAGAATGGCTTGGCGAGCCGGAAACTCCAGACTTCGTGGGAGTTAATCCCGTAGACCTAGGTACGGGGGAGTCCTGGACGCTGGGGAACACTGAAGTGATGATAATTAGCATGGCCTAATCATAGCAACACTCAAAAGTACTTACAACTCCTTACACACACGCGTGGTGGAACCCGAGCCCCCGGCCACCGATTTCTATGAGGTGGCGGATGGATCCGCAGACCGGCAAAGAAGGAAAAAGGGAGGCGAGATACTCTATGGCCACACACCTGCCGTCTAATTGCCACATCCCACCCACTCGAGGAACTGGGAATCTTGGGCAATAATAACAACGATCAAAACGATGAACTGATTACATTTCTCTATTGTTTAGTCAAATAAATACTAACAAGTCAACCGCATCTCAGAATTCTCTATCTAGCCCTACTAATGGAACCGGTATTGCCCACCTAGTGCTGTAGAAACCACCCACACGCCCCACAAACCCTCTCCACATCACCACAATGCCTCTTTCTTACACCTTCCTGTCCGGTACACACACACGATGGAGACCGACTCAATGATCGCCCCGTCTTCGGGGGCTAAGAAGTTGGTGTGTCGCGTGTGCCAGAAGGCCTTCTCCAAGGCTGAGCATCTGAGAGTACGTTGTCCTAGTGTCGCATAGTAGTGCCGACCTTTATTGAGTGGTAAGGGCTAATCCGTACGTACAGCGACATGAGCGATGCCGTATGTTCTATATTTACCCAGACCGGGAGTAGATCTTCAACTTACTGAGCGGGGATGCTGCAGATACGGGAGCCAGGCCATACGTGTGCAAAGAGTGCCGCCGGCCCTTTGCCCGGCAAGATGCCCTCAATCGCCATGAGAAGCTACATTCTCGTGCCATAAATGATGGAAAACAGGACCCACCATCGGTTCCTCTGCCACCGCAGCATAATTCCTTGACATCTATGCCCTCGTGGGACACGAACAGTGCGTCGACTGCTGGCCCAGCGTCCACAGAGGCTACCAGCCAGTCCTGGGAGGAAGCCCAGTCTGCACAGAATTCAGGAATGCACAGTGTCGCCTCGGAGCTAGATTTTGCTTTGATCTGGCCTGATTCGGAGAGTCTGTTTCAGAGTCTGATGTCCTCAGACACGACAGACCAGTGGCAGATGCCTCTGGGGACGCTGCCCTTTCCTCCAGTCGTGCAGGATGTCAACATGAACTTTGGGTCTCCTAATTCATTTGACGATCGCAGTTCTTCTGTAGGTGCCATACCGTCCGGAGGAGGGCACCAGGCCGTGCACGATGTTACAGAGATGGTGACCAGCTCGGTATGTTATTTTTTTTTCCACCATCCGAGCACTTCAAACTTATCCAATTCTCCAGTCTTCAAGCGTTACTGCTGCTGTGAAATCCACATCTATCACTTCTGTGTTCCTCGATGAATGTCTGCACATGTTCTTTGCTCGCTTCATTCCGACATTCCCGATCCTGCACCGAGCGACCTTTGTATTCCGGGAATGCACCCATCCTCTCTTGCTGAATGCTATCGCCATCGGATCTTTGTATTTGGGCCCCAAGGCCTCAATCGCGAAGGTAAACCTTGTTGAATATTCACTAGCATTGATGTCATGCTCATACTCAGCTCATAGGGAGAAGCCTTGTGGCGTCTCGCACATACAGCCGTTGCAACCTCTGTAAGTCTTCGTTTTGGATCATTGCCGATATAATCTAATGTCTGAGACCCTGCAGTGGCAATCTTTGATCACACACAATGGTCCTTACGATGCTTGTAAGGGAATGCAGTTGTTGATCACGGCTCTCCTCGGCCAGATCTATGGAGCATTGTCGAAGAATCGTGCGATTCGCACCACCAGCCAAGTTTTTCGACCTTTGGGTTTTTTCTGGGCAAGCCATTGCGGAATGCTTGATAGTGGACCCTACACCATAGAGAATCTTCCTGCTGCCGATGCCCCTGTCGCACAAAAGGAACACCAATGGCGAATCTGGGCTGCCCGAGAAATTCAGCAGCGCGCTCTGCTAGCCTACTATGTCCTGGATGGCCTTGTCTCCCACATGTCTGGTGATGGTGCTTCCGCTCGCCATGTTGCCAATCCTTTAAGCCTTCCCAGCGACGAGGCTACGTTCGATGCCAATACGGCAGACGAGTGGCTCGCTCATATGCGCTCCCAAAAACACGATCAATCATCTTTCAGAATGGTGTTTCGGTCTCTGTTCCCCCCGGTTGGGAGCTTCCGACCGCTGGACTACCAGCTGTCTGCCTTTGCTCTCCGTGTCGTGCTCGAAGGTATTCAGTCTCTCGTATCTGACTGCGACGATAATGACTTGGCCGTGGGCCTCCCTAGCCGATCGGATGTGCGGAGAGCACTAGCCCAGGTGCACGAGACAATCTCCATGAGCATCCATTTCTCAGCTGCCGAACGACTTGAGATCTTGTTGCGTTGGCATACTGTCTGTCTTGATACGATGGTCAACTCGACGGTTATGTGTCGGCATGTGTGCTCCCGCTACAAAATCCCACAGCATGTATCAGGAGGGAGTCGTACCGTGCAACCGGGCTTCGACCTAGTCAAATGGGTCAACACCGACGATGCGCGACGCGCCGTCCTGCACGCCGTCGCCATTCAAGACATTGTCGAGCAACTGCCCCGAGGCCGGGCTCATGTTGTGCACATGCCGAGCTCGCTGTTTGCCGCATCCACAATATATGTGGTCTTCTCGCTTGCGGGAGTCGCCACGGTCAATCTTCCGCGCATTATTGTTTGGCAGGACGCTCTATTGTCCCATTCAGATCTTCATCTGGGCCATGAGAATATTCGGCCCCCATCTGGCTCGGACACAAGGCGGTTCGTCGAAAGCGAGCATAATGGACTCACTCCGGCTGGTGGCGCAGTGCGCAACTTGTTATATGAGCTGAACTCCATGCAGAAGCTCTTCCGCTGCCTATCCTCCCAGTGGGGCATTGCGCACGACATGGAAGATATCGTCGCGCAGTGGATCAACCTCTGCCATTAGGGACGGAGCTGGACTCTATTCTTCTCCGTCGTTGATATTAGAGGACGGATGTAAATGATTTCAATGATACATAATAATGAGACACGACCTCACTTTCTAGTGCATTCGCGCAGCGCTGTAGCGCTCTGGACCAAAATCCCTACCATGCTAGTCTCTACCCATCAGAGAGCTCCTGATTATCCTGGAAAGGCCAGCCCCGCTTTGATTTTCTCAAGCTCGTCTGCACTGTTACCTTCAGGAAATTCGCTCCGGGAAACTCCTTTCGTTTGACAGCGTAGTCGTACTGCTACACTCCTCAGTGACGGTGATGAGCGAAGTCTGTCTCTATTCTTCTCAGTCGCTGCCGCAATCTCTTGAAACACCCCGTCCAGCGCAGACCACACGGGTGCAATTTCTTGGTCGAGACATTTTGCGCCGAGGGAGAGCATATCCATAGCGTGTCGGGTGCAGTTCCGAATGCTAGCAGCGAGGTGTCCACATCCGCTCTCGCTGACTGGGTAATTGGTGTTCTGCACCACCGCTGGTGCTCATCCCATTGCTTTGTGGGAATTTCAGTATGGTGTCAAATGAGTAACTCTGTGGTACGTTAATCAAGCCGCTCATCTTGCTGCTTTTGATGGTTGTCGCTGTTCAGCGCGGTCAGATCCAGGCGTCGCAGCCCGAGACCTTCTACCATGCGCCGTTTCATGGGCTTCCTGGGCGTCGGTGGCAGTGGAATGTTCGCAGAATCAGAATCCGAAGACTCAGAGGCCTCCAAATGGGGTTCATCGCCAGGCTGCGAGCTTCCAGGGGACTGACGCAATCGCTTGCGGTGCTTTTGGTCCTCGTCGGCGAGGACATGAGGAGATAGCGACCGAGTTCGAGAGCGTTGGTGATATCGGGAATATTTTATCTTGGTGTTACATGAAGCAGAGGCAGGGGACTTGGTGAACTTGTCGGCGTCTTCTAGGGAGACTTCGTTGTCTTGGGCACCAGATTCCCCGGGCTCCTTCTCGAGACCTGCATGATATCGAGTCACACGACGACGGCAGGACTGCCACGAGTACGGGCGCCCAATTTTTTCACTGATCAGACGAGAGAGCAGTATCCAAAACTTCTTCGTGTGCTTTGCAGGATCTGCAATGTCATTGTTGTTGGCCTGGAAGAGCTGGATGAGGATCTGCTCCTGGGCAGCGTTAAGCTGTTTCCCACGACTGGAGACGGGGGCATTTTCGAATATGATTGTATTCTTCCTGATTTCTTTGATTGAATGTCCAGATGTAGCAGGAGGAGATTTGGCCATGATCCAGAGGAGCGGAAGTGTAGATGCTCAGTCTTGGCACGGTCGGAAAGGGGCTGAGGACCACATCAGACACTCGGTTCCATCGCGCCTTTGAGGTTAATTCGCTAGGAGTCAAAAGAATAAGTAGCCAAGAAGAATAAAGTTACAGGATTTGGAGATGATGATTCGCAAACAAAATGGTTGAATCATGGCCAGGAACACGCAGCCGATAGGACAGGCCAGTGGGATGCACGTGCGTGCACGTGATGTGCTTGCCCTAGTATAAACAGCATGAAGGCATGTAGTGAAAACAAAACATAGCATTCAAGCAGATGCTAGTGTTCATTCTTTGGGCACAAAGATCGAGGCATGGTATCAGAGAGTCAACTCCGCTAAGGGGCTTTGAAGGTAAAGCTACAAATCTCATTTGAAACTATCTGCAACCATCTCCCCTGGCCAAAGAGCATTGAATCAAAACATCCTCCCCAGTTCATATCACTGGAAAACTCCATATCTCGTATCTCAAACAAAAGAAAAAAAGTCAAATCTCTTCCACATCAGAAGATCGACGGACAGCGCCACTGGTTGGCAGAGAATAGTTGGTCTCCGAGTTCTCGTCCTCCGCGTAAGCAGTCAGACCGAGTCGCTCAGTCATGCTTCCAGGTGGGCGGCGGATAGTAGGGATGGAAAAGCGGACACGACTAGTAGTGTCAGGAAGGATGTAGCCGTTGGACTGGCTATCAATGCGAACGGAACGCTCGGGAGCCCGCAGGTCTGGCAGTGCGACGGGAACATTAGAGTAATGACGCTTGTGACGCTTGCTGGGAACCTCTTCGATAGGCTGGCAGGCCTGGCGCTTGATCTTCAGCAATTCCCGGGTGTTGTCATTGTCGCGTTTGATCTCGGAATTGATGACCTCGAGATCCGTGTCGGTGTCTTCGAAAATGACGGTCGCTTTGTCGTCGACTCTGATCTCCTTCTTGATGTCCTCAATATCCGGTTCGTCTTTGATAATGATTGGATCGGTCTTGACAGATGGCGAGAGGTTTTGCTCGGTCGGCTGAGAGGTGAATGCTTTTTCCTCCAGTCCCTCCTTCCCCTTTGACGAAGGAGTTGACTTGCCGGAACTACGAGCCGAGCGAGGGACACGAGCTCGCGGAGTCCTGACGGACGGCATTCGGCCGTCACCTTGTTCAGAGGCTTCGTCCTGCAGATCCAGAGCCAGCCTCTTGTAGCTGCGCAACTTGAACTCCAGCCCACCCGGAGTAGCTCCTTCTCCGTAAAACATCGCGATGGCTTTGTAATCCAGCTGGGCCTTGTCAGTATGGTGCAAAAATTCGGGTAACAAGGTAGACACTTGCAGTCATTCTCGGCTGGGAAGCGATTATGGCCGCCAGCAGTCGGTCGACGGAGTAGCGCACCATGTTTTGAGTGACTGGGCGATTTCAGAAAGAGTCTCTCAAGTCAGCGAGACCAAGGAGGAAGAGTTGTATCAAGACATACCAGATGTAAGAGTTGAAAGAGAAAGAGGTGGATGTTTGAAGAGGGAGAGATCCAAGAAAGAAGATGGTTGAAGTGGAATATGAGTGAAGGAAACTCGGGGATGAGTGGTGGGAGTAGTGGGAGGGTTTAAGAGGCTGGGGAGTGGGAGTATCAGGGAATGGGGATACCGACCGGGCAGGAGACCTGGAACATTATGGACCAGCTGCTGCTGCGTACACATGAGTCTTCTTCCTTGTTTGCTCAACTTGCAGAGATTCGGCACTAAGCACCTTCTTACAGTAGGCATCTTGGCATTTTTTGGATGTGAATGATCGTAGAGCAGCAAAGACTTTGAACATCTAACCTTCCACCTGTGTTCTACTGGTCACATCATTCACTGTGGCATTCACTGCTCGCTTAATTCAAGACGTTCAGCTACTCCCACACTCCCGTGCTCTGCTTCTTCATCATCTTCACTTCTCCGGCTTTCTTCCGCTCTCACACCTACTTCCAACCGCTCACCAAATCTCATCACTTCTACTCACTTTTTCTATCACCACCAATCTGACTTTTGAACCATTACCATCAAAATGCGCTGGTCTCCTGAGAATGACCAGATCGTAAGTCTTGCTCCCATCTTGCTGCCCTGCCTCAGCCCCCGGTCTCCCCCGCCCTCGACACCTTACACACTTCGAACATGGCTAACGCAAAACAGTTGCTGATCAAGATCCTGGAAACCTCTGACATCAACCCCAACGTCGAGGCTATTGCCAATGCTTGGCGTAAGTTATGTTCTTTTTCCTCGAACAAAAGATATTGTGTTGTGTGATACTAACAACATTCCAGCCGGCGATGAGGCTCCCACTCCTCGTGCTGTCAAGGAGCGCATCTACAAGATCCGCCAGAATATCCTGACTGCTCAGCCTGGCGAGGGTGCCGACAACGCTGCCTCTGGAGAGGGTGCCAACAGCGTCCAGACCACCCCCAAGACTCCCAGGGCCCCTAAGGCTCTCAAGACTCCCAAGACTCCCAAGACTCCCAAGTCCGCAGGTTCTGGCAGCAAGAAGCGCAAGCTCGCCTCTCCCGAGTTCAAGACCGAGGATGAAGGAAACGGGCAGCCTGAGTGGGAGAACGACCATGTGGACGAGGAGAGCAAGCGCGTCTACGAGATGGCCGACCCTAGCCTGTGGGACGCTTCCCAGATGGGCGAGGTCTAAAAGGGCTCTCCATAGCCATCGCCCTGTTTTTGGGCGACCAGAGCAGATCTCGCGTGGTGTTTTTTGATCGTTTATGGGATTTTGCACGCTGGGAGGATCTGGGATAGGTGTTCAGGGGATGATTTGGTGTCTTTTCATTTTGAGGGACGGGGTTTATGGATGGGATTTGAGTTAACGATCTGCTCTGGTGATCTGACTTGACGTGGCTATCTTCTTTTGTTGCTTGGGTTTTATGGATATCTAGTTCTAGCATCGTCATTAGGACGGCTAGCTTTCTCTACTCTCGGAATATTATGGGTTCAACTCATTGATTGCATGTTGCAGGAGAGGTTGAAAGTAGTCAGCGAACAAAAAGGGCCACCCATGATATCGCCACAATCCAAGATCCGCATATCGCTGGAAGAAATCTTCGACCACATGAAAAAAAGAACTGTCACAATCCACACGAAAAAATCATCACCTCAGAAAAATGGGGTCAAACGCTCGAACTACTCAGGAGGAAGCTTCCTTGTTGGCATCGGCCTTGGCCTCGGGCTCCTTCTTCGCCTCCTTGGTCTTGCCGGGGGTTGTCTTCGTGATGCTGCCAACAGACTTGCGCTTTCGGGTGACTGCGAACGAACCTGGCAAGACACCCGACTGGTCAACGTCGTTCCCCTCCTTGTCCATGTCGGCAGGCCAGGGATAGTCTTTCTTGGCATCGATCAGGCGATGCTGAACGGCACGAATCGAGCAGTCTAGTATTTTCACCTTGTGAGCACTGATTGAGGGCTACAGTGTAGTAGGGCATAGGGAAGGACTTACTCGGGTCCACGAACTTGGCCAGCGCCAGGTAGTTGGGAGCGCCATTCACATGGCCCATTCCCGCCAAGAGCTAATTTATACTCGGTTAGTATTCAATCTATGCTTGATTGTAATCGATAGATGAGGTTGTTGTATAGGGGCCGCGGTAGGGGATGTGACTTTACCTTGCGGTCCAGTTCATGGTCCCACTCCATGCGCTTCTTCTTCGGCTCCTCGACGGGCGCCGGCGCCGGAGTGTCCTCTTCAGCAGACTCCGGGGTGTGCTTCACACGGGCCATGGTAATGATTACCGTAATGATAGTGATTTGAACCGCAGATGTGATGGTGAGATGGGGGGGAATGGATGGGATGGGATAAGGGCTGAAGAATGGAGGAAATGAAGAAGGGAGGGAAGAGAAGTAAACATAAGGAGCCTGGATGGACAGACTTTCGAGGACTAAACATGACTCCGTAGAGAATAAGGTATAGCATCAATGGATGAGCGGACCTTGGTGGTTGGGCTCATCTATCGGAGTAACCGATATCAGATGAGGAGGTGACTGGGCATAACCCGGCGGGACGTGCCGTTACGTCGGCAGTGATTGTTTGCTCTAGTGGCGGCTGTGCGCAGATCGTTGCCTAGGAGTATAGCTAGTGGCTTGAAAGAATCCTGTTTGTAGTTTGGCAAGATTGGAAAACTAAATCACACGATCTACAAAGGTATCAGCCACTGTGTTGAGCATGGTAGGTTGTGTGTGGACATTTTTCCCTCCTTCCTTTGTTTCTGCTCTTTCCTTTTTGTATGTCACTTTCAAATTTGTAGGATACACCATGATGCACTGCAAGGTGTGTTCATACAGCTGTGGATGAGTAGCTGTTTTATTGGAGACTTGAAAGAATGGTTCTGCCATGCAAACGATGTGAATGGTATACAGTGATCCTCGACATGTGCCAGGCCCGCTGGCTCTACGGCTTTCCAATGGTATACAGGTCACTGGAAGTGGGTTTCATGATAGTTAAGTAGCATTGCTAGCTAAGATCCACGAACCAGAAGCATGATGAAATCCCCCGGGGTTGCAAAACACACCAGATATCTCAAGAAACATAAAAAGTCATCTCCATCCCAGAATCCATATCAAAAAAGTACCAGTCAAAACCACCGGGATCATGCTTCAGAAGAGAAAGGAAGAGGGCAAGATCAAGCCTCCTCAGCAGCAGGAGCCGCGTCGGTCTTGGCGATCTTGGTCGGAGACTCGGGCTCATCGCCCTCGTTCTCCTTGTTGTCTTCCGCGACAGCCTTGGCTTTGGCAGCGGGACGACCACGCTTGCGCTTGGGGGTAGCCTCACCGTCAGCGGCGGCCTTGGCCTTCGGGGCGGCCTTCTTGCGGGCGCCGCCCTTGGCAGGGGTGGACTTGGGAGTGGCAGGGACATCCTCAGCGCCCTCGGTGGTCTCGGCGTCCTTGTCAGGGTCAGCAGCAGCAGCAGTCTCGCCGCGCTTCTTCAGCTGACGAATGTGCTGTTTGACGCCTTCGGCGGAGCACTCTGTTATTCTCCAGTGTTAGCTTGATATCCTCGGCGGTTCGATCACGAGAGTGGCTAGGTGGTGTTATGTTTACTTACCGGGACCCATGCCCTCAGCCAGCTTTTCGTAGTCAAGGCCAGCGGGGATCGAGGCGGCAATCAGAAGCATCAGCTGTCACGTCCGGGTCAATATGTTGTTCAACGGCTCAAGGTGTCAATATCGTGAGGGGGAGATGAGGGTCGAGCGTTATTTTGTGCAAGAGAGGAGAGGGGCTTACCTTCTGGTCGTTCTCAGCGTTCCATCTGACAGGCATGATGAACTTTGAGAGTCAAAAAGGATTTTGATAAGGTGTGAATATGGTTTTGAAGTCGAGAAGATGAGCGAGGCGAAGTGTGGGTGAAGGTGGAGAAAGAAGAAGGGTGGAAGAGAAAGAAAGAAGAGGGAGTGTTTGCCTTATCAAATATCCTGGGAGACTGCAGGCGTATGTTTCTGCCTGCCAAACATGGAACAGAGTCAAAGGCCACCACTTTGCCGGGTCCGTCTTCGGCGAAACAATGTGAGTGTGAAAATCGGGTTATCCTCATAGTTCCCGTTATATATTTTGAACACTATGGGTTGAGCTGAGGATTTCTTCTAGCACCACACATTTACAACCAGATAGCTTCGAAGAAAAAAACGACATTTGCCGTACCTGACACCATTCAAATCGTCTCATTTCTATTTCCACCGATCGTAATGCCCCAGAATATGGCCAGAGACAATGCGATGTCGTCGAGTGCACGTCACGTGGTAGATCAAGTTGAACCCCCATCCTGGGTAATAATCACGCCTCAGGCTTAAAGCCAGTGAGTACGACTTGGCTTTTGCTGGGCTACGACAACACAGCAAAACAGAACGAAGAAGATTTTAGTTTATTTGATGCATTTCTGAACAAAGATTTCACCTAGACTTGTTATTTCTGGACTTCGATGCTCCATGAGGGTTCATTGCTGCAAGCAGCTTTATCCGCTCTTGATCCGGAAGAAAGAATAGGAAGAAAAAGGAAAGAAAAACAAGTCAACCCATTACAGGTCTTTAGTCTAAGCCTACTAGATTGAGTTCTACTTAGGTTGCGTTGCGGCTGTTTTGTTACAAGGATTTGATCTGAGTGTGTTTTTAAGAACGATAACACGCTTTCGCGTGGGCCAAGCTAGTTAGAATGTGTTGAAAGACCACCATTATCGCGCAGCCAAACTAGAATGTGTTGAAAATCTATCGTTTGGTATCCGTAGCCAAACTGGAAAGGGGCATGTTGAAAGACTATCGCGTTATGTCGCATTCGCATTGTGTCGCAATCGCAATTTTTTTTTTGGGTTGTGGGCAAGATCGGGGGATGTTTAGGGGAAAAAAGCCCATCGAACTGTGTCGCTATCGCATTGTCGGTGCAATGGCCCGGTGTTGCTATCGCTTGGGAGTGTCGCAATTGCTTCGTGTCGTTGACGGGTTTTCGTGTTGCTATCGGTTGGGGGGTCGCTCAGGCGTTGTTCTTCTCTAGGATAAGAAGAATTGCCTTGTCGCCATGGCCCTTTACATAATCTATAAGTCCGTCGGAGTGCACAGTCACCAAGCCTTCGGACTTGAGTTTCTCAACTTCGTCCTTGAACCCTCCTGAGATCCAGATCTCTTGGAGGATTGTTGCAACAACGATGCCGGTTGTCTTAGTAATTCGGACGAATTCCCGCAGAGCAGGGGCAGGGCCAACATGGCCAAGGGTAAAAGTGCCGACGCATACCACGATGTCGTAGGTATCGCTGGCCTTTTCAATGGGTGCATTGAGATCCGCTTGATCTAGATCCCGATAGATGCCGGTCTCCCGTGCCACGTCGAGCATGGGACGAGACAAGTCGAGGCCATCGATTGCTTCGGCTTTGCCAATGGCAATAGCCTGGCCCACCAGGCCGGTTCCGCAGCCGGCGTCCAGAATGACGGGCTTGGTGGGGTCGTTTGATGATTTGAATTTAATAGCAGCCTGGGCAACGAGGACAGGAGCAACGTAGTTTTGAGCCTCGTCTCCAACCTCATCGTTGTATGTAGCGGCCCATTTGTCGTAGACGGTCATGCAGTCTTGGACACTCTTAGTGGCGCGGGCCTGGCCAAGATACAGATTGGAAGCGGGAATTGGAGCCGACATGGTGATGAGAGGTGCGCTGCTGAAGATGTAGGTGGTTTCGGGAAATAAATGTTGGTCCGGAGGGTTGACGGTTTTAGAAGGGGGCGTCTAGTGAGATATGTTCTGCGGCACTAAGTATACTTTGATGCTCCTTTCGGGTCCCTGCGCGCACACCGTGCGTTCTTATAACTGTCGGAAGCTGCATGTAAGATTTGGGCGAATTGCGTGCTGCGGGGTTATTCGGCGGAATGGGCGCGGAAGGATCAGGGTGTGTTGATCGTGATGTCGGTGGCGTTTGTTACCCGAAATAGTCCGGGGGACAGACAGGTGGAACAATGTTCCTATAGGTTCTGATTGTCAAAGCTACGAAACAGCTCTCCAATGAATTTGGACGTTCTGGATTTTCCTTTTACCCGGCCTCATGCAGTTGGTAGGCCTTCCACGCCCTGGCTGCTGAGTACATACATAGCGCCTTAGCACTATAGGAGCCCACTGCCCCTCATCTAATTGAAAGACCCACTCCTCCGGTGGTGCCGGTTATGTACCTGTTGTAAGGGCCAACTTATGAAAGATACATGGTAGGTACCCAGTGGGTCGTTTGTTCAATTAGCTGACCGGGCCTTGTAACGTGTCCTATGCAACTAACAACGCCAATGGGACCGTAGTATTTGATCTATTAGACAAAACAATTGCTAATAATCAGCAATCATGATCACACACACAATTCTTGGCTTTTTCCGCCATTGAAAGGTCGCAGTTCTGTCCCGTGTCAAGTTGGATTCCCACCTTGCGCTCTAGACACCCGCGGGCAGCCCGAGCCCGAGCTTCCCCACCGAAAGCTCAGACAGGAACACCCCACCTAGCAGAAGAGGAATCTGGTACGCGTTGAGGTAAAGTGTAGCAGACGACGCAATTTTTATCTTCGACCCAGGGCCTTTGCAGGACCCTCTTAAAAATGGATTATAACCACATACAAAGAGCTTGGATGCAAGCACTAAACGAAAAATTGAGTCCGCGCGAACCCAGGGAATCTCTAAACATCAACAACGTTCATGATCATGCCAAGCTGCATCCAGCAGAAGAAAAGCCCCCACCACCGTAAAAATGTTCATTCAATTGTTTCAACCATGTCACCCCGAGTTAGGCGGGGTCGAGGATGATGCCCACGGTCCACTGACAAACTGAGGATCAGATGCTGCCGTTCGCGAGGGCTCAAGAACGGGACCTGCCCCCTGATTGGACTCACTAGCCGGTCGGTCGCCTTGGCTAGGATATGCATTGTGCTGCTGTGCTGTTCCTGTATAGGCAGAAGTCCCACTACCGGGTTGACAGACTTGCGAAGGCAGGTAGCGATTAACACCTGCTTGAACTAGTGGATTCTGGTAGTACTGAGGACCGGGTTGTGAGGTCAGGGCACCGGGGACAGTATGGAAACTGGTCACTGTCCCTGGTTGTGTCAGACTCGTCCCTTGGAGATGGCCGTGCAAGTTTGATTGCGGCATATATCTAGAAACAGGTGGATGTGTGGCATTTTGAAAGCCGGATAGTATAGGCGGTGGACCATTCGGTCCATGCTCGGAATGTGATCGCGATAGAGGAGATTCTGAAACGCTGTTGGGTTGCCCCATAAGGCTATTTGAAGTATAGGATGCGTATGAGCCAAGAACAGGATGGGATTCTTGGCGTTTCAAACCAGGCACAGGACCTGAAAATGATGAATGAACGCTCGTAGGCCCTGGATGAGCTTGCATGTTCGAGAAGGCCGGATTTTGGCCCGATTGCCATTGCGAATGAGGATTATGCATTTGAGGCATTGGGGCACCAGTCCCAATAGGCAGAGAAGCCACCCACGGATACGAAGGGGCATGTGAGTGCGAAGGATTTGGGCCATAGAGCAAGGCTTGATAAGATTGATGGCCTTGGTCAAATCCCGGGTGATACAATCCCCCAAACCATGGCTGACCGGGGACGATTTGACCTGCCGGAAGCTGATTTTGGGCCTGGTACTGGCTCTGCTGGAATGCTGGGAAATGCGGATTCGGTTGCCCATGCGGTATGGAGAGAAAAGGATCCTAAAAATCGTCAGCGACCAACAAATGCAATCGAAATCGTTCTAACATACCGTGTCGTGGCTGCCCTCATTTGAACTAGGGTGCTGACCATATTCCGCTGGGCCTGAGGGCCATCCCATCATTCTGGAAGGGTCATGGACTGAATTGTCGTGGACTAGAGAGCCGAGAGAGCTCTATCCGAGCATCAGTGCCACTCTTTCAACGCTTGCACAGAGCACACTAATGAGTGCGATTCCCTACGGAGATTTCCGCCTTGCCAGTCGCAGCATGGTTCCCACCCGGTGTAGTACCCCTTGGTCCCGTCGCTCGAGGGCTATTCGTGGCTGGCTGCAACGCCGGCGCTTGTGAAGGCCCCGACCCGAGTGGCGTCGGCGTCGTGGACGGCGTGAGAGCAACTGGTTCCGTGGGAATTTCCCATTGGGATTTACCCGTGGTTCTTTGGACGTAGTACCATTTTCGCTGGACGCCTTCCCATTGAGGAAGCCTGGGTCGGACCAGATTTTAGTTAGCAGACATCCGACGCGCCCAACGCGACAGGACTCACTCACCACCCCTCGGGCAATGGCGGTGGAGGAGAAGACGGGCCACCAGTGTCCACAACGTTGCGTGCCATGCCTAAAGGCACAGGAGTTCGGAGGAAATGGTGTTTTGCAACACAAGTCGGTCAAGGAAGGCGTTGTTTCAGACCAGCGATCCTGTGGGGCTCCGCCAATGGGGGAAAGAGCTTTGAGGAGCCACTGATTATTGTATGAAATAATGAAAGGTAAAAATATTCTTATTATTACCGACAGCTGAATGTAACAGGTGCTTCTCTAATCATATCACTTTCAAAGAGGAAGATAAAAAGAACAAACAAACAAACAGCCAGATACAGCGGACTCCGCGCTCATAACCATACGTAAAGGGGGCACATTAAAGAGATAATAGTTAGCCCGGAAAAATAGAAGTAGAAAAAAAAAACAAACTCCGAAAGACACCATCAATATGAATCAACAAGAGGCCATTTCCATTGCTGATGCGCCTGTCCATGCTGGGTGTATAATCATCGCTCACTCATTCCAGTCCTCGTCGCCGCTCCGTTCGGTATCAAGGAAATCGTCCTCGTTGAATTGCGTGTCCATCGGTCGTTGGTTATCAATTCGAATCGTCACAATATCACACATCCCCTGAATAATGCCCATTTTAGATTGCTCGCCTTCCGACTCGACCGAATCTTCTGCTTCGGAAAATTTGCGCTGAGCAAGACGTGAACTCTGGCGCTTGGACGGAGTGAGCGGGGCGCCCTGACCATTTTCTGAGACTGCGAGAGCGGGGGAGACAGTCAAATCGCCTTGCATGGCTGGCTCGCTCGGTTCCAACGGGCGCTTTCGCAGAGAACGAAGATTGGGATTCGGGGGCTTGCTGCGCCGGAGAAAAACCCCTTCCAGCTTGGAAATCCACTTCTCGCGGAAATGTGCACGCTCGCGCCACTGGATCTTCAAAATTGCACTAATGACCAGGCGTCGCAGGTCCGGAAGACTCGGCGCAGCATTGACCAGGGATGTGAAGAAGGTCTCGGCCAGAGTATCATCCCACCGCCGAAGCTGGATCAATTCGATGTCTTGCAACTTTGGGGGCCACGTTGCAACCTCTTTCTCGCAAAGCAAGTGCGGGAAATGGGGCTCAAGATCGCGGAAACTGGACAGGTCGTGCATGGAGATGTCCATCTTCAGCCTCTCCAGATTACTGCAGGATTGGGCAAGAATGGTCATGTATGACATGTTGAGGTGTCGGTTGTGACAGAGAATAAGCTCCCGAAGATTCCCACCGTGAGATGTGAGGAAGGAAATGAGGTCCACCGAATAAACGTGAATGCAGTTGTCGAGAGTGAAAGATCGGAGATTCGAGGGTAGCTTGAGCAGTAGGGTTGAGTCGACCAAAGAACATTTCAAAAATTCGATGCGTTGGAGGTCTGGGAGTAATTTGAGGGATTCGACAAGGATGTCCTCGTTTTCGGAGACATCCTCTCGATCCTTGTCACTGAAATGTAGCAGCCGGAGCTCTCTCAGGCCTTGAAAACTGGGTAAAGCATGTTTCTCACGTATAAACTTGAGCAGAGCGTCCGTCTCCAGAAAACGGGTGTTCCAATCCCAGCTGCGAAGAACGATCTGCGTGTTTACCATGGTGGAGAAGAGCGAGTCCGAATAGCTCCACTTCGACTGCGGGATGCTCCACTGAGGCAAGCCCACAATGTAATCTTCCTTGTGGTACAGCCGCATTCGTCGTGCCAGAGGTGTCTTCTCAATCAGTTTGTCAAGATTGAAGTAACCGAGAGTGGGCCCACTCTTGTAAAGAAGAATGGTTTCTACATCCACATTGAGTTCTCTGATCTTGCTGGAGTAGTTGGTGGAGAGGGTCTCCTGAGGCTTTGACAGGAGATTCAGCAAGCCGTGGCTCCTGTGAGTGGGGAGCAATGGCGGACAATAGTACAGTGCCGCCAGAGCAGGCTCGGAAAAACCCCGGCACAGTAGAGCGACATCCAGGAGCCATTGAATCGAGGAGTTTCGAGTCATAGTCATTTCATCGACAAGCGGGTAAGACGCGCGCATAAAGATATCAAAGAGGATTTGGTAGGGCAAGGTTTGCCAGGGAGGGATCACTCCTGATCCGATGATGGTTATTATTTCCGTGTCAACTTTGGCCCGTTTGCGCAGAGGCTTGCCCAGCTGGCCTCGTGTTTGTTTGCGAGGTCTTTTGGCTTGCTTTCGCCGAGTAGAGGCCCTTGCCCGGCTCGTTGACTGCGGCCGGGAGGGCCGAGAGGGAGTCGTGGTGGTAGCTTCGGATTCGGGAACAGGCTGGGTCGAATGGCTGGGGGGGTCGGCAGGACCGGATGGAGCAAGGTCAGAGTCACTGTCATCCGGGTACTCCTCCAGGTTGTCATCAGTGGACTCTTCGCGATACGACCTCTGCATTCCGGACGGGTTGCGTGGACGCAGCGATAACGATGATCGGCGCGAGGCTTGATCATAATCAAATTCCGAGAGATCGTTGGGGTCATCTTCCGACATGCTCTCCTCATACGTTTCAATCATCGTGCGGTTGGAGCGCACAGGTCGAGTTGACCGACGCTGCGAGGGCGCCATGACGGGGGTCAAGTCGCGCTACTATAAGATAAGGAGCCGCGCGAAGGGTACCAGCAGCATTGTCGGCAAGCGTAAGAGGAAAGACCGAGACGCGTGGGATAAATGGAACGAGAGCAGGCCACGCGTCCGAGTGAACGTTGAGGATGGAATTGAGATGGGTGGAGGAAGCAGGGCGTGTTGTCGGGGAGGGTGGTGATGCAAGGCGATCGATGAGATCAGAGAGAAATGTTCTTCCCTATCGATAAGACTCGTGATAAATGACTCAGCACCCGGCAGAAAAGGGACACGATCACGGGACCATCTCCAAACAAACAAGCTTGGGAGCTCACTCAGCAGTTGGTAGTCCAATGAATGGGAGGCGACTCCTCCGGACTATACTGACTGTACTGCGATGGATTTATTCTTGCAGTCTTCTCACTACATATGCATATCGCCTCGGAACCGCAGGCGGTGAACCCGGGTGAGCAACCCCGCCCGGCCGGCGCTAGTCGAGGATGTCGAGCCAGCCAAAAATAGAGCTCCAGCCACCGGGTGGGTTCTCCGTTGCCATGCCTCGTGCTGGGTTAACATGACATCCGATAGAAGTTCTTTCTTTCATCATCGTTCATGATTATTGCCCGGCTGGGTGAGCGATTTTTGCATCCATCTTGAGCTTCCGATGGAAGCTCCGTTCTCCATGGAGTCTGCCGATCGCTCCAATCGTACCGACCTCGATGGCTCACAAATGGTCGTCCAGCAGTATGCGCGCTATCCATCAACATTGGAGTCAACTATGCAGAGCGCTTCTTCCATAGGGAGTGCTCGAAGTCAGCAGGATGCCGACCAGTCGCTTGCGCTTCGGCGCAAGGGAACATCACGGAGCTTGCAATCGTCTCCCAGGGGTATGCGCTCCGGTCTTCCTCCATCGTTGGCTGCTCGCTCAGGCACCTCGATGTCTCCACCGATGCTGGATTCCATCCGCCAGCAGCGGACCACTGATTCCGCGGACCAGGTTGAATCTCGAGAGTTGCCATCTCGAGATCTAACCGATGATACGATTGACGATGCTTATGTTGCTTTCATTCTTTATTGCAATCCAAATGTTCCATCTTCGGTCGATAACGCTGAATTGCGACGAGCCTTTCGTTGCCCGCCCCGGAGTGATGGCAAAAGCTTCAGTGTTTTTACCCTCTTTGAGCTCATTCGAAAACTGGACAGCGGCGAACTGAAAACGTGGATTCAATTGGCCACGGAGCTGGGCGTGGAGCCACCTTCAATAGAAAAGAAACAGAGTACTCAAAAGGTTCAACAGTACGCTGTTCGACTCAAGGTGAGCAATGTTTTTGGTTAATTTCAACATGTGTTACTCAATCCTAACCTTTTCCAGCGTTGGATGCGTGCAATGCATGTCGATGCCTTTTTTGAATACTGTCTTGACCATTCACATGTGTACTATACGCAACTCCCTCCAGCCGGACCGTTCGTGCATGATTCACGGGATGGTGTTCCGCTGGAAGAAGATCTTGCTCTTCGAGCTCTGGTGCCGCAGTGGAAGCCAAAACGTGGCAGGAAAAGGACCGAAGATAAGGAGATCGAGGACGAGAAGCTTGTAAAAAGACCGCAGTTGGATACCTCCATCGACACTTTGAATCCTGGCAATTTTCAGACCCCTTCGGTGCCTTTCCCACAAAGCGCCATCCCATTCAGCGCATATCCAAGTGATACCGATCCATGGATGACTGCAGCGTCTTCATTTACTGCACCAGGCTCTGAGATCACATCCGATCAACAGGGCCAACAGACCAGGTGGAGGCTTCCAGAACGCGAGGCATCGCCATCTGGCTACCCTCAGTCTGCGATACTTCCCCGAGGAAGCCATCCATCTGAGATGCTTGGGTTTACTGAGCCAAGGTCCGCGATGACACCAGTCTCCGGTGACAAATCGCGCTCCAAGAGACGGCATGGACCGGCTGTCTCGTCTGCCTGGCCGAACAGTACTGGCTCATCGACTACCAAGGGGCGTGGAAGACCGCCAAATAAATCATCTTCCACTGGATCTTTTTCATCTTTCCATGTGAATCAAAATCGCGAACCACTACAGACCTCAAATCCAAGTGCCCAGTCGCCTCCTCCCGTTTTCGGTCAGAATCCCTCTCAACCCGTCCTCGATACTGCGTACAACCAATCTCCCACCCCCGCAGCCCATGCAAGGCCTGGGAAGCTTCAACTGCAGGTTCCTCAACATTCAGGAGCACCGGTTCGTCTTGTAACGCCTCCCACCGTCCTCGTGAACGGAGTGAACGGTGCTGTCATTCCGCAAGCGGGAGAAGACGACAGGACATTATCACACCATATGACGAACAACCACACGACAGATATTGGACCTGCGCGCACCCTTTCTGTTGATGATGTTATTCGTGCGCTTTCTGTAGAGCTGGCTCGCGCAAGGCTGTCCGGACGAGCGTCTGCTCTAAAGCTCGATGAAGCACATGCTGTTGCCTCGGAAATGGTGCTGAATTTATCTGCGTTGTATTCAAAATTCCCCCTGGGGCCGCAACCACTTGTCCTGGCTTTCCATTTGGGAGTGGGCCACCATTTTGGCTTTACGAACACCCAACCAGAGTCCCTGACTGTGAAGGTAGATGCCACATCAGCAGATGTGGCTGGTGGAGGAATTCTGGGTCTGCACGAGCCGGCTGGTGGAATCATTTATACTATTTCTTACGACTACCAGCAGTCCTATCAGTTCTCGGTTCAGGTATTCCTTGGAAACCCCAATTCTGAAGCAGCAGTTGCGGCTTTTGCTCCTCCAGTTAAGCCTCGGGAGTCATCTCATGACCCTGTCGGGAACGAAGATCCTACCGAGTTTGATCTTGAAGAAGACACAAGCAACCCCGTTTCTGAAGGGACCTGGAAGCAGCGTTATATGCGCCTGCGGTTTCAGACGCAGAAAAAGGAACGTGCTATATCTCAGTACAAGCGCAGGATTGTCGAATCCGTTATGGCCGATATCTAACGACTTTTCATGAAACGAATACCCAATGACGCCTCTTTGTTTTGTATGCATCTCACATGTTGTCATGGCGATCGAATACCCTGGGCGCATTTCTCTTTGGTTACGATACCCTATCTCGCATTGAATAATTCACTCCACCAATTCCCGAGAGATTCCCCTCGCTCTGTAAATTGTGATAACTAGCTAGCAAATTCTACAGGCTTTCTTTCCTTACAATGGCTAGATACGGTGGAACCCATCAGCCTTCATCCCTGTTGTAAGATGAATTTTAGATATTGACACTCCGGTTATGCATTTTCAGATTTTTCGAGGCTACTGCTTTCGAGGGACCGAAAATCAGTGCGATGTGACATCCGCAGGAAGGCAGCTTGAGGTATCGACATATCCCGGGACGAGTACCAACTACGAGAACGTTTACCAAACTTAAACAAAAGGTAAGTAGTCGACTCGTAACATAGACCGAAAACTGAGCGGATCTTGCCGAGAGCTGGGCAATATCCTACTGTGCAAAAACAAATGAAATAGTCCATGTCATAATAAATTCAAAAAAAAGAATCTAGCTCACCGAGAGCCAGAAACAAAAGATTCTTCCCCAATATGACCGGCGAATCCACAATGAAACCCCAGCAGTACTTCCAGTTCAGACATGGGAGATGAATGAGATGTCGCTGCCATAACAGATGGTAGTATCGGAATCCTCGTCGTCATCAATGACGATAACGGCCTTATGCTCGCGAGAAAGGATGGCCTTGGCCGGCATGACTGTGGTGAGAGGATTATTCGCAACATCCTGGACGACTGCAATGGACTTCACCTTGAGCTCGTAACGCGCCTCCTTGTTTGGAAGGCAGTCGAAGTGCGCGGCAGTCCTCTGGTGGCCGCCCTGATCGTTCGTGATCTGCTGGGGGCCCGTGTGAGAGACTTTGCCCGTGCTGGAACTGGCATTGATGCGTTTAGACTTGGAAAAGAGTTGATCCCAGTTAGGACCCTCCCAGTCGACTTCGAGACCGCGGGTAGGGCGGTCGGCGCACGACATAGCGGGCTTGTCCGCGCGACCAATTGTCAGACCCATAGTATCCATGCCGTGAACCTTCAGCAGACGAGTGTAACGTTTAGCCCTGGAGCACGATCAGCCGCTTCTTCTCCATCTCAGCATAGAGGAATGCTTTTGCAGTCCGGCAAAACTCACGCAGCGGCGCGGGAAGGCAGGCCAAGCTCAGCGGAGACCTCCTGGAAGTCGATCTGTTATTTATCTAGTCAGCAACTGTAGCTTGCCAAAAATACCATTCAAACTTCGAGGACTTATCAATGGGAGCTTACATGGTTGTCGTAGCAGTGCTTGATGCAGCACAACAGCAGCTTGACATGGTCCTCAGCGGTCTGAGGCATTTTGATGAGGGTGATAAAAGCAAAATAAATGAAAATATGACCAGAGGAGCGTGACGAAGCGAGGATATTGACGTGTCAGGTGCCAGTTGAAGAAATACTGGCAAGAGGAGGGCCCAAAACATCGCATCACCACGACATAACAGCAGCCAGTGTCTCTTAGGCAACGGCATTATCAGTATCAGGAGATGCTTAAGCAGACTATGTAGTTTTGAGATATAGATTACGCCTTTCACTCTAGTAGTAGATTGAAATTCCACGTTAGGCCGAGTGATACATCGTGACTGCCTGTCTGAAGATAGGGTTGGACCAGGCACGTGATGCCCATGTAAAAACATCTGGATGGGCTCTGTTGGTGAACAACTTCAGCTTTCCCAATGGAACGGCCTTTGTATGTCTTTTGAATATTTCAAATACCAAACGCAAAAGTCACCACCTGAGTCCTGAGTATTCTTCAGGTCTGAATGTATTAACAAAGGGGCAGGCTTGGATCAAAACAGATTGCTGGTGATGAAGCTTCTACTATACGCAGTCCTCTATTCACTCAACGAAAACGTAGAGCATAAGAGCATTTAAAGGATATACAGTATAGATATTAAGCTTTAGGTCAACTATCATGAGAAATTTGAGGGAGGAAGAAACGGTCAACAATCCAGTATCCATTTCAATTAGCGATCTCGTTCTCTACTTCACCGAGTCTCACAAAAGCCAGGCTTAAACAAACGTGAATCTAAGTGACGCGGATTTGGTAATTAGCTGAGCTGTATATGAAGTCGAAGTGAGAGGGGGGTTAGGAGGGGATGGGTGGGCATGGGCTTACCCGTCGATGTCTCCGTGAGGGATATCGCCCCCCGAGAGATCACTCCCCAGATCGGAAGGCGAGGGGAGTCTGGTCAGTGGGCTGGGCTCCTTCTCCTCAATCTTCACCTTGAGATCAAGCTTCTCCTCGTCTGCCTCCTTCTGTGGACTGACTGCTCGAGGGGGCTTGCCACGGGGACGGAGGTTGTAGCGGCCTGCGCCGCGGGCTTCTTCGGCCGAACCGTCGTTGGTGCCAGTCTAGAGTATAATGTAAGTAATGTAAGCATTCTAGTGTTTGATATTATCTTATTACCTTGGCGGCAGCTCGAGACTTGCGGGAATCCACCCAGTCCCAGTGGATGTCGTACTTGACAAGGTTCTTCATGCGTTTGATGACAGACCGGTGGTTGGCATAACCGAGGTCCTGGGCGACTGCCTTCACATCAACCTGTGTTCTTGAAGTAAGTACCTGTCCAAATAAGACGTATAAATAAAGTGTACAGGATAGTCTGTACCTGTCCCGTGTTTTTGTCCCAACGCTCGCGGCATGCCTTGGAGAAGTCGGAGTCGGAAATGGGGGCAGGCTTCTTGTTGGTGATGGAGTTCATGGTGCTCAAATAGGATTAAGACCCAGTAAATGAAATGTCTCGCAGAAAAGCGAGATAGGATAAATAGGAAAGTGATATCAGGATGATTGGTGGATTCGGTGTGGCAGATGAGAAGATGGGAGAAGAGATGGTGGTTGTCGAGGCAAGCTTGAGTCTGACCCACCAGATAAAGGACCCTCCCAACTATTCCAGTGACCATTATCCTGGCTATAGCCCTTTTAATATACCACCACCTTTAGATAGGTCAAAGTGGCCCGTATGTGACGCTGAACAGGCCTTATATTATCCAAGAAGACTACTTAGCAATAATTATGGTAAACTCGCCCATCATGGGAGTTCCTCCGCTGAAAATAGATAGAAATGGTCTGAATAAATTGTGAAATAAGTTACTGCACTACCATACAGATTTAGTCAAGATTAACCTCATGATTCGGCATCTCAAGCAGTGGTTTTAAGCTTCCCAAACCAACTGCCACGGAGTCAGGGCAAGCATGTCCACGTGACCGTGAAGAACAAGAGCTTTCTCTGGATTCTGGGTTACAAAAAGCACTCAAGCCGTTCAAACAACAAAGTAAATCTGCATGAAAGATGATAGCAAATACTAAACGCGAGCAAAACTTTAGCACCCTGAATCATAGCAATACTAAGCCAGACATCACGAAGTGACCAGACCGAGTTTCCACCCGACACATAGAACCTCCAAATGTCAGAATCCCTACCCACTCTTAGGTCCCATCCTGCTGATTCTGGCTTGATTATTTCTCAACCTTGATAATCACAGCATCTGAATCATCCTCATCCTTCCTCTCCATTTTCACTGGAGCCCAGTCAATACCAGAAGGTGGCCGAGGCTCAAATGAGATGGTTGAGCCAAAGTTCGGCACAGGGGACATTCCATACTCATACATGCCGCTGTCCATCGGTCTCATTGGCATTTTTGAATACTGTGTCATGTTCAATGGTATTGTGGAATGAGCTGCGGATGACATGGACGGCATAGCTGGAGCCATGGAGTACGGCATGGAACTGGGGAAGTAGTACATCCCAGGCGGCGGCGACGCGGAATAATCATCACTTGGAGAAGATGATGCCCGCGGAATCTCGGACAGGGTGGGAATCCCTGGTGCAAACGGGTCCCATTTCACGAAGGGGGCCGGCTGGAGAGGTTCTTGTTTCGTGAAGATCCCCGAAGTCGGCGGCGGTGGTGGCTGTGGCAGCGTATCGCTGAGCATCTGAGCTTTGAGGTCGCCTTTCGGATCTTTCTTCGAAGATTTCTTGACTTTTGCTGCTCTCGCTCCCATTGTTCCTTCCATCTGTTGTCGGAAGCGGGAATAGCGCATGCGAGCGGCGTGGCCGTTGGAGATTTCCAGTTGAGAGGCGACCAAGTTCCAGTCCACCTAGCCAGTTCTCAGAATTAGCTTCTTCAGCGTCTATAGAAAATATTTGGAGGTGGAATTTGGGAGTCGAGGTACCGATTTCAAATCTAACTGTTTGAGAATGGCATAGAGAAACTTTGGCGTTGGGCCCTCTGTTTCCATGGCCTTGCCTCGCTTCGCAGTAGAGGAAGCCATTTTGACAGAAGCACCTGGTGGATGGATAATACAGCAGTAAAGTGTTCAAGTGGGAAAAAAGTAGCAGAGATTGTTGGTGATATAGAAAGGTGCACTTTCCTGCACGTGAGGCAGAAGGTATATATTCGTTTAAAAATTGTGAGAAACTCCGTCAAAAATGCGAAATGCAAACGGCTTCATGCAGCAACACAACAACAAAGCAGAACACATTAAATATTAAACAAAGAATGTATTGTAGAGATACATTATGTGTCAACTCAGTTTGCTTATAGCGTAGACTTTTTGTCTAGAATACTAAAGTGAATCCCTTTGATGCTCTCAACAATGATGAGATCAAGCATCCATGCTGTTTTATTCATGGTTATATGAGCTGTCAATCAGCAAGTCAATGTAAATGATACTAAATTAAGAAAAAAGAATCTTAATGAAGGGTATGGAGCATGTATCATGCCAGAAGATGATATTTCGAAGAGAAAAAATGTAGATTTTGTAAACAGGCCGTTCATTGAGGATGATACGATGCAAAGAATGTGCTAGCAAGACGCAAGAGCACATCCCATACAGCTTCACTCCAACCACCAGAAGCAGCATCTAGGTTTGTGCCTCTCACGTAGCCCTCGTTGCTTTCCATAGCCCTATTGTGTCCGGGTGTTGCTTTTGGGTGTTGGCGATAAATGAATAGATGAAAGTAACAGTGGTTCAGGCATACGATAATACCTGGATACAAGAGCAAAAAGAAAATTAACATTTCCTATTGCCTGGAACAATTGTGCTTTCCTTCATCATAGATGCTGTGTAACTACAAGCTGAAGCCATATCGGTTCTGACTAATCTGCCCCTCGCTCTTCCTCGATCCACCTCGGAGAGCCATTTATTTGTATGAGCTCGGGGACTCCGATCGACACTGCAGATTTGGTGACTAGGAGATAGTATCTCAGATCGACGGCCATCATGTCTGTGGTTGCAGTTGGGTCGTGTTATGTGGACACCATCCTGACGTAGGTTGCCTTCCCCTCGTTCCTCTCCAATCTTGCCGCGCGCAAAGAGACCGACCGAGAAGAAAAAAGAAACACAGTTAAATCGTATGTTCTAACGCATCTAGAACACTTCATTATCCTGGAGAAGACGAGAAATTGCGCGCTTCAAGCGTGACACGACGGCGCGGGGGGAATTGTCCCAATACCTTGGAGGTGCTGCAACAATTGACCCAGCATACCCCATTAAACCAGTCGCCGAAATTGGATTTGATTACTGTCCTGCCAGCGAGATCCTCGGTTGCATCGGAGCAAATCAGATCAGCATTCGAGCCTCGAGTTCGGTTGGACCACTGCATCTATCGGGACCAGTTTGCCGAGCCGGCATCGAGCTATATCATTAAGAGCCAGTCTACGGGCAGTAGAACTATTGTCAGCTACAATGGGCTGCCCGAAATGTCTGTGGAGGAGTTCTCCCGGATTGCAGATGACTTAGGCCCTCGGGCAACTTGGTTCCATTTCGAGGTGCGTAGAAGGAGCTAAGGCTTTCTGGGAGCACCTTCTTGGAGAAAGAAGCAAAATTAATGTCTGTGCTAACTGCTTCCAGGGCCGAGCACCAGATGTGACCATTGGCTGCATCCATTACCTCCGAGAACATTTCCCCAATGCTCGCGTCAGCGTGGAGGTTGAGAAACCCGGCCGAGACGGTCTACAGGAGCTTGCTGTAGAGGCGGATGTGGTTTTCTACTCAAAAGGCTGGGCCCTCGTAAGGACCCTACATGCTTGCAGTTCTAGTTTCAGACCGTGCTGATACACTGACAAGCACAATGGATACATATCTGCAGAGGAATGCTTGCGGAAGCAATCAAGCCAGACACCCAAGGCGTAAGTGGCCACGCACGTATTACCATTAACTATGGAGCTGACAATTTACACTTCCAGATCTCTTCTCTGCTGTACCTGGGGCCAGGATGGTGCCGATGCCTTTGAGCCTAAGGTGGACAACTTCGCTCACGTGGCAGCCTACGCTGAGGAGAATTTTAGAGTGGTTGAGTAAGTGGAATTGACAATTAGCTCCGCTGATCTGAACTGTATTTCCCTAACCGAAAACAGTACCATTGGGGCTGGAGACACGTTTATTGCGGGGATACTTTATGTTGAGGCCCTCAACTTCCCGGAGAAAGACTGGGATCTTCCACGGAAATTGGGGTTTGCAAATCGGGTGGCAGGAATAAAAGTGTCCCAGGAAGGGTTCTCCGGGCTGCATAGAGCATTAGAAACATGACAATCTCTCGGCGGCAAGCCATGATCCGGTCCGAATGAGAAAATCGGACAGTGCACGTGACTGGGGAAATAAGTGAGGGCGGTGAAAAATAAAATATTCTGCCGTCTACTTTTTTTCTGATCTGCGGCCGTCTTCTGCAACACCAGAACTTCCCAGCTACAACCATAATCACTATGGCAGCAGTCTACAAGACAGTCTCCAAGAAGAAGGCTCAGCAACCTGCTGAGCCGGTGGATGACGAGGACATTGACATGGAGGAATTGCTTAACGACGCGGACGACACGACCGACAGTGAAGAAGAAGAGGATGAGCAGGGCGTCGAGGCCGCAAAGAAGCAGCTGGCTGCGGGTCAGATGCCCAAGACTCGAGTCCTCATTCTGACCTCGAGGGGCGTGTCACATCGGTATGAAATCATTGTTACTACCACCTAGGATTTATGCTGATCAACTCTACTTTCCTCCAGTCACCGACACCTGATGGCCGACATTTGCTCTCTCCTCCCACACACGCACAAGGAAACCAAACTGGATACGAAGAAGAAGACTGCCGGTTACAACCTCCTCCTGAACTCTCTCGCCGACCTGCACTCCTGCAACATCATTTTCTTCCTCGAGGCTCGAAAGCAAGGCCAGGATCTCTACCTTTGGCTGGCGCGCCCCCCGAACGGTCCCACAATCAAGTTCCATCTCAACAATCTGCATACCATGGCAGAGCTGGGGGCTGGATTCGCCGGCAACTGCCTGAAGGGCGGACGTGGCTTGGTGGTGTTTGACCGGTCATTCGATGAGCAAGGGCCGGACATGGGCGCTCCCGGCACAGAATACCGGGCTCTGATCCGCGAGATGCTGCGCGGAGTATTCTGTGTTCCTAAGCGTGGCGTGAAGGGCATGAAGCCTTTCGTCGATCGCATCATTGGTATCTTCGGGGTGGATGGCAAGATCTGGATCCGGGTCTACGAGATTCGCGAATCGGACGGCGAAAAGAAGAAGGACGGCGAAGACACGGTTAAGCCCGTGCCCAAGGGCAAGGACGTTCTGCCCGAGGTGTCTTTGGTGGAGATTGGCCCTCGCTTTGTCCTGACCCCCATCGTCATCCTGGAGGGCAGCTTCGGCGGGCCTGTCATCTATGAGAACAAGGAGTACGTCAGCCCGAACCAAGTTCGTCGTGAGGTCCGCATGAGCAAGGCCGGTCGGTACTCGCAACGCCGGGACGTGACGACGGACCGGGTGGCCAAGCGCACGGATCTGGGGCTGTCGGAGAACTCACAGAAGAAGCGGGATGCGTTGGAGACGCGGAAACTGTTTGCATAGAGGATCGATATGTTTCTGTCTTTTTTGATATCCGTCGGGATGATGTTTTGAGGCTACATGTATATTTGATTATCGTCATGGTCTGTTCAGGCGTCGGGGCCGAGTCTTTGAAATTGAAAAGTTCTTGCATTAACCATAATTAAAGTAAATATCCATCTCCTCTTAGTTCATCAATAAAGCCCCCGACGCCGCAGAACATCGATCAGCTCCCCCCAGGTGCCAATGACACGTGATTAAACATCGGTCAGGTGACCAGGGACCCGACCTATGCTAGTCACGGACGCCGTCGCCTTCGTCTTGCAACCATCAACAATGGCGCCGCTTTCTTACTCTAGCCCAACAGGGCTGCTGAGCCGTCGCTCTTTTATCATATTCACTGGTGTTTCATCCCAGCTTTTGTCTATTACTTTGGCTAGCCCCAACGGCGGGGTGCCTCTCAACTAGGCCCCGGCCACGCGCGACAGCCGTTGTTCGTCTCATTACGGCGCTGTCGGACCAGATCTATTGGCAGAGACATTCTGACAAGAAGATACATTTTCCACTTTTTGCCTGAGGGCACCTTTATTGGAAACAAAACCATTTCCTGAAATTGTGAGCTCTTTGTTGACGCGCTGCGGATGACCACAGGACTGACAGCTCTTAAAGCTATACAGTCAAACGTGAATACATTTTTTCAAAATGCCAATCGATCACTTGGCGACAGAGCTCCTGCTCCATATTTTTCGATCTTGCGACTCCATATCTGATGTTTTGAACCTGGCAGCCTCATGCCGTCGACTCCATCGCATCTTCAACTCGACCAACAAAGTACAACTTCTAGCCAGTGCCGCAGAGGTTGAGTTCGGCCCGCTCCAGGATGCCACCCAAGTGGTGACGCACAATGTGAGCCAGCCGGCTCATCTCATCCGGCATGCCCCTATGTCCGACGCGCTCCTCAAACAGATCATCCAGTTGGGTCTGGCGGCCCGGAAATGGGAGACGGTCTACCCATTCAAGAAATGGAAGACCGACTACGCAATCCGTCGCTCGCTGACTGAACCAGAGAAACTGCGGTTGCGCCGTGCAGTATACCGGTTGTGGCTGTACCATCGCGCATTCCACACCCGTGCCTACGATCGGTTCTCTCGCAGCCTTCGCCACGTCGTGATGGAGCGCGCCCAGCTGCTCCACAACTGGTCTACGGCAGAGCTGGCGGAGATGGAAGACCTGCGCCTTGTCATCTCTGACGTCGTACAAAATCACATCTGTCCCAGCAACGGCGCAATTCAGCGCAAATTCCGCAAGCGATACCCCGAGAGTACCCACCAGCTTAGCTTCAACATCCATCTGAACTATCCTCCGCCCACGGGGTCCTCGCCTTCAGCTTATCACCAACAATGCAACGATAAGAACCCGAGTGATCTCTTTGGCCAGCACTTCCATACAGCCCATCCGTCCAATTTCACCGAGTCGTCAGCCAAGATCCGGTCTCGATTCCGCAACGACCTCTCCCATGATCCAGGGTACGAGGGATGGGGTGATGAGATCCCTCATTACTACGTCGTGCAGGACATGATGAAGCTCGATCCGGCGCAGGTGTTGTGGCTGCGTGAGCATGCACCTCTCAAGGAGCAGGTGGAGGATTTTATTTGGTCTCTGGGTGGCTGGTTTCGCGATAACGGCGAGACATTCGGGGACACGCTAGAATTTGTCATGAGGGAGCGTGGCGATGATGTCGGGGAGTTGCGAGCCGCGATCCTTAATCGTGAAATGGGCATTGTGTTGGAGTAGTGATGGTGATTGTGTGCTGTTCTTTTTTGTTATTATGTTCTTGTTTACTTGATCGCGCCTTAGACATACACAAAAGAAGGATATATGAAACATACGATCGAAGCATTGCGTAGGGATAGGGAATAGCCCTCACATCCACTGCGTATCATTTTGCTCTATCCCAGCAATCACCTGATTGTCGTCTACTGTGTATAGCCTTATTGTTATAGCCTTGTCCGAAATCAAGGCCATCGTGGGAAAGCAGGATCAAAGTATGTATATTTTTTTTTACATGATATTGCCTAATGGTACAAGTGGTATGAGGGAAAGAACATGGGATATCTCAACATCAAAACAACCGCTATGAGGGAAAGAAAGAAGAATATCGGGAGCAATTACCAAAGTACGCCGAGCCACTAATCTCTGAGCACCATCTAGATCTCTTTCGGAGTAGTCTCCAATGGGCTCTGTTTGGGTGTGACATAGGTAGAAGAAGCAGAGGCCTGCCTAGCCTCTCCCTTGATCTCCTGATACAGACGCTGGTAATCAACCTTGAATGTGTCGTAGAACGCCTTCAGGTTGAAAAATTCGACATGTCCCCAGCTATCAATTCGCTTGTGCTGTGGTGTCGAAGTGATGATAATAAAGCGCCGAAAGCGCGCTGCGTGGACCAGACACCAGCCCGCAAAGGTTTCCATCAGGTTGTTGACGCATTGTTCATCCTCAGGAGCGGACGGTTGTACGTCTTTGAACTGCGTTCCGTATGCGTATGTGGGGAACGAAAGGACATTGTTGTTGGGCCTGTCGAGATACCGAGTGTCCAAGCTACTAGGCCAGAATCGTGGCAGCTCGGGGTCGACGGAATTATTCTTCTTGATCCAAGCAAGGATCGTTAACCACCTAGATAGGTAGCCTGTTAGAGAGCTTAGTTGTAAAGGATGATTGGCTTCAACATACAGAATATCCTCTGTCTGGCCCCTGTTCTCTTTAGTGAGAATCGTCTCGATCCACTCTAGGATGTTGGGCGGAAACAGAAGCTTAAAGATACCGGGCTTTTGAATTCGAGAGTACCAAAACCACTTCAAAAGCACTGCAGTCCCCTTGACATCTGAGAGAAGGACATCCGGGGTGACCAAGATCGCAGCACCGTAAGGGAACAGACGTTGGAAATGTTCACCGGCCGTCGGGTAGCGTCTGTCAGGCTGCTCTAGAGGTCTGGTAAGACGAGCACTCCAGAAATTCAATGAAGAGTTTCGCAACGCATAGCGGATAGGAATCTTAAGAGAGCTATAATCCGAAAACGATTCGTGAAACTGTGTTTATTGTTAGAAATTTCGCCTTTGTTTGAGAGAAGTGGGTAGACATACCACAGCGACGCTGCCGCCCTTGATGTTGTGTACGAACTTGCTCCAATCATCTGCGTTGCGGTTTGATAGGATCGTCACACCATTTTCCTCCAAAAACGCTGCCATTCTGTCGTACTCCACGTCGTCCTCATGTATAGGAAACCACAGGTAGAAGAATTTAGCTACCCTCTGGTTATCCTGAACGGTTGCAAGATCTTTCAACGTGATATTGTAATCGGCCTTGAAAATCTCAGAGAGCGACATGTCGGTTGGAAGCGTCTGGAGGGTACGAGTATCGACTGATAGGCATGAGATGTCAGATGATCTGGGTGCCGGGCTTTGGTTCTTGTTCAGGGAATCTGGCTCATTTGCCGATGATTGAATGGACTGGTCGCGCATCGTGGGCACCTGAGATTGGGGTTGAAGATCAGAAACGGGCTGGACGTGCTCTGATGGCTTCGAAGGTGAAGCCTCCGCATGGTGACCGCGTTCCACAAAAAAGTCAACTGCTTGGGGACGAGGGCGAGAATCGAGCGGTGATTGTGTAGGCTGCTCGGATGGTTCGGGAATCGCAATCTCAGCATTGCGCCCTTGATGAGAAGATTTCTCCTCTGCACTTTGAGTTTTCACGACAAGACCTCGTTCCGATGATGCAATTGGAGAGCATTGGGCAGCTCCTCGTATTCTCAACTCTTCCGTAGAACCTGGATGGCCTGGACTATGAGAATCACTGTGAGTGGCGGGAGTGCTTACACGGTCCCAGAGAGGCTGATTGGGACGAGGAGATGACGACAACTGCTGCTGTCTATGGCGAGTCAACAGTCTCTCAATGGGCGCCAGGTGCCTCCGCGCCGCGAACACCAAGGGTGCGCCTTTTGACATATCCTTGATCATCGGATGGGTGAGAGTATCAAAGGCTTGGGACCAGCGAGAATAAGCAAGCCACACGTAACCTTCATCGGTTGGAGGGTAGCAGATCGCTACCCAGCTTCTTTCACGAAGATACTCTGCCGCTTCGACGAGCGCTCGGGTCGTGTTAGTGAACCATTCTGCCCAAGCGTTGCACTCCACTTGTCTCGGGCCCTTCCAGCTGCCGTTAGAGACGACAATGAACTCGTATGGTAATTCGATTCGCTCACCTTTGGACAAAGATCGCTGTACTCTTCAAACGTACACAAATACCTGAACCAAACCTCAACCCGAAGGCCTCGGTTGTTCTTCACAAGCTGGCTCGTGACATCTCTGTATGCGGAAGCACCACACAGTCTAACAGGCCCGATGTACTTCTTTTCAGGTCCCAAATACACCTGCACAAGGACCTCGCCAGGGTTACAGAAGTAATTTTCGCCACGTTGTTGAAAAAAATTTGCGCCACGGCGAGGTGATGGAACAGGCATCCGTTTTATTTGCTCTTCAACCGAAGGAGCTTCATCATTGGCAGACAACGGCCTTGGAAACCTTGGGTCGTGCCTCTCCAGTCTGGGAGAAGGGGGTCGAGATGGGCGAAAGCCATCGTCGCGTTGAGGCTTATATGAGTCCATGAGAGGAGGTGAATCGCGAAAAAGACCTCCTGGTCTATAGTTATCATAACTATCCCGCGCCTCGCGCTGTCTGGAGGGGCCGATTCTGTCGATCAGCTGGCGAGAGGGTCTTGCGCGGTTCCGTGGTTCGACCAGCTTTGGGGAGATGTCTGAATCCGCACGCGAATTCCTCCTACCAGGTGAAAAGGCGGTTGTCGGAGATGAGAGAGTAGCTGGAGATGTGCTGGTCGCTCGAGCACCCTCGGGAGTAGATTGCGGTTGCACTGAAGGGCTTGCAGTCAGTTGCATTTCATTATGTCCGTTGTAGGCAGTTGGCGCTCTACCAAAAGACCCGATTTGTAGAGAGGAACTGCCTTTGTGACCGGTCCTTGCTGGAAACTCTGATGGCTTCCTCAGCTCCAGCTGGGTGACATCTGGCATCGGGTCGTCCCAGCTATTGGATTTCACTCGCTTGTTATGCGTATTGCCCGTACCGAAACCCGCCAACGGGGGATTCTCAGGCGGTGCCATGGGTAGCTTGGGTGTGGGTAGCTGCCCTGCAGGGCGAGCATTGGATACAGGCCTTGGCTTTTCTTCCACGGGGGGTTTATTCGATGGAGAGCTGGAGACAGCTGTAGAGACCGGCTCCTGGGCGCCTTGGGTGATGAGTGCTGGAGACCTCGAATGTTCGGGGGCAACAAAGAGCGCCGACGACTGACCAGAGGCGATCGAGGTCGCCGATAATTTGCGTTTGTTTCCGACGCCTGGTAACGAGCCACTTGGGCCAGTCTCTGCTGACTGCCCAGAATCTGGTTCAGGCGAGCGAAGGGCCAACCGGCGTCTCTTTTCTCTGCGTCTCGCTTTTCGTTGGGCCGTTTCATCTTTAATGAGTTGCACATGGATTTCCCAGGCCTCCACATCAAATGGCGATAATCTCCCCTGGTCAATGTCTCGTTTCTTTCGCTCCCATTCGAGCAGAGTCTCCCGTGAATCGAAGGCGTCCTCGGGCTCCCAGCTGTTAGCTTCAATGCCGTAGGTGGCCCATTTCACGAGGTACTCCGGGCCATCTTCCAAATCTCTTTGCGCTAGGATCGTCTCGACCTCGTATGTGGAGCACTGATCACTTGAAATACTTGAAGTGAGAGAGATGGCGTCCCAATCATTGGAGGGTAGCGCATCGGAAGTCATGGCGGGCGACCCCAGGAAATGTGGAGGAAGACCAAAGACAAGTCCCCCTCCTCACCAATTATCAGTCGATCGATCGTTCTTTTTCTCTTTTGTTGATCGCGCGGGATGACAGCACCCTGCACGTGACCACCCAAAGGGGCTCGACCATTAAAGGAGAGAGATGGTCGAGGCATCAGCCAATAATCCTCTCTTCAACCTCCCCCCCTTCTGTCGTGTCTTGGTGAGTACTCTGCTCTTGCGGCGTTGTTGCCTTCGGATTCTTCCTCTCATCCATCCCTCTCCCACTGACCACGTCTCTTCCTCCCCGCAGTAATTCCCGCTTTCTTCTTTGGACACGTTTACCGTCTCTTTTCATCTCCCTCCGAGCTGTTCTAGCTCGACCCCCCACTCAAAATGGCCAACGACGAATACGATGTGAGTTTTTGGATGATCATTCGATTCTCACTGATATACTGATTCTCCATGACTCTAGTTTCTGTTCAAAGGTAACGTTGCCACCGCACGCGGACCCCGCAGTCCACGGGCCCTTCCCTGCCCGCGACTTCTCGACTGCCTGACCGCACATACTGATCCGGCGGACTGAACAGTGGTGCTTATTGGAGACTCCGGCGTCGGCAAGTCCAACCTGCTGAGTCGGTTCACCCGCAACGAGTTCAACCTGGACTCGAAATCCACAATCGGTGTAGAGTTCGCAACCCGCTCCATCCAGGTCGACTCCAAGACGATCAAGGCACAGATTTGGGATACGGCTGGTCAGGAGCGCTACCGTGCCATCACATCGGCGTACTACCGCGGTGCCGTCGGTGCCCTCCTTGTTTACGATATCAGCAAGCACCAGACCTACGACAACGTCAACCGGTGGTTGAAGGAGCTGCGGGACCATGCCGATTCCAACATCGTAATCATGCTTGTGGGTAACAAGAGCGATTTGCGCCACCTGCGCGCCGTGCCCACGGAGGAGGCCAAACAGTTTGCCAGTATGTGCCCAGTGCTCTGCCTCTCGGTCACATCGCTAACCCCAGCTCGTAGGCGAGAACAACCTTTCCTTCATCGAGACCTCCGCCCTGGACGCCAGCAACGTTGAACTCGCCTTCCAGAACATCCTCACAGGTTGGTGGTGGCCCCCTTTTCCTCCCACCCCGCAGCGCTGACTAGGCACCCAGAAATCTACCGCATCGTTTCCAGCAAGGCCATCGAGGGCGGCGAAGGCGGATCGGGCTCGATTCCCGACCGTCGCGTGATCGACTTCACTCCGCAGGACTCGGAGCAGAAGCAGGGCTGCTGCTAGACACCCCCTCGCGAAGGCGACGCACGCCTACCGCAATGAAACTTCGACTTTTGCGATGCGTTTCTGGGATGGCTTTGATTTGAGTTGGGAGTCTGTCACTCGGCTGCTACGAGGTTGATTGATCCGGGGCTGGTAGAGAGATACGAAAGAGGGATACACACGGATGAGAGAGGAGAAAGGGTGTCTTTTCTTCTGGATGGCGAAACTGGCATCGCAGTTCTTGTTCCCTGCTCTGTTGGATTTATTTTCTTACTCGCTTTTTTTTTTCCCGTGTGACCCCCAACGAAATTGACGTTCTTTTTCTTTTTCTTCTTGCTCTTCCGCCGAGCCGGTGTGTTTCGTCTTTTCCCGTTGGTGTGCAGGTGGGTGGGCGTCTGTCATTTGAGGCTGTGTGGGCTTGTACGAACTGTTCCGGGTGCAAATGCAAATCCGTACACTGGACTCTGCGGTTCTGCTGCGTAATTTTTCTCCTAGTTATCTTTGCGTGCTTATCTCCACCCGCTGGACAGCACCATTCCCCGAGTCAAGACCTTTGACCGACGTGAACGATGATTATCACAGTTGTTATTGTTATGCTAATAATGGCGTACATAGTCAACAATTTCCCCTCCAAGGCCACTGCCCATGGGCACTTCCCGTGGAATAACAATGGGTTGTGTTGAAAATTGTTCGTTAGCTACCGAGGCCCAGACCCGGAGGTGAAAAGAGTACTAGACCGGTCGATGATAGATAATGATAAAACGATACGTATACGTATCCCCCCTTCCCTCAACTTCGCTTGCCCTCTTTTATCTAAGCAAAGATCTCTCCGTTCTTTATTTGGACGGTGGTCACGCTCGACGAGGAAAATTGCTGTCGTCAACTAGCTGGTAGAATAATTTGCCCAATGCACAAATGGAGTTCCGGCTTCTCCAACACCAGCGTAGATGCTGGAGGAGAGAGACCACGGAGCATCGGTATATCTCTGGCTTTTTGACTGTCCACTGGCTACGCATACTGTGCGACACGGTAGTTTATAGTGTAGTATTGATGGTCACTATGGCCATAAGGGAACTCCAGGGCATACCCGCAGATGCAACCGGCGCGAGGAATCACTGCTCGAAAAAGAAAGACTCGGGAAAGAATCAATATCGACACCTCTATACCACCGTGCAGGTAGAACCATGAAACCAGAGCTGAAACCAACGTTCCAAAACTCTCCGTTTACCCGACTGCTCTTTTCCGATACTCCTGAAAACTGGAAGCATTCTGCGACGCATCACCCCCATTCTGGCCCTTTCCTTTCTTCCTCTCTTGACCCTTTTTATCGCGTCGCGCCTTTTCCTCCCACTGACTCTCTTCTGTGGAGATCATGGCGTGGAATCGGCCTCCCTGTCCGCGAGCAAGATAGATGGGTTTCTCTTGGCGCTCAGCGACGGCTTGTGTGACGAGCACGAACTTGATGCTCGAGCCGGGGGTTTCGAACATGGCGTCGCTGAGGATGGTTTCCATTTCTGTGCGGAGCGCGCGGGCGCCTGTGCCCATTTTGAAGGCGTTGGCGGCGACTTTGTGCAATGCTGGTGTGGTGAAGCGGAGCTCGATCCCGGATAGTGAGAGGAGGGTTGTGTACTGTGCTATGAGGGAGTTGCGGGGTTCGGTGAGGATACGTAGAAGGAGAGGCTGGGTGAGGGTCGAAAGTGCGGCGGTGACGGGGATTCGTCCAATTAACTCGGGAATGAAGCCATAACTTTGTAGGTCGGAGGGAGTTAGTAGATCGAGGGCATTGAAGTAGGTTGGCTCGCTGCCGGGTGTTGCGGGAGACGCAGAGGTGAAGAATGGGAGGTGTTTCTTGTATAATGCCTCCTCCTCGGACCCGGGGAGGATGGGAAGAGGCTCGGTATGCAAGGTATCAGAGGAGCCAGGTCGGCCAGTGGACGAGCTTGTAGCTGAACGGACAGGTTGGCCGAACCCGATTGAACCCCGTGATATCCGGTCCATGACCACTTTGTGCAGACCGACAAAAGCACCAGAGCAGATAAAAAGTATATTGTCGGTGCGCACATTGTAGACTTCGCCTTTCTGAGACGGGTGGCCTTGGCCGCTCGATTGAAATGAGGCATTGCCCAAAGGACTGTTGGAGGGATAGCTGTTTGGAGGGCTGGTAGCCCGAGGGTTCTTCTCGGACTTCGCTTGAACCTGCACGGTGGTGCCCTCGATAATCTTCAGCAGCGCCTGCTGCACGCCTTCACCGCCGACATCCTTGCCATGGCTGACCTTAGCAGCTGCAATCTTGTCCATCTCATCCAGGACGATGATCCCACGCTCCGCTTGCTCGACGTCATAATCCGCTGCAGCGAGAAGTCGGTGCACGCACACCTCGGCGTCTTCTCCAATGTACCCGGCTTGTGTGAACGGCGTGCAGTCCGAAATACTGAATGGAACAGAGAGTACCCGCGCGAGGGTTTTGGCCATCAGCGTCTTGCCGACGCCGGACGGACCGAGTAGTAATATGTTGGACTTATCCAGTTGTGGGGCAGACGCATCGACGGTATCGGTGGGGTCCAGGGGGGCCGCCTGGCGGGATTTGGGGTTCGATGCAGACGGACCAACCGTTCGCTGTTGTCCTGGAAACTCAGCTGGAAAAAAGGGCCACAGTCAGTTCAGGTGGTCTCTTAGACACAGGCAAAAGGACAAACCTTCTAGGGGATGACTCTCCAGCGCATCTCTCCGCTCCTGCTTAGCCAGTATCTCCGCCGCCTCTTCCTCGCGCCGCTGCAGCTCCTGCACCCGCTGGTAATGATTGTATACCGCCACACTCAACACTTTTTTGGCGCGATCCTGTCCGACCACGAATTGATCGAGGTACTGCTTCAGCACCTTTGGGGTGATTCGCGGCGCACCGAACGCGGGAGTGGATCCCAGCGGGCCAGACGTCGGCATACCAGGCTCATAGCTCCCAGTAAAGGGCTGGCCTGTAAAATCTGAACGGTTGAATTGCGAAGCTGTTGGGAAGCTGTTGGAGGCGCTGGAGAGCGGTCGTCGTGCCTGCGGCGGGCGCCCAGGTTGGCTAACAGCGAGTCGTGTGGTGGAGCAGGCTACGGCGAGCCCGCGGCGCTGGAGCGGCCTCAGCATAGCCAGGGAGTGCGACAAGCAAAAGGAATATGTTGGAGAGAGGTGAAGGGAACGGAGCTTTCCCCGCAGGCAGGCGGGCTTATCGGGCTGAGTCAGCATTCAGCAACTCTGGTGGCGACATCTAATGCACATGATCCTAGCCGGAATGAAACACTGCAGGAACATATCGGTGTACCATGTCTACCCGGGGAACAGAAAGTAGGCTGTGTAGCTGGAGATCCCCTGATGTCATGATACGAAGACCCAAAGATCTATGCAAACTTTATCGCAGGGATTGTCCCAGTTTGGCAGCTCGCGTTGATCCTCCCGATCAGGAAACCCTCGTATTTTGCCCGTGCACTGCCTCTGGAATGAGTGAAATATATAAATCCGCAGAAATCCTGGCTCAACTGCATGGTTGCATTCCTCGGAAAACATGTCCATCATGTCTACTAGACTTCTTTACTTTTTTCTTCTTCCGCTGGTGGCTATTGCAGTCCCATCAACACCCAATTGTCGATGCCTCCCCGGTCAGTGCTGTTGGCCCGCAGACCATGAGTGGGCAGCACTGAACAACACCCTCCAAGGCAACTTAGTTGCCGTGCGACCGGTGGCAGCAGTCTGCCACGAGGGCGACTTCGATGCGACGGCCTGCAGTGTCGTCCAGGCGCAATGGGCCAATTCCACCTGGCGGGCCAGCGAGCCTGGTGCGGTGCAATGGGAAAATTGGGAAGCCTGGCCGGAGCGCAACCAGAGCTGCTATGACACGACACCGCAGAAGGAAGAGTGCGGCCAGGGTCGCATCTCGCTGTACTCGGCAATAGTCCAGACAGCCGAGCAGATCCAGCTGGCTGTGCAATTCGCTAGCAGACATAACCTCCGTCTCGCCATCAAGAACTCTGGTCATGATTTCTTGGGCCGTTCGACTGCCCCGGAGTCATTGCAGATCCTAACCTTCAACATGAAAGATCTCCAGATGGTCGACAACTTTGTGCCAGATGGCGCACCGAAGAATAAAGGTGAAGGTCAGGCCGTCACTATGGCTGCTGGTGTGAACCTGCCCGAGCTCTATGCTTTCGTGGCGCAGCATAACCGGTCGGTGATTGGAGGCGCCGCGCACACTGTTGGCGCTGCTGGTGGGTATATTCAAGGGGGAGGACACTCGCCCTTTGGCACTTGGAAGGGGATGGCCTCAGATAATGCGCTTGAATTCAAAGTGGTGACGGCCAGCGTAAGTGACCGCTCGACTTGAAGGAGGGACCTGGCTAATGCAATTCATCCAGGGCGCCCTCGTCACCGCCAATGACTTCCAGAACTCTGACCTCTTCTGGGCTCTGCGCGGTGGAGGCGGTGGAACATTTGGCGTCGTGACCAGCGTCACTGTTCGCACGTTCCCGGAGGTGCCCGTGGTGGTGAGCAATCTCAACATCTCAACGGCCATGGGCGATCCCAACTTCTGGGAGGCATTCAGCCAGTACCATGCCGCGCTTCCAGCCCTCAATGGTGCCGGGGGCTCAGGATATTACTTCACCGTGCCAAATTTCCCCGTGACCGCAAATACGAGTCTCTCCGCTATGACGACCCTGCTGCTGTTCCCCGAGCACAGTAACGCGAGTGAGATCGACCAGCTCTATGCTCCATTGCGCTCGAAGCTAGAACAAATCCCCCGGGTCATGACGCAATATGAGTCCGCAGTCTTTCCGAGTATCTACTCTACCATCTCCAATCTGCTCCTAGGCGGATCTCAATCGGACAGCACAGGCGGGATATCCATGCTTGGGTCGCGACTGTATTCAAGAGAACTTCTTGAATCGGCAGACGGTCCTGATCGACTCACTGACGCCTGGCGCAGCATCAAAATGGGTCCTTATGATCAGATTACTAGCCACGTGGTGGCCGGTGGCGCTGTTGCTTCGAACGACAAGATCGACAGTGCTCTCAATCCCGCCTGGCGAAAGACCATCACCCACATGCTTTTCTCCCGCAGTTGGTCGGTCAATGCCACGCTGGCACATCAAACAGCAGTCGTCCAGAACATGACCGACGTGGAAATTCCGATTTTGCGGTCCGTCGAGGGTGAGCACAACATGGGTGCGTATCTGAACGAGGCGAATGCCTATGAGCCAGAGTTCCAGGCTTCGTTCTGGGGCGACCATTATCCCCGCTTGTACATCCTGAAGCAGAAGTGGGACCCGGCTGGGTTGTTCATCGCACGCAAAGGAGTCGGCAGTGAGGACTGGGATGATGCGGGTCTGTGTCGGACAGGAGGAAAGGGGAGACACTAGACAGAAAGTGTTTCCCATGCATGGAAGTGTAGAATGTGGTCTGGACTGTTTTATATAGGAAATGGCAGAAACATGAAGTTTTTTTGTTGACATCATTGTCCAGAGTGAATTTGGTTGACTAAGATGACTTGACATGGATCTCGATCCCTCGAGTTGCAGAAACTGTACATTTTAGGCCGAGGGATTTGAGTGATTCAAAGATCGGAGGGTGGAATGGGAATCATGAGGTGTGCCCAGGATTTTTCCAAGCTGTCTTGATGGTAGAAGGAATTTTCAGCCGTGAGGGTGGATTACAGATCACACGCTTGACTCAGGGGCAAGAGCCATGAACTGTGAGTCTGGGGGAAATAGGCTGCAACGGACAGTTTATGTGGCATCCTTACATTCGATGCCGTTCGTGTCGCGGCTATCTCCGTAGCCGGAACGGCCGTCCGGTGGTTGGAGGCTGGCGTGTTGTGGAACTTGTGACTGCTGTCCACATCGCACGTTCATTTGTTTCCTTTGAATACCGGCTGCTGCTCCATTGTAGACGAGATGAAGTTCCGCAAGGCGGACCATCGGCTGGTCGTCGCACTCGCATCCGAGTTGGGCTCAGCGTTGTTGTTGGTAGGTGGTGTGAGGCTAGACATCTGGGCCATGTTCTTTGCAAATCGATCCCGTTCGACCTTTTCGAGCTTCTCCCTCTGCTTCATGGCCCCCGGCTTGTGCCTCAAGGTCTTCTGTTTGATCACATTCACTTGACTGGATGCATCGCCGGCTTCCTCGGCTTCTGGCAGCGCATCGGCCAGCGATTCTAGGTTCGCTGCAAGCTTTTTCGACGGGCGACGGCGTTTCGGCTTCTGGGTCTTTTCGATCTTGGACATCAACGCCGCATGCTTGATCTGGCGCTTGTCTTTCTTGCTCGTGCGGAAGTCGTCGTTGAACGGGCCCGATCTAGAGGGCATGGCACCTCGGCCCGGGACCGTTTTCTTCATGGCCGAGCGATGAGGAGCCTGTGAATGTGAGGGAATAGTGAGAATGATGCGCAACGAGAATGAACCGGGTCGTAGTGGAGAGAGACGTTCGCAGTGTTTGTCGATCTCCAGAAATTTGGTGTTCCATTACCTAAGTGTCTCACCGCCCTGGTCCCTGTTCGGGTTCCCCTGCAAATCCCCTGTGACCAAGAAAACCCACTGACGCTTGATCGCCTCAGCATCAGAACGAACTAATCCCTGCCGAGATCCACGGCTCAGCTCGCCGACTCGCCGACCTTTTTCGGGCCCGGTGACATCAGATCTGGTGCGGCAACAGGCGACACTCGGGCATTATTGGGCCTCCAAGATCCGTCTTTTCGTGGATGTTGCGCCTTTATCGTCGGATTTGCTTTCCTGCGCCCAGTGCCACAGCCCACCTGCCTCGGCCGCCGCTAGCCACCCGGATCCAGGCCCGCCGATTCACCACGTCCCGTTCGCCTCCGTCGGGATCCCTACGGCCTTTTAAGTCCCCGCCTTTCGCCGATCGAGCTCTTTCCCGACCATACTCTACGTCTTCGAAGCAGCCATCCAACATGGGATCTCTCGGCCCGTATCAACGAAAGCACAAGGTGGCGGTGGTGGGCTCCGGCAACTGGTGCGTGCGAGATCCCGAGGAAAATTTCCCCCCCAGAACTGATTTTTTGGCAGGGGAACCGCGATCGCCAAGATCGTCGCCGAAAACACGGCGGCCAACTCTGACGTTTTCCAGGAGAAGGTGGAAATGTGGGTGTTTGAGGAGGACGTCGAGATCCCCAAGACATCTCAGCACTACGACCCTGCTCAAACCTCCCCCCAGAAGTTGACCGAAGTGATTAACCGAATCCATGAGAACGTCAAATATCTTCCAGGAATCCCGTTGCCGGCCAACCTGCACGCCAGCCCGTCGCTGGAGGAGACCGTCAAAGACAGCACTATTCTGGTCTTCAACCTGCCGCACCAGTTTATCATCAAGACCTGTGAGCAGCTGAAGGGCAAGATCCTGCCGTATGCCCGTGGCATCTCGTGCATCAAGGGTGTAGATGTCAGCGAGGAAGGTATCAACCTCTTCTCGGAGACGATCGGCAAGACCCTTGGGATCTATTGTGGTGCGCTGTCCGGCGCGAACATTGCGAACGAGGTGGCCCAGGAGAAATGGTCCGAGACGAGTGTGGCCTACGACGCGCCGACCTTGGACTCCAAGGCGCCCACGCCTCAACGATCTCCGAATGCCTCCCAGACCGACTTAGTGCAATTTGAACACAAGGACACCTCGGGCCAGTTCTCGCGGGTGAAACTGCAGGCGCTGCCGTCGGAGTACCCGCCCGTCGACCATGCAGTGCTGAAGACGCTCTTCCACCGCCACTACTTCCATGTGCGGGTTGTCAATGATGTTGCTGGTGTATCCATTAGCGGCGCCCTGAAGAACATCGTCGCTCTGGCTGCGGGCTGGGTGGATGGCATGGGCTGGGGTGACAACGCCAAGGCCGCCGTCATGCGGGTTGGACTGATGGAGATGGTGCGCTTTGGCGAGAAGTTCTTCGGCGCCACGATAGACACCCGCACCTTCACCGAAGAGAGCGCCGGTGTCGCCGATCTGATCACCAGCTGCAGCGGTGGGCGGAATTTCCGCTGTGCCAAGCTCAGCGTCGAGCGCAACCAACCCATCGGGGAGGTTGAAAAGTCTGAACTCAACGGCCAGAAGCTCCAGGGTACTTTGACTTCCGCAGAGGTCAACAAGTTCCTGAAGAAGCAGGGTATTGAGGACCAGTTCCCTCTGTTCACTGCTGTTAACCGTAAGTGGTCTTCCGTCCTATACCAAGTGCCCACCATGCTGACCCTCCTTAGGAATCCTGGAAGGCAAAATGTCGGTCGCAGACATCCCTTCGCACATTGAGCGGTAATTTTCCTATTGTGTCTTCCCTTCAGTCTGCATGTGGTGTTAATCAGCGAACCTCTGGATTTTTTTTCCTTCTACAGCCCTCCTCAAACCCGATCCCAGAATTCCCTTTCTGTCAAATCGCAAGGCGAGAATGGTGATGATGCTCCGATGGTTAGCGCAAGGCTATAATGGGGGTATCGGACATTATATCGTAGATAGTTGGATCACGAATGTACGTATAGCATACAACAACAATCTAAGTGTACCACTACATAGGCCACTTATACCTCTTACACCTCTCTCTACTACCGAGATACCTGCTGGTCGCGCTCGAGATGATTTGGAGCCTTACAAAGGGTGAGTGCTCCATTTCATACATTATGAGTGGCACGAATAGATTGAAGGGAGTCTGTATGTTTTTTCTTGGACATAATTCCTAATGATGTTGTTTTTTCATGCTGGCCGCTATGAACCGCCGTACGGACATCGTGTTGGCTAGCTTATTTCTCCACTTATTTCCCCGTCCGCCTTCTTTAGTTCAGCCTCATCACCCGGAAGAATACCGGGTGCGGGAAAATCAGGTCGACGAAACCTTTTTACCCCGAAATGACCCCCAGCGTCCTCGATATCTAAGTGGTAGCTATCAAGGTTCATCTTGTCAACATGGGCATCCCGGCCACGAACTCGAGTGTATCGAAACCCTCGCATTCTGGAGCCGACGATATTCGCCAGGAGCTCCATAGCACGCGATTCTGCTTCGTCCGTCTCATATAAATACCAATCCGGACAGATCAATAATACCGTTTGATCCACAGCAGATTGCCGATCGATGCAGAAAAAGCAAGGACATATCACATTGAGCGCTTCATGGTCCCAAAATTTCCAAAATATACTCCAAATGTCTTCCAATGTGGCATCATGGTCGCCTCTCCACGGAACATAGCACACCTCTTTCCTCCATTCAAACTCGTGGTTCGCTCCATCTTTCGCCACAAGCTCGGCTTTTATGATGTGATCTTCAGCTGATTTGAGCTGGTTGGTAAGATAGAAGACCGGTATTGCCTTGTATGATTCATCCCATTGACATGTTGGCAGCCACTCTGGAGGATTGGGATAGAATGGCTGGTCCGGGTGGTACATGCTCTCAATAGCTTCAATACCTTGCTTCTTCCACACATCCAACAGATTTGCTGGATCAGACCAGTTGAGGTCCGAAACTTTGAACTTCATTATGGAGTGGAAGGTGGCGCGTACGATCATCGCTGGGGACAAACAGCAGCCACACACAGCCCCGAAGTGAGCCGAAGTGATGTCTTGAATAGGACTGAGGAGAAATTTCAAAGGATCCCAGGTTGTGGCACTGTTTGGATCATGGTGAAGATGATCTTTCCAAAATGCAAGCAAGTCCCGCCGTGATGAGATACCGTGATAAGCCATAGGGATGAGTTGAACCGGCTTGATTTCCTCGTTCGCACATCCAAGCAAGCTGTCTTGGATGATGGTGCTGGTATCCAGGAGCTCCTTGTCAGTAGTGGGAAAGAGGAGAAATATTGGAGTATATTGCGGACTTTGATGATATTCCAGCGCTGCCTTCTTGTACGGTACTGTGCCGTCTGCCAATGAGATGATATGGAAAGCCAGCTCCAAGGGCAAATGGCAAGCGAGCAAGGTTCCCACCGCGGCATCCAGGTAATGGCTGCGGACTGGACCAAGCATTTCATCGGCGCCTAACGGAGACTGATCGGGGTCATGGAGAGTCATACCAATCTCATGATTCATTAACGACTCAGTCAGGTTTCCATCCAACTCGTTTTTTGCTAGCTGAGCAAGACCCGGAGGTCCAAGGGTGGCATCTTCGTCACCCCCGTCCTCAAAACAGCTCACACGCTTAGCGAACACAGCTAAATCACCGGATGGTTTTCGCCGAATGACAATCATGACGACAGAAACCTCGGTACTTTCGCCAACACGACAGTGACCAGTGATCTGGCGCTTGGTAAGTCCGTCCGCTACAAAAAAGCGCGCGTGACCAGCTTTATACAATTCAACTGCCAGCGCGTACAAATTTGCTTGGCTGTCGCGGTTGGAAGTTTGTCGGGCAATAGACCACAACGCGGATTTAAAAGGAGTCCATGTTTGGATATTGGTCTGGGACTGAGTACGCTGACAGTGTTGAAGCAGTATCGCTTTCTCTGTGTCGTGGAGGTCGGCCAAAAGTACCAAAAGAAACGAACTTCCGCTTCGTGGAAGCTCAGGATGGTATAGAGCCAATTTGTCACGGTCGGCCGAGTCCAATTCTTGGGTTTGCATTTTGGGCCGCGGGTTTTTGGAGGCGATGTTGGTTCGAGATCCGTCAATCGCAAGAATCCTTGATGAAAGCTTTCAACGATAGACAATGCCAGGTTCTGGCCGCCTTAAGACATGAAAGCCTTTAAACTGACGGGCCGAGTACCTTGATTGCACGACGGGCCCGAATCCGGAAGGCACCACAAGGACCTTAGGGACGCGTGGGGGGAGGAGTTGGCTCTTTGGCTCCCCATTCTCAGACAAAGAAAAACAACACTATGTCGAAGATGAGAATCCGTTAAAATTGGGATTCATATACCTCGGCATGTTAAAATTAAGCATCAATTTATAGCACCGCCTTAATATCATAAGTCTAAATTGAGAATCTGCTTGATCATGAGGTTGGCTCAACGTGCATTACAAAACTAATTATACATGTTCCCTCACACTTCGATGAGATTCTTCTCCATAATTCCCGTCCGACGTCGTGTGTGTGATTTCGAATGTTTGATGAATACCCACTTCCATCTTTCTTGGCATGGAGGGTGTCGCATGGTCAACAGTCAGCCTCTCTTCACTGCTTTTCGGACTAGATAACGACGTATTCTCCCTGTCCCTTCGGCTTTCGATACTGTTCACCATGACAGACAGTTTCTCCGGCCTCAAGTCTCTATCCATTGACCCCAATGGTATCGCCCGGGCCGAACTACCTCGGTTGCGTGATGCAGATGCTTTCGGGAAGCCAGACGGATAGCTTGAGTCGGTGTGAGAACCAACCCAAAGGCGTAATAGAGGACGGAGGGTTGCGAGACTAGCAGCAGTGATGCCGAGGCCGGCCTCAATATTCGACCAGATGGCGATAGGGGTGGTAGCATCTATGGATTGGTTAGTAAACCGACAGCGGATTCAGAAAGAGATAGCGGGTAACCGACAGAGGAACTCGGGATTGGCAAATGTTTTCACGAATGGGAGCCTGATAACCACGGCTGCTGACGCACTGAAGGTTGTCAGTTATATCTTTCAAGACTGTCAGGCAGAAATGACATACACGCAAGCCATGCTCAGAATTCCTCCCACAGCCAGTTTCACCTCTCGTCTCATTTGTAGCTTGTACAAGATGAAAATGGGCAAAATACCCACAGTAAAATCACATAGGGCTGCAAATGCACTGTACACGTATGTCATGGTGATGATGATGTTGATGCTAATGCAATAGCCCTCAATACTGGGATCCAGAGCAGTCCGCGTCCAGAAGTACGAGAGAGGCTTGCATTGTAGAAGCATCAGAAACATGAATACCAATCCTGCAAGGACGGTAAGGACCATGACAATGTAAATTATCCAGATGTGGAGTCTTCTGATGGTGATTCGCATAAGGAAAAGGCAGATGGAAATCTTGCAGAAGATCGAGGCGAAGCAGTAGGCGATTTCGCAAAGCCACCAGTACTATTCGAATACAATAATTAGTGGGAGGTTGAAAGTAATCTACCAAATTGAAGGCTTACCTTCATCGCAGTCACCCGCTGCGATGCTGTGAGGTGCTCGAATTTCCGCCCAGTGCCGTACAGAGTGCCACCGATCGTACAGGAGGCGAACATGACATAGAATGCCTATGGAATGAATTAGTTTGTTTCAACTTGAGCATCCAAATAACAAGTTAATTACCATTGCCAGGACCATCGACCCATCATCCCATCCAAACGCCTTGACCACCCAACCACGGACATAGCATCGCAAGATAACCGATACACATGCCAACGGCATGAAGACGGCCGCAACCGTCTTCACGGCCAGTGTCCTTTGGTCCTCATCTGTCATACTACCGACGAAGGACATGTACAGACCTGATGGCGGGAAAGTTGCGGGGGAAGGAAAAATTTAATATAACCTTCCTGCGGGACACAGGGACAGACCCTGTAAGATCGTTGATTATCAATTCGGCGGAAACTCTCGAGAAAGTTTAGCGCGTATCAGATGCAAAAGCCTAATGATCCACCAGCAGGTGCTCGGCTAGATTCTGGTACGGAAACCAGGCCCAGCTAGAGCTACAAACAAGAAGATCACATTGTCAAGGAGACGTCTTCGCCTGGGGAGATACATAGTTTTCATGAATTCTCTGACAGGCATTTTAGCAACCAAATCCTTTTGTCCTGCTGCGTTTACAATGCCTGGCAAGAAATTTGCAGGGCCCACTAGCCCTTTGGCAGCGCGCTAAATTTTAGCGGCCTTATAGTGTGGATGCCGACTGAAACACGTACTAAATAGGTTCATGGTCCACCCTAGAGCTGCCCTATCAGAGAAATATCCCTGATAATCTGAATAATAAACGGCAATAACCTGCTGAGTTATGGTTAAACCTGATTTGTTAACTCTATTACGAAAAACAGTTCGAATCTCAACGGCATTGAACCGGGCCAATCCCACTCTATCGCTGCCATTACTCATGGATTTTTCGAAAGGTCGGGGCTTAAGGAAGACATTGTTCCTGGCGGTAACGCCTGGTGATCTAGTATGTTGACTATCGCATGGAATGACTATTCTTGGATATGAATTTGCAAGACCGACTCAACCATGGGTTCATACAAGGTTGTACAGCAAAAGACCATAGCGTCTATATAGGCGAGACTTGGCGGTGGCGATGTGGTATGAATGTGTGGAATTGCGGAATAGGCGTATTCACTAACGTAATTCCCAAGCGAGCGCCGCAACCCTTGCACCACAGTAAACAGCAGCTCAGTATCTCAACAACGATGGTATTCAGGCTATCTATCATGTTTGTATTTATAGGGGCAGAGAAGTGGAAAAACTCTGCAGGGTGGAAATTGCCCTGGACGCCTCGTTCGGGTGATCGTAATGCGGCAGATCGACCCACTACAGTGGTAACATACTACTGTAGTGGAGTTTGGACCCTGACGGAACGTTGAGGCTGACATGTGACCCATCTCTAACAATTGGAGTAGACTTGATTCTCAGTGCAAATAAGAGGTCCCTTGTGGCATCTAACTGCTATACTATACTAGAGTATTGGACAAATACTGATGCATTACCAGCCGAACTCGGCATGCTTACCCTCATCATCGATAATTTTCAGAAACAAATCTTTGTTATCCCCCTCACTAGCAGCACGTGCGATAACCTTACCACCGAGGTCGGCGTCCTTGTGGCCTTGGTATCCTCCAAAAGCCGTACGGCAGTATCCCGGCTCGACGAGAACAGTCGGGATATTTTCATCCTGGAGCGAGATAGTGTCGACGGCTGCGAGCATATTGACAGCTGATTTGCTGCTGCGGTACACCGGAACTTTGTACTTCCAGATGTTATACGGAGAGTGTTCCGTAAGGGCGACGCCGAACATACCCAAGCCGCTAGTGACAGTGACTATGCGGCGCTGAGGATATCCCGACGCACGGATGAGCGGCAAAAAAGTCTCGTTCATGACCGCAACACCAAAAACATTAGTTTCAAAAACAGCGCGGAAGCTCTCACGGAGAGTGGCATTCTCGTTAAGTGAGCGGTTAATGCCGGCGTTGTTAACGAGAACGTCGAGATGGCCGAACTTATCCTTGACGATTCCAGCAGCGGCGAAGATGGACTCGTCGTTGTCCAGATCGATAACGACGGGTGTGAAGTCTAAAGGGTCTGAGCCAGTCTCGGATGCGATGGTCTTGACCGCCTCGTCGGCCTTTGACTGAGAGCGCGCGGCGACGACAAGGTGGTATATGTTCGCTCGGGCCAGCGCTTTGAGCGCTTCGTGGCCAAGGCCCTGGTTGCCGCCGGTGACGAGGATAATGGGCTTAGAAGACATCATGGAATGTAGACAGTGAAGTTCTTTAATTTCTTAGATGTTCTTGACTGAGCTGTTCAGTCTTGTCTTGTATATACAAAGGTACTCGGACTTAGTTGGTGGACTTTAGCGAGACCGGTGCTTATCTCCGGATTTGAGCTGAAATGGTCGCATCCATGATTATTAGGTCGATTTGTCCGCCACTTGGACCACCCATCTGAGATGGCTAGATCATGTGTAGAATGTTAGGCAAGGCGTTGCAACCGTCAGCCCAATCCTCGGGCAACATTCAACTTCTAAGGTCAAGCTATTTGCATCTCTCATTTGGACCTATCCTTTTCCTTTCTCGACTAGCCTATATGTAAACAAGGTATAGATCACGTAACTATATATATGCTGTTCGCTTCGAGCTGGAGTCCTGGGGGCTCACCGCCAACTTTCAAGAACAAGACTGAGCAGGCAGTGGGCGAAGCGACCTCGTCTGCCGTGTGGGAGGTTGTCTTGCAATGGCTGTTACTTCAAAATCCGGATTAGAATAAATGACTAGCTAGTTAGTTAGCACCGAGCGATTGCATCGAGTATAGTATGCTGGCGGTCAACAAACTGCTGCAGACCGCCTTGGTTTGTTCGATATTCGCAATGTGGGGGCGACCACGGCCTTTTCTGAGCCTCTCCTGAAGGAGTGGCTGGAGAGACATCCCTTAATTAGTCCAATTCGACTCGGGAAGCGAGGGTGAGCAGGAACACGCAAACAGGAAGTCTGGCAGCCATGATCCGGTATATGTCGTAGGATCTAACTATAGACAGCTCTCTCGTCCGTGCGTCCATGATGTCACCGGCTGGCCAGATCACCAGGAACCAGAGGAGGGGGGAAAATTCACTTCTCCGCCCCTCCCAACTTTTTGCTTCCTCCGTTTCGCTGCTCTGCTCTCTATCTTTTGCATTGATTCTCTCTCTTTGCCGCTCGCGGTCTTCTGTAGTCCCTGCCCACGCTGGTGATCTCTAATTCCAGTTGTGAACGCCGAGGCTCTTGGTTTCGCCCAATCGCTTCTTCGGTACAGTCGAACTGCACCATGGGCCCGTCCCGTCAGGTTTACCTGCTTCCGTTGAAGGATGATGGCTCTCCCGATGTGCCGGGAGGGTACATCTACCTCCCACCCCCGACCGACCCGCACTACGTGCTCCGGTTTATCATTGAGGGCACCAGCTCGATCTGCCGAGAAGGCAGTCTCTGGGTGAACATCCCCGAGAAGGACAAGGCATTCGACCGCCATTCGTTCAGGGAGTTTAGGTACAGCCTCCGTTCTTCCTAATGGTGTACCGAGACGGCGCGGTTGCTGAGACGCATGTAGATTGCAGCCCCATTTCAGCAAGAACATCCAGATCGACATCCCGGTCCCCTGCGCGGGTGCATTCGCCTTCTATACGACCTTCTTGCCACTGCCAGAGTTCTCGGTCGACCGTGTGCATGCTCCGGAGCCGACTCAGACGCCTGTTCACTACATCGATGTGTCGCCAAAGCTGACTCTGCGCGGAAATGACCTTCCCCTTAATGCGCTTTCTATTTTCTCGGTTCTGTCAAAGTTCATGGGCCAATATCCGACCGACTGGGATAAACATCTCCATGGAATCAGCCAGCGGAACTACAACATGGTCCATTTCACGCCCTTGATGCAGCGGGGATGCTCTAATTCACCATATAGCATATTCGACCAGCTGTCATTCGATTCTGAGCTGTTTCCCAATGGAGAGAAAGATGTATCATCGTTGGTCTCACGGATGGAATCCGAATATGGGCTCTTGACGTTGACCGACGTGGTTTGGAACCACACTGCGAATAACAGCAAATGGCTGGAAGAACACCCAGAGTCCGGGTACAGCTTGGAGACAGCGCCGTGGCTGGAATCGGCCCTGGAGCTGGACACGGCACTGCTCAAGTTCGGCGAGGACCTAGAAAGCCTAGGTCTACCGACGGAGTTCAAGACGGAGGATGATCTGGTGAAGGTCATGAATGTATTGCGGAAGAAGGTCATCGATGGGCTTCGTCTGTGGGAGTTCTACACAATCAACCCTAAAGCTGTCGCAAAGGAGATTCTTGATGCTTGGTCCAGTGTCAAAGTCGATCTCGCAAGCTCACAATGGAAGCATCTTGACCCCGAGCAATTCAAGGCTGGTACACTGAAACAGCAAGCCGACGTGACCCGTGAGCATGGAATTCCGACATCGAAGCAGCTCCTGGGGAGATTCTCCCGTCAGGTGGACCCCGAATTCGGCGCAGCCATTCTGACTGTGCTCTTTGGTCCTTATGACGCGTCGGCTTCAGATCTTCCAGGAGCTGAAACATCTCTCCTGAAACTACTGGATGAAGTCAATTTGCCTTTCTACAAGGAGTTCGATGCAGACTTGGAAGATATGATGGATCAACTTTTCAATCGCATCAAGTACCTCCGGATCGACGATCATGGCCCCAAGTTGGGTGCCGTCACCAAAGATTCTCCTTTTATCGAGAGCTACTTCACTCGCCTCCCCGACAATGAAACGACCAAGAAGCACAGTCCCAGAGCTCTTGCTCTGGTAAACAATGGCTGGATCTGGAACGCCGACGCGATGCGCGACAACGCTGGGCCCGATTCCAAGGCGTACCTACGCCGGGAGGTTATTGTGTGGGGAGACTGTGTCAAGCTGAGATATGGCAACTCGCCCAAGGACAGTCCATTCCTATGGGACTTCATGACCCGGTATACTCAGTTGATGGCTAAATACTTCTCTGGGTTCCGAATTGACAACTGCCATTCAACGCCTCTGGTGGTCGCAGAATACTTGCTTGACGAAGCACGGAAAGTGAGGCCGGATTTGACTGTCTTCGCGGAGCTCTTCACTGGCTCCGAAGAGGCTGATTATGTGTTCGTCAAACGTCTCGGAATCAACGCACTAATCCGAGAGGCAATGCAGGCCTGGAGCACAGCAGAGCTAAGCCGTCTGATCCATCGACACGGTGGCCGTCCCATAGGAAGCTTCGATATGGATCTGCCGTCTGCTAGCAGCCACGCTGTTGTGTCTGCTGGGACAGGAGTTGCTGATGAGCAAATTACGCACATTCGACCATGTCCTGTGCAGGCACTCTTCATGGACTGCACCCACGACAATGAAGTACCAGCCCAAAAACGCGAGGCAAGGGACACTCTGCCGAACGCTGCTCTCATTGCCATGTGTGCTTCTGCGATTGGCAGTGTGATGGGATATGATGAGATATATCCCAAGCTTGTCGATCTTGTTCATGAGAAACGGCAATATGCGTCCAAATTTTCCGGAGTGGACCAACTCCAAACTGGATCTGGCGAAGGTATCGGAGGAGTCAAGAAGCTGTTGAATGAGCTGCACACCATGATGGGTGTCGAGGGCTATGATGAAACCCATATACATCATGATGGGGAGTTCATTACCGTTCACAGGGTTCATCCAAAGACCAGAAAGGGTGTCTTCCTGATTGCGCATACTGCGTTCCCGGGCAACGATAGCGGTAAAATCTTACCCCCAACTCATATCACTGGAACCCGAGCGAAACACATTGGATCGTGGTTACTGGAGGTCGATGCGGACGAAGACACGAAGAAGGTTCTAGCCGACGACAAGTACCTAAAGGGTCTCCCTAGTCGTACTAACGACATCGAGGCTACCAAGATTGAGGAGAACGGTAATGATGTTACCATTTCCGTGTTAGGCACTCTTTCCCCGGGTGCTATCGCTCTCTTCGAGACCTGGATTCCTGAAGCGGAGCATGCTGCTGGTTTGGACAACTACCTCGCAAGTGGGGCTGATGAGGCATTCTCGAAGCTAAGCTTGATCGACTTGAACTTTGTGCTCTATCGGTGTGAGGCCGAAGAGAGGGATTCTAGCGGCGGTCAGGACGGGGTGTACAGCATTCCAGAACATGGCCCTCTCGTCTACGCTGGACTTCAGGGTTGGTGGAGCGTCCTTGAAGATATAATCAAGTACAACCAGCTCGCTCACCCTCTTTGCAACCATCTGCGACAAGGGCAGTGGGCTTTGGATTACGTGGTGGGGCGCATCGAGAAGGTGGCCTCTAAGGAAGGATATGTTGCTCTGCATCAACCTGCTTCCTGGTTGCGAGAGCGATTCGATGCCGTCCGCGGACTGCCTAGCTTTCTGCTCCCAAGATATTTCGCTATCATTATGCAAGTTGCTTACAACGCTGCGTGGAAGAGAAGCATCCATCAATTGAGCGACAACGTGCGGCACGGCCAAGAATTCATTCATCAGTTGGCAATGGTTAGTGTCCAACAGACGGGTTTTGTGAACTCGGCGTCGTTGTGGCCTACCAAGCACGTTCCAAGTTTGGCAGCAGGGCTGCCCCATTTTGCTGTTGATTGGGCACGGTGCTGGGGTCGAGATGTCTTTATCTCCATCCGTGGCCTCTTCCTCTGCACTGGGCGGTTCGACGATGCTAAGGAGCATATTCTGGCTTTTGCCAGTGTGCTCAAACATGGCATGATCCCGAATTTGCTGAGCAGCGGCAAGCTGCCGCGATACAACTCTCGGGACTCGGTCTGGTTCTTCTTGCAGGCCATTCAGGACTACACGAAGATGGCATCAAATGGCATTGAGATCTTGCAAGAGAAGGTCCCACGACGATTTTTGCCATATGACGATACATGGTTCCCATTCGATGACCCGCGAGCTTATTCTCAGTCCCCAACGCTTCTGGAATGCATCCAAGAGGTGTTTCAGAGACACGCCCATGGCATGTCCTTCCGTGAATACAATGCAGGCCCAGACCTCGACGTTCAGATGAAGTCTGAAGGTTTCCAGATCGACATCAAGGTAGACTGGGACACCGGTATTATCTTTGGTGGTAGTCAAAACAACTGTGGCACCTGGCAAGACAAGATGGGAGAGAGTGAGAAGGCTGGAAACAAGGGTTTCCCCGGAACTCCTCGCGATGGCGCTGCCATTGAGATCACCGGTCTTGTCTTCAGCGCTCTCCGCTGGGTTTCCGAGCTGCACGATTCCAAACTCTATCCCCACAAAGGTGTGGAACTCGGCGATGGCAAATCTGTCACCTTTACTGAGTGGGCCAACAAGATCCTGGATAATTTCGAGCGCTGCTATTATGTCCCTGTCGATTCCCAGCAAGACAGTCACTATGATGTCGACCCTGCGATCATCAATCGCCGCGGCATCTACAAGGATTTGTACAAGTCCGGAAAGCCCTTCGAGGACTACCAGCTCCGCTCGAACTTCCCCATTGCGATGTCTGTAGCACCCTCGCTTTTCAACCCAGACCGCGCACTCAAAGCTCTTGCAATTGCAGAGCCTGCCATTCTCGGCCCTGTCGGCATGGCGACATTAGATCCGTCGGACATGAACTATCGGCCGAACTACAACAACTCCGAGGACTCGACCGACTTCGCTACTTCCAAGGGACGCAACTACCACCAAGGTCCGGAGTGGGTTTGGCAACGCGGTTACTTCCTTCGTGCATTCCTATACTTTGATCTCAAGAGCCGCCGGAATACTCCCGAGGAACGCACCGAGGCGTTCCAGCAGGTCACTCGACGACTTGATGGCTGCAAGAAGGCTTTACGGGAGAGCCCGTGGAAGGGCTTGACGGAGCTGACCAACAAGAATGGAGAGCATTGCGCTGATTCGGTGAGTTGATTTAAAGTGGTGCCATAATTTAATTGCTAACGTGTCGTTCTAGTCGCCTACTCAGGCCTGGTCTGCAGGCTGCCTGCTTGATTTATACTACGATGCTTCCAAGCTTGCTTAAATTGCATACCTACTTCTCGTTGATTTGCATCTTTGACGCAGACATGGTGTTTTATGTTTTATGAGTTGCGCATTGCATACCCTGCATTATATACACGATCATTAAATATTTTCTGTTGTTGCGTTTGAATTAGAATATATTGTTTTTTCAAAGACGAGTATTCTGTCCTCCGTAGATGTCCTTCATGCCCAATTATCTGCTTTATGACATCTCCATCCCATTGTCTAATGCAGTAGCTTCTGTCGTCTGGAAACCTTTCCACTTCCGTTTGAGGATTCGTGCCGCATATAGCTCATCAATCTCGGCTAGCGTTCGATTCGCAGTCTCGGGTCTAGAAAGAGTCGGTGTCAATAACTTTCGTGTCATTGCAAGAGGGTAAGGGTATCCTTACAGATAAAAGAAGCTTAGGACAATGGTAATCAGCATGCAGCCAGCAAATACCAGGAAAGCTTTGGCGCCTAGGTTCGCACTATATACATACGGAAAAGTCAACAGTCAGCACTGGAGAAGCCGGAAAAACAGTGGAGAGACTTACGCATCGGCACTTGTCAATTGTGGGACTGCAAAGGTGGTCACAATTGCCGTTGAATATGACCAGAATAAAGACCAGGTCATGGTTGGCTCGCGTAGCTTTGTGGTTGGGATCTCGGTTGGTAAGACGTATATCCTGTATGGAAGAATTCAATCAACTCTGCTCAAAGCCTCGGGGAACGAGAGACGCGTACACTGATTGAAAAGCGATTGAATTCACAAATGAAAAGATCATGCACATTGCTGCAAGCCCCGGCCGTTGCCCGCTGGTCGTGAGCCCGGCGCATTCGATAGCCCCGGCGGCGATATCCAAGATCAAAAGGAGAATGTATTCTGGCAGTGTAACCGTCCGTCACCCGAATTTATCGAGAAGCAATGGTCCCACAAGCGTCCCGGCAAACTGTAGCAGGAAGAAGATGATGGTGATCTTGAAGGGATCGGCCACACCACTCTGGACCAAAATGACGGTCGAGTAAGTGCCGACAAGAATCTGGCCGCCAACTTGAGAAAGGCATAGCAGCGCTGCTGAGCAGATGGTGCGCTCCAAATTTTCTGATTTAAACATTCCCCACCATTTGACGCTACTTCTGCGCTCGTCGTTTGATCGCAGCGCGACCATGACAACCCCTAGCTCGGCTTCAGCGAGGGCAGCATTGCCGCCGCGAATTGAAGTCAGATTTCTCTTTGCTTCTTCGTCACGGCCGTGCATGAGCAACCAAGTAGGCAATTCAGTAAGAAGCAGTGACAGAAACAGCAAAATAACCGGTGCCAATGCCTGAATTCCCATCGGAATCATGTACTGTCTTTTATTTGTAAGCTTCTCCGAGGCCCACACAACGACTGTGGCGATGACGGATACCGCACCACTCCCTGCAATAGTGAAGCCTACTGCTCGAGCCCGGAGTTTTACTGGAACTAGTTCGGATAGGTAGATGGGTGCAATATTAGTGACGACACTGATGCCAAAATCTATACTGGAGTTAACATCTGTGTGTAGGTTGCGATGCGAGAGACCAACAATTCCAGAATCGTCCCACAACAAGGGCGCCAATGTTTGGGGCAAAAAGCTGCAGAATCGAGCCGGGAATACACATCGTGCCATATGTATTGAGCAGGGTTGAATCCATTGCCCCCGCCATTTTCCGACTCTTGACATTGAACTATAGTTGAAACATACAGTATCCCAGATAGGGAAGTGCAAAACCAGCTCGCCGTTTCACACTCTTCTCTTCATTCTGGGGCGCACTATCAAGACGCTAGCTTGAGAATGGGTTCCAATTAAGTAGAGTTACCTATATAGCCAGGACAATGTCTGCTAGGTGGGGCTTTCCTAATTGGGCTACCGCCACTTTTATGAAGGCGCCTAAGCTCCGTCTCACTGAGTAGATTTCTGTAATGAGCTACTTAGAGGGTAGTAGTAGTGTTGATCAAGTGAAGAAACTATGACGATATGATGTGGGAACGACGAAGTAGATCCGATTTATGCAGTGTCAGTCTTAAAAAGAAGAATCTAGTCAAGCGTACTGACCTCTCTTTTTAAGGCGTTCGAAGCGGTGCATCAGGTGTAAATAACTATAAGAAAAACAGAAGAGAATCAACCCTTAAAACTTGCGATCTCCACTGGGGGCGGGCGACGGACACGAGAGTAAACTGAGCAAACAAAATAGAAGCGTAAGCGGAAACATAGCGCGTTTTTATTGCCAAAAAATGACGTTATATTGCTGCAATTTCTACGAGGTAGAGCATAAGCAAAGAGCCGTTGTTTACTTGGTCGCTTTCTTTGTTTATACACCTTCCTTTCTCCTTTTCTCTTCACCCAACTCTTTGCTCTCTGTCTTCTTCTATTTCTCTTCTGCTTTTATAGTGTTTTGCAAACACATCGTAACATCTGCTCTTAATCCTTTTGACAATGGCTCCTAAGGCCGCTCCCTAGAGGTTCTTTTCTATAGGATGTCGGTCGTTGTTCCGGGGAATCTACTCTAAAAAGAGAGCTGTCATCCGGCAATTTGATAACTCAATTCGAGCGACTAAAGAGGCAATTCTATTATAGTATTGCTGACGGCAAACCTGCCACTTAATCATTTTTGAGCTGGTGAAATGGCCTCTCGAGATACGTTTACAAAGTGGCCAAAATAACGGATCGTTTATAAGACGTGGTAAAAATGCGGTTAGGTCGAATTGAGGCGCGGAGGGGCCGGCCTACAGGCAGTATAGATCACCTTGCCATTTCACCGCGTTAGGAATGAAGGGGCTTGATCAACTCCCTGCCTTGTTAAGGACATTATACCAAGTAATTTCACTACCGTAACAAGGGATGAAAATAGCAGAAGCTAGGTACTTTTGGAGAGTTTGGGTGCAGGACATATAAGTCATAATTGAGGACAACAAAGTTGACCCTAGGGTTAGATGGCTCAATGGGAACAAATAATGACACGGTGATCAAAAACCAAGTTCACACCTAGTTTTTTTTTAAGGGTAGCGCGTTCGAATCTCCCCGAAGTCGTGATAATAAGCTTTTCTTTTTAGTCGCCTTCCTTTTCCTTCTTGTTAATCCCTTTCGGCCGCAAAATATTTCCTTATGGTGTTTACGCTCGTCTCTCCTACCTGAGTGGAGAGTAGATACTTGAGTTTCTCTGATAAGACTGCCTTCCTAACTACGTATACGCTTACACTACTGAGAACATGCATATTGGATAGTCCTCTATATTATCGGCAATGTCAACGCCCAACACGTTTCTTATACTCTCCTCCTCCTATATCCCCTAGTATCGCGGTAGTAAGGTGTTAAGTTCTTGCTACCTCTGCGAGGAGTTGCACGGATGGAAGCATGTGACTTAGCGTGAGATCGCTAATCTCCTTACGGAGCAGTTGCGGATCACGTGTGGTCACATGATCGCCACCTACTGTCGCCGTTACTGTCCACTACTACTAGTTTACAATACAACACTCACTTCGTCTTACGTCTAGTAGCGTGTCGACCGGATACATCCTACCCTCTAGGCTGATTATCCTGCCAGCACTTCCACCTAGATCAGCTAGCCCTGCATCAGGCCTGTCCTCATCTTCGGCAAAGAAGCGCAGAAAGTCTTCGACCTGCAACGTCGCGCTACTAACAATAATCCGAAGCTCGGGCCGCTTCTTTCGGATTTTCTTTAGGATCTCTAGGAGAACATCGGTGCTTAGAGATCTCTCATGAGCCTCGTCCACCATGATCACAGAATAGCGCGACAGGAGATGATCCACTAGAGTCTCATAGTAATATTCCATCCGTCAAGAATTTAATACGGGTTGTCGCAGAGGTCAAGTCTTCAAAGCGGATGGAGAATCCCACCTCTTCGCCGCTCCTAGAAGGAGCTTTGCGAAGAAGAAGCTCCAGGAGCAGCTTTGCGAAGAAGAAGCACACCGGCACCCGTGCCACCCCTCTCGCTGCACTGAGTGCTCTGCCCCACGACCACCCTTCGAACGACACGCCCATGCGGACCGTGCCTTTAACGACTTAGTCCGTGACTCTCTTGAAGCTAAGTTACTGACGTTTCTTAGAGGAGATGTGTGAATGATTCAGATTGTCTAAGAAGGGAAGAAATGAAGCTATTGCGGCTATCTAAACGGCTAGTAGTGAGGGAGTGTCGTCATGATGTGCTCATACGATCTCAACAGACTCGTGGTAAGGGCTTCATCACGGAGAATAATGAGAAGAAGCGCGGTCTCCTACCGTGGTAGCCCTATCGATATCTCCGGAGGCAAGCAAGTCCTTCAAGTTGAACAACAAGAACTAGGAGGGCTCTTCTCCCGTATCCCCACAGGCCACCTGCCTACACGTCCTCGCTGCACAAAATCGTTCTCGTTACACCATCGGTCTCTCAATTGCCTCCTACTTCCACTAGCTCCCTCGAACCACCAAGGCCTCGCATCACCGAGCTCGCTAGATTGTCGCCCGTACGACTCATCCCCACCAAGTCCTTCCCCCGACTGCGGCTGCCGCTTTCTACGATGTTTTTGGATGATAAGGGGGCGCGATCGACCAGGAATAAACGCCCTATAGAGTTCCCCATCATACTCCCACCGTCTCACTGTCCTGTGGGAACATGATGGAACAACCATGTTATCCCCCCTTTATCGGCTTCCTCCACGCCTGTAGCAACTTAAACCACTGCCTGAAACTGCTCCAAGAGTTCGGATTCGATCATGAATTTGGCTACAGCTGGAGCTGAAGCTGATATCCGAGAGACGGCTTCCAGCAATAACCGGGATCCGCTCCCTTACAATGGCCTCGGAGCTGGATGTGTGCTCCTTTACCCGGCACTGTACAAGCCAGCTGCATTGCTACCAATTGCACGCCACAAATAAAGCTTGTAGTATCTGGTCGAGACCCACCCAGTCACCATATATGGGACAGACGGACAGCGGGAAAACCCCTCAGCTGCCCCAGTACCTCGACCAGGCCGGATGGTGTCAAGATGGGAAAGCCATTGCAGCAACACAACCTCACCGGGTAGCTGCTACGACTGTCGCAAAGCGAGTGGCAGAGGAGATGCGTTGCAAGAAACCACACCGCTAAATACTCGATCGGCGACCCATCGAGGGTCTTCGCAACAGACGCTCAACCGGGATGACCGCCATTGAACTGCTGGCACAGATCCGCGATCAGGAGGCTTGTTTTTCCTTTGTCATCATTTTATTCTACTATGGTCACGTGCTCTGGTTTAAAGCTGGCACTTTGGACAATATGTGGAAATGCAAAATAAGCGTAATCACTAGTAATTCTACCAAATAGTCTGATTTGACAATGATGAAAACGATGGTATTCAGTCTATCTATTATCCTGGATTTTATAGGGGGGCAGAAAGCGGGAAAAACTGCCGGAATGCGGAAATTACGCTGGTAGCCTAGATCTGATGGATCAGATTAGGTGATTAGGATGCGGAAGATGGATCCTAGTAAATTACTAGTGGGAATTCCACTCCGACACAATAAAACACTCGCTTCGTCTTACAGACTTAGCAAATAACCTACTGTAAGTTAGGGCACCGAATATGGCGTCCGGGGTAGCCATTTTTGGCGCCGCCGTCACCTAGAGTTGTGGTGTAGTATGTGTAGTATGGTACCATGTCTACTATGTCTATTAGGAGTTATATTTCTTTCGACTCCCTTGAAGTCGTTGTGACAAGAGTACATTATTCACAACCGGGTATAATCTAGTTGACCCCAGGGTCAGATGGCTCCATGGGAGCAATGACAGGATGACACCCTTGCCAAAAACCAAGTTCCCAAACTCCTTTTGTTAAGGATGGTATGTTCGAGACCCTCTGAAGTCCTTAGACGCCAGTTTTGGCGCCGGATTTACCGTCACCTAGCGTTGTGGTGTAGGAAAGCAACTATATAGCTACTAAACTAGACGCGAAAGCTATAATAGTACTAAACGATAAGATCCTAGAACTTCCTTTAGAAAAACGAACTAGAAACCCAATAGAACGATAGCTCGCTCTATTAAGCTTTCTACCCCTAATATCTAATATAGACTAGCTAACAAACTAACTAAGAAGCCATCTAGAAGACGTAGCTCTTTAAAGATATCCTATAATAATGATAACGAAGAAGGATACAAATTAGAGCAGCTGGGAACGATCCCAAGAGTGAACGAAATATTGAGCATGGCATCTGCAAGAGCAGCCAGCTTCCCGTGGCCCATAATTCGACAATAGCCGGGAGTAAAGAATTTGCTCTGTTGGATCGCGGTTAGGCCCATGATTTGTAATGTGTAGCCTGCCCGGGCCTTCACTTCAGGTGCGCATTGGTTATTTGAAAGAGCACGCCACCAGTGTGAGGCGAGTTGCCATTGTCTGGTAATAGCCACATCGGCAGTTTGAATAGAACATGATGGTTTTCGTTCATTGACTTCGACCATGACGGCCATGGAATCGTCTCTGAACGCAACATTCATGATCTCGTTAATGTTTAGAGAAGAGTAGAGGCGAGCCATCGCGTTTAAGAGATAAATAGCTTGTTTGTCCAAAGTATTCAAGTCCAACGTTGAGAACGGCAGAGGAAATTCTTTCAGACGGGTGTCTGGAATGTGCCATATATCAGAAGGTTCTGTAAAAGTCAGATTCGGCGGTTGCTTGGCAATTCTCCTCCTATCGGCTCCATAGATAGAGTTGGATGCAGCTTCTGTGATAAATATCAGACGCCCCATGCGATGGAATCGCTCCGTCCCAACCGGGTCTCTCGAATATCCGACAAGATCCATCAGCCCAATCGCTTCTGTTAAATACAGAAAAGCGCGGTTGTGTTTGTCTCGGACGCTGTAAGCGATAAATAAGACAAAAGAAGTGAAAACAATCCAAGGATGGAAAGTCCGCAAAATGGCATTCCGTAACTCTCAATCGCTCAATCGATTGGGACAGAAGTTCCAGGCGGGTCATTCCTCGCTCAGGGGAGTGACGGAACCGACCAGCCTCGTTCAGTAGCGATATGGAAAGTAGCAAGGCACGAAAGCTGGAATCTGACAGATACTCGCCAGAATCGACTTTGCGGAGCAGTGTTTCGAAGTGGATGACCGGATTTCTCTGATAGGATCCCGTAAAGAAGAGGGCTAGCTCGGCCATGATATCTTCCCGTGACAAGGTAATTTCTTTAGTACTTTCGGTAGAAGAAAGTTGACCAAAGTCAACCTGCATGGGGGTATAATTCCCAGTAAACACTTCGGGAAAGGGCTCGCCCCAGTCAAGCCCTGCAGTTTCTGGTTCAATGTTGTTATCAGTAATGCCCAGCCCTGACTCCTTGCCGACAGAAAGCTGGGCCGGTGAGGGGCTCAAAACGGATTCATTTGGTAAGATAGCGGCGAAAGAATTCATATTCTGTCCAGGGACTGAACCAGAATCACTCATTAGTGCCTGACTGGCACGGATGGCATTTAATCTTCTGCGATATATGTGAGCTAGCGGACTGGCAGATGGCGTGATGAACCTACCGTCATGTCTTGGGTCCTCTTTTTCCATGTTCGTCATGATATGTGCATAGAATGTTCGTTTTCTGACAGCGAAGACACCGGGGATCCGGGTCGTATAGCTGCTTCCCAGGACACTGTCGATTCCATGAGTAAATCCACAGCGATCAATCCAGGGGACCTACTTTCAGCTTTCGCCGACGACAGGCATCACAAGCCTTGACTGACGAGACTTTTCTCCTTGCCTCCATCATTATGGATCGACTCACCGATTGTAGAAATAATAGTAATGCGGAGGCCAGGCCCGGTCATGTGCACCTCGGGTTATGCTATCCCGATGACTAAGCAGATGCAAGCATAAGCTGTTAACGTAACCAACTAACATCGAATCCTTCGACGCCGCTAAAACAAAAAAAGGGAACAAGCTCGCACCACTCTCAGCATTTGGTTGTTTTCTTGAGCTGGCAGTGCCTACGATTCGGAACCGTGATATTTCTCGCGAAAGTCTGTCGCCTGTCAAGTTGTTCTCTCCCTTCCATCTTCTCTTTATCCCTCCCCTGACGTCAGTTGTTTTGCTTCAACAGTCTCGAGCAGTGCACGCCCTGATGCATCGGTAGCGCACGCGACCCTTCAACACGACAGTTTCTTGGGGTTTGAGCATCTTCTGACCAAGAAGCATGTCTCTAACGAAATCCGCGGTCACTCCGCTGGTGGCCGTGCTTTCCAACAATTCCGGCGATGCACCAGGGAGGCGGTGGGGGGATCAGACAGAGGGCCGCGATCTGTACACGCAGTTCTCGATCAGTCTGGCACTGGGCCTAGGTGCCTTTCTCTCATTCTGTGTATGTTCGATCCTTTTCTGGGTGTGAACTGTCGCTGACTGCTCACAGCTTCTGCGACCAAAGTGGTCAGAGCTTTATGCGGCGCGACGACGGCTGCGTAATGCCGCTTCCCGGTTACCGGAACTTCCGAATACTTTCTTTGGCTGGATACCCATCGTGCATCGCATTACAGAGGATGAAGTCCTGGCGTCTGCTGGCCTTGATGCATATGTGGTAGGTACACCTTTTTACGTCCCGCGAAACGTTGTGCTAAGTGCTATAGCTACTGTCCTTCTTCAAATTTGCCATCCGGTTCCTCTCCGCGGTTTTCTTCTTCGGTCTCGCCGTCATTCTACCATTACACTACAAATATGAAGGCCGGTACGGGGTTCCTGGGTGGGATAATGATGGACCGCCGCACAACAAGACCATGATTGCGATGGCCAAGGATAAAGACAAGCATAAGCTTAAATCAGCTCCGCCGTATCTCTGGATCTACGTGCTGTTCCCATACATCTTCACTGGGCTGGCTATCTACTTGCTTCTCCAAGAGACGAACAAGATTATTCGCACCCGGCAGACCTATCTCGCCAATCAGACCAGCACGACCGACCGCACCGTTCGCTTGTCTGGCATCCCACGAGATTTACTGTCTGAGGAGAAGGTTAAGGATTTTGTGGAGGGCTTGAACATTGGCAAAGTTGAGAGTATCACGCTATGCCGGAACTGGCGTGAGCTAGACAATTTAGTCGACGAGCGGATGAATATTCTTCGAAACCTGGAGTGGGCTTGGACGAAACATTTGGGTTACAAAAGGCCACAAAGTGACAGGAGCACCGTGCGCTTGATGAACCAGCGTGGACCAGATCTCCTCAATGACGATGATGAGCGGTCCCAGCTGCTCTCTAGCGCAGACCGAGATCACGTCTCTGGATACTCCCAGGAACGACCAAAGGCTCGCATCTGGTACGGTCCGTTCAAGCTTCGATTTCGGATGGTTGATGCGATCGATTACTACGAGGAGAAGTTACGGAAGACCGATGAACACATCCTACAAGCGCGCCAAAATGAGTATCGTCCCACCGAGATTGCCTTTGTGACCATGGAATCCATCGCTGCCTCTCAGATGTTGGTGCAGGCCATCCTCGACCCCCGCCCTATGCGGATGTTCGCCCGGCTTGCCCCGGCCCCGGCCGATGTGGTCTGGAAAAACACCTACCTGTCCCGCTTGCGCCGCATGGCGCAGTCGTGGTCGATCACTCTTGTGATTGGGTTTCTCACCGTATTCTGGTCGGTTCTCTTGATTCCATTCGCCTATGCGCTGCGATTGGAAACTCTCCATAAAGTATTTCCCAGCCTGGCCGATGCCCTGGCTTTCCATCCATTTCTGAAGTCCTTGGTTCAAACTGGTCTACCAACTTTGGGTCTCACACTGTTGACCGTTGCTGTTCCGTACCTATATGAATGTGAGTGTGGACTGCACGTGTGACTGACCAAGACTAACCTCTTTCTTAGGGCTCTCCAATAACCAAGGAATGATGTCCCGGGGCGATGTAGAGTTGTCTGTCATTTCGAAAAATTTCTTCTTCACCTTCTTCAACCTCTTCCTCGTCTTCACCGTTTTCAGTGCCGCCACCTCCTTCTACGGATTCTGGGAGAAATTTCGCGATGCGTTCAAAGATGCTACCACGATCGCTTCTGCACTGGCACAATCTCTGGAGAGTCTGTCACAATTCTACATTAATCTCATAATCCTGCAGGGCGTCGGACTCTTCCCGTTTCGGCTGTTGGAGTTCGGAAGTCTGTCCTTATATCCAATCCGCTACCTCTTCGCGCAAACGCCGCGGGATTACTCGGAACTCTCCATCCCGCCGACGTTCAGCTACGGCTTCTCGATCCCGCAGACGATTCTCGTTCTGATCATCTGCATCGTGTACAGCGTGTTCCCTAGCTCCTGGCTGATCTGCCTCTGCGGCCTGGTCTACTTCACCATCGGCCACTTCATCTACAAATACCAGCTCCTGTATGCCATGGACCACCAGCAGCATTCCACGGGCCGCGCCTGGCCGATGATCTGCAACCGTCTGTTCATCGGGTTGGTGGTCTACCAACTCGCCATGATCGGCGTTTTGGCCCTGCGATTGGCCATCACCCGCTCGCTGCTTCTCGTGCCTCTGCTGATCTTTACTGTCTGGTTTACCTACTGGTTCGCGCGCACGTATGAGCCACTCATGAAGTTCATCGCCCTCAAGAGTATCAATCGCGACCAGATTGGTGATGAACTCTCCCCCTCGCCTTCTGCGATCATGTCGCCGTCCGGCCTCGACCGTGATGCCCTCCCGATGCACATCGCAGGCCAGGAGCTCGAGCTGCGGTTCAAGAAGTATGTTAACCCAAGTCTTCTGGTGCCGCTGCATTCGCCCTGGCTTCCTGGTCAGACCTCGAGCCAGAATAATGGCAATGGCAATGGAGCGTGAGTGTTCGGATTCCACCAAGGGTCATCCAGTTGATGGCCTCGGCCTGCTTGGATTTTGGGGTATAGCTGTTCCTGATTTTTCAACTGTCGATCTTTTGTCTTCACGATGTACGACCTGTTGATACCTCTGCGATCGTAATTTGTCTATATTGTCGAGTTTAATCATCTGTTGGTTATCACCGTCCGTTTCTCCATAGACCATCAGATCTCTTGTTGTAGATTTGCCTCATCCGGCCAATCGAGATCGGACACATTCCGATGAAACTCTCCTACCGTTTAATACCAAATGTCATCTGCATTCGGCACGACTGTCGCGTGGCCCACATTCTTGAGCGCTGGAATGTCGGTAAGCTCACCGTTATGTACACCTAATGGTTTCACCGTGCTACTCCGTATACTGCGTTGGTTGCCTCCATTCCCATCGCCACCCGTCATCCGTGGTCCAACACCCGCCAAAACTCGGTGACTCCCGTCACACTTCTTTGCCTTTCGCTCGGTGGCAATCGCTTGTTGGCTAATGCTCGGGATGGCAAAATAAGCGATCGAGGTATATGACGGTCGGGTCCCCGGCGCCTTCTTCGTCTCTTTCTCTCATCAATTTCAACTTCGCCGTTCCCGCTTTCAGAGGCACGCCGGCTGGGACTATACAACCGCCCACATTTCGGCGAGATCGTTACATACAGCCCGTCCACCTCTCACATACCATTACATACCATCCCGTGGGAATTCGATCGACTAGACAGGTGCCGATCTCCCGACTGTCAGTCACTTTTATCTCATCATCAGTTCATCTTTCCGATCATTCCATCACTCGGTCGAATCTTTTTTTCTGCAAGTACGAAAGTGACTTGCCCTCTCGATATCCTGCCAGATATACTCTGCCTCGTATAGGGACCAACAATAAATCGAGCCCTTAGTGACCGACTTTTCCTCTCCTCCGAGCATGTTTTAATGGAACTCTAATAACATCGACGGGAACTACTTGGATTCGTTTCGTGGTGCTTGTGGAATTGGTTACGGACTTGCTTACTCGACACTCGAGATGCCATCGACGAGATCGCTGAGCCACGGCTATGCTGGGCATCGACCGAAGAATGACGAAATCGTCACAGCGTCGAATCTCGATTGTGCTACCTCAATTGTTCCTGCTGTGATACCCAACCAAGCCGCCGTATCTGTGCAACGCAGCGATAATGCCATTCCTCATGGCGCAGATCGATCACCCCCCTCAGCGGCCAATATCGCCCCACCAGAGATTCTACTTCAGATCTTCTCGATGCTGACACCGCGTGACTATGACAATGCGCGCCGAACATGCTCGCAATGGTTGCGTGTGGGCCTGAATCGCGATTTGCTAGAGCGTATGCTGAAGCGGGCTGGGTGGTGGGATGCATGGCAGAATGACCGGGCAAAGCAGCGCACATTGAAGCAAGAAACCGCCGAGAGCGAAGTGTGGCGTATGAGCCGGCGTTTTGCGACCGAGTGTCTTTTATCAGGTCGAAAAGTCAATGTTGAGAAGCCAGGCTTCTTGACCACCTCGATAGTGGATTTCTCTCAGCTTTCTAAAGGATCGACCGTCGCGAAGACTCGTGGGAATGCGTCTTATGCTATAACGAGATCACACAGCGAGGGGGAGGCAAAACCAGGAATGTCGACATTCAGCGTGAGCAGCTGCGGCAACTATCTGCTCGTCAGTACTGGGTGCATGATCTATCTCTATCGCCTCCGCCCCAGGAAAGCCAGGCGGATGACTTCAGCCAACATGACGGACGCTGATCTGGAGCCCATATCCAGCATTGAATGCCCTTTTGAAGTTCTCTCTGTCACAGTGGACACTAGCACGCCCAAATTTGTTGTCGCTGCTATACTCCAGAACCGTGTTGGAATGGTTTGTGATCTAGAAGTATCCCAACATACGGAGAAGAGAGTTTCTTTTCAGTCGGAGGTGCCGCGTAGTCACCAGATGGCGCCACTCAACCCTACGTCTCGTCGTTATCATTACAATGTGTGCTCATCCGATCATCCACCTCGTACAATTGCAGTTTGTCCTGGGCGCCGATGCGTGGCGTTTGGCAGTTCGTCCGGGGTTGAGATACATTGGATAGATGAGACCAACGAAAAGGAACAGCGGAAGCATTTCCCCATGTCACAACCCTCGGAAATTGTGCATTTCCTGCCAAATCGCCCGGAGACACCCATGGAACTACGGCTGATATCGTCTTTGGCTGGCCCAGGGCTTCACGAGTGCGCCTGTTTGCACTCGCCATTTCCAGACCATCCCAAGAAGTGTCAGTGCCATCTTCTGGCAAATGTCCAGTCGTTCACTCGCCAGCCACCTGCCAGTTCATCGAGTCTGAGTCTTGTACGGGCCACGCATTGTCACCATTATCGAGCGGTTCCCATCAATGACGGTTTCCACATTATGTTCATCGAGCCTCGTACCGGTCTACTCTGCATTGGATCAGATGCACCCATTGGCGGCCCTACCAGTCTAACCCGAGCCTTTGTCTGCGTGCCTCCATTCGGCAAAGATCCAGCAGATATCAATAAGGAGGCTCGCGTGCCAACCATCTTCGCTGCTGGGTCAGACTTGAATTGGGGGTTGCGAGTGGTGGCTGCGTACCAAAATCGCATCGTCCTGTACACTGTTCCCTTGGATGTATTTAATGTCATCCGTAAGGAACGCGAGCGGCAAGGTGACGGCGTCATGGGTGACAGCGATCTCGCCCGCGACTGGTTTGTGGACTCAGAGCGATCCCGCAAGCGGCGCGAGAGTCTGGTGCAGAATCAAAATGGCGACTGGGAGTTCCTCCTGAGCGTCAGCTACAGACCTACAGCAATGATGTGGCCGTTCAGGATATATGGCAAAGAAATCGGCAGTGTGGATAACCTCGTGGAACTGGCCCTACAGTCTTCCAATGGCAGTGTTCGCGTCTGGGCCTTCAACGCCTCAGGAGAAGCTAGCATCTTGGATATCGACACTTTCACTACTAGCACACCGGATATTGCCACAGTCCCTTGCAAGTCTCTTACAATCGGCCCCGACGGCAGTCTGGAATCAGCTCGCTTAGTCGACCGCACCAACTCTGCTGTATTGCCTCTACGATCATGTCGCAAACGCAAGTCGAGCGAACAGCACGACGACTTCGCCAGTCGATATGGACCAAGTCGTCGGATGTCTAATATGGCACACGACTTTCAGACTATCAGAGATGGAAACTCCGGTGGCGCCTCACTCCGCCGTCCCTCCTTCGCTGCTTGTATTGTGGATTTTAAGATCCCTGAACTAGGATCGTGAGAGGGTCTGTGGAGGGAGAGCAGTAATGCTTAGGCTCTGTTCGCGGGCATCATCGGCGCTTTTGACCTTTATATACCCTTTTTCATTTCTTTCCTCTTCGCATGGAGCACGGCGGCCCTTGTTGCATTTCTGAGCATATGTATATCCATATCTCTCCTGAATATAATGTATGCTACATTTGATTCAATCTAAATCTCACCTTTTGTCCAATGTTGCAGCGCTATGTCAACTCGCCGTGACACGTAAAATGTAGAGCTAATTATTTAAAAAGAACGCCCTCCCAATGGCTTCAATATTTTGACAAGCATACCAAACTACGACTTCCATGCCGTACAGGATATAGGCTCCTTGTTTTTGACGGCCATTAATCCCACAAGGCCCGTGAATTCATCAATTCGAGCAGAATAGAATTATTCCACTCAGCTTCCCATCAAAGCTCAGACATTGACTTCGACTACTCGATTCACGCCAATTCCTCAAACACAAGCACTATTATCGAAAGACTATGAGCTTGGAGAATACGATAGGGCGATAATAATGACAAGGGGGTAAGATTAAAATACTTCAGATATATCCCAACCATGGACTCTACTACCGCTAGCGTCATGTCTTACTATTCAATCTCTACCAACAATAGCCACAAAATTACGAAGGAAGATCTTCCCAGCTAATCCTATCCCTAATTTAGCGAAAATTTAGCGCCGGCGCTAGAAGTAACTTATTAGGGGCGTATTACCCAAGCAGAACTAGCTACCTAGCCTACAACTCAGAGGCGGCTAATGTCCCTAAAATTTAAGCGTCAGGCCGATAAAGGGGGTGTTGTTTGTGGCAGGGACTCGGATACCCTCATATGGCCTCGGGATATCTAGGCGATTAAGAAACAAAGAGGGAAGTAGGTGTCGGATGCTAAATAGAAAGGGGGCTGAGATATGCCGCCAGGCCGAAGTTAGAAACTAAGAAAATTAGAGAAGAGCTGGGGAGCTTGAATAGGTCAATGGGGATGACGGCCAGCCACTTTATGCTATAGACAGACTGGGGATGGTGCTGTGAATAGCTTCAAAAGGTAGTAGATAGGGTAAAGATTTTCATTAGACTGATACTTCATTGGACTAAGGAAACCCACAACGTCCGACTTTAAGGGACAATTATAGCTTCTTTCTAGAAGAATGCAACTCCCTAGTTACGCCCCGCAGCCTAGTGACAGAGGACTAAAGGATCATGCGTTGGTTGGAGAGCATCCAGAATACTTAGATGGTACTAGCGGGCGGGCGTAAAAGCGGGCCGTTTGTGAGAAGTAATGTTAAAAAGGAATACTGTATATAGTTATGCCATGGGGGCTAGAACTATGCTAATGTCATATTGACCAGCCCCCTAGTAGTCGGAGAGACCTACGGCATAAAATTCCGTGGTAAGATATAAAAGAGGCACTTCGTGCTCTCTTGTTACGATTCACTCTACTCTTCTCATACCCATTCGGTTCAAACCTATCCACCGAGAACGCATACAGAAAACTTCCAAAGTGTGCACTTTATACATCTATTTTACTTCTACAACCAAAGCCATGCATTACTCTATCCTTGCTATCTTGGCCCTCCAGGTCACTTCCCTGGTATCGGCAGCTGCTACCATGAATATGGAGAGGCGACAAAACGCATGCCTGGGCACATGCAACGTTATCAAAATATACTACGACGATCAGGGTAGTAGTGCCTGCTCAGACTCCACGTATCAAGATGACGTGTCGTACTGCATAACCTGCGTTCAGAACAATGGTGGTGATTTGAGCGATTGGCCTGAGCTCGATTACTGCTAGTTCGCAGTCCTTCCATAATATGGGGATCGACTTCTGTCATATTCCTTTCGATCTCCGACTAGATGACGCGTGCACTTAAGCTTGAAGTCTCTATCAGTCAAAACGTTTCGCTGCTCTAAGGCTTCGGTGGCATCTCAAGATTCAGGCGGTTACCTAAAGAACTGGACTTGCACTGAAACCTTTCCCTTCCTACAAGGCTGTTGCGCACTTCCTAAGTGTCTGCTGTGCTCAATATTCCTGTCTGCTTTTCGGATTTCATGAGGGATGGTGACGGGTCTAGCAATGTGCAGTTGCTGGTTTTGTGGTATTTTCCTGTTGCCTCTATCAAAGGATATTTGTATAGAGATATTTGTTACTATCGAAACTGAAATAATGAAACTATCCAAGCACCCACAAAAATAAGCCCCATAGGCCCAAGCCACGGCTTCCTTCTCCTATACCTTTGTACATTGTCCATCCGACCCCCGTCCTTTTGTCGCGCCCCCATTAGGCCCTGATCCGCCCCACCCGCTGGCCTCTGGCCTTTGCAATGTATTTCGACAAATTCTATTATTCCTTGTGGAAACGCATTGAATCCAACAGAGAAAATAGAGGACTTCGAAAAATAGACCTCCCTCCTCCGGTATAGATACCTCCTCAGATGCTTTAGGATTAGTGCATGAAGATTTACCTTAACATACTAAAACTTTATGATAACTACAATTGCAGGCAAGGCATAGAAAGACTTGGAGCTGGTTATCACTTTGTCGCGGATAATGAATGAATGGGACAATCTTCGGGTATATAAGTCCATTGAAAAACTTTTTGTTTCTAACCCAGAATACATATGAAGTCATTAGAAATATATCTAGCTGGACCCATTGGCCGCCAGTTTCTGTCTCCGGGAACGCACAGCCTGGGCCAGGTTCTCAAGCACAGCCTCGGTATCCTCCCAATGGATACAAGCATCTGTGATACTCACACCGTACTTCAGGCCGGCCTTGCCCTCTGGCGGGACCTTCTGATTGCCTAGGCACATAGTTAGTGATGATGATTATAATGACCGGAAATGAAACTAGGAAACGCACCCTCGTTGATGTTGCTCTCAATCATCACGCCCATAATGGCCGTCTCGCCAGCCGCGATCTGCTCGCCCAGCACGGCGGCCACCTTGGGCTGGTTCTTGTGGTTCTTCTCCGAGTTACCGTGGCTGCAGTCGACCATTAGACGTGGTGTCAGGCCCTTGGAAATCAGCTTCTCCTTGGCATCCTTGATGCTGCCTGCGTCGTAATTAGGGCCCTTCGTGCCGCCGCGCAGGATGACGAAGCAGTCCGGGTTGCCAACGGTGCCGACAATGGACACGACGCCGGGCTTGGTGACCGACAAAAAGTGATGAGGGTGTCTGACGGCGCCAATGGCATCAACGGCCACGCCTAGTGAGCCGTCTGTGCCGTTCTTGAATCCCACGGGGAACGACAGACCAGACGACAGCTCGCGGTGCACCTGCGACTCGGTGGTGCGGGCACCGACTGCACCAACGGACAGACAGTCGGAAATGAACTGTGGGGAGATGGTATCTAGCATCTCGCTGGCAATTGGCATGCCCTTGTTGGTCAGGTCGACGAACAGCTGGCGCGAGATGCGCAGTCCCTTGTTGATCTTGAAGCTATTGTCGATATCCGGGTCATTGATGAGACCCTTCCACCCGACCGTCGTGCGCGGCTTCTCCAGGTACGAGCGCATGACAATCAGCAGGTCGTCCGCGTACTTCTCCTTCATCTTCATCAGGCGGTCGCAGTACTCCAGCGCCATGTCCGGGTCATGGATCGAGCAGGGTCCGATGACCACCATCAGGCGCTGGCGCTCTGCATCCGTGCCATGTACCACAGCGGCGGCCTCGGCACGGCCCTGTAGCACCGTTTGCCGCGATTTGTCTGTCAATGCGATCTCATGCTGGAGGAGGTTGGGCGGGGTGAGCGGGTTGTAGCCCAGAACTGTGCGGGCGAGGTAAGTCTGGGAAGTTGGGATGGGCCGTGGCGATCGGGCTTACTGCGCGAGTCTTCAAGATGGCTGGTATTTCCCACATTGGGGTTCTCGATGAAGAACTGTGTCGTTTGGCGTCAGTTTTTGCTGTCATTCGGTCATAGAGGGGCTGACTCACCGACATGGCGGGGGCAGACTGGACAGAGTCGAGGGATTGGAGTCCAGGGGATCGTAGGAAGGCAATTGATCCGAAGAGGAAGAATAATAATACAACACGAAACGGGAGAGATTGAACAAGAAAAATGAGTCACTGTCGATTGCAAACGCGGCGGAGAAAAAAAAAAAGAAGTATGAAAGTCCACCGGACCCACGTGATCGGCCTCGGGGCGACCAGTCAATCATAGTGCAACACAGTAAATACTACATGGGATACATCACTCTTCCTCCTGCAGCCGCCAGACAAGTCTCATGCACAGGTCGGCGTGTTGTTGCAACATCGTCGTCACCGACTCGCGGTAAAGGGCCATCCGTACCTGCTGCGTCCGAAACAGTCGATCCAGCGCCCACAGAGATTCTTCGTGACACTCGTCCAGCACGAAGGCAATGGCCTCTCTCTCCTCGTCCAGCTGGTGGGTAAAAGACTGGGAGAGTTAGTGATCTGAGAGATCAGAAAATCGGACCTGCATACTTCATTCGTCTCAAGCATGAGTTCAGTCACAACTCTATGCGCCTCCTGTAGAGAAGCCATCCATTCTATTATTTGATCGTACGGTGAGGATTCCTGTTGGGGAAGAGAGGAGGCGGACATGGTCGCGGCATTATCTCGTCGGTGATGTGGCACGGGTGTCATTGGTTCTGGCGCAATGGCTGCGGCCTTTTCGAGGTCAACTTGGTTGCCATCATCATTCCGAACCGGGCGGCTTCCATTGCGTGGCCATTTCAGGTAGAGAGGAGGTCCGAAGAGCGTGCCTTTGGTCAATCGCTTCAGAATTTCTTTCTTTCCACAGTCGAGAGGGTAATAGTTCAAGGAAATCTCCCGGTGGAAAGTGCACATCAGTTGGGCAGACTGCGACGACCGAAAGTCTCCCCAACCATCCGCCGTCTCTGCCTCGGTGCTGGATGGCAGAATGGGTCCTGCTCGGGACTCAGAGTCGATCATTCCAGGATCCTGTCTAAGATACATGTCTTCTTGAGGCAGAAGACGAGGACTCCCATTCTGGTCAACAATGCTGCATTTCGGCATTGGTCTGTGGATCCTCAGGCCCGGGTCTGTCTCTTCGGCGGAAAATTTTGTGGCAAGCAGAGGTCTTTGTGACTCAGGGGTGCTGTCGAAGCTTGGTATGAAATGGTCCGTGTATGCAGTATAAAACGGATCCTGTGATCCATTGGTTTGAAAAGAAGAACTTGGTTGCTGGAAAGCCGTGGGAGTAGCCTGATCGCCAGTGATTAACTGGACAGCATAGTCAGACGAGCTCATCGGTTGGAAATGACCTCGGAAGACAGATCCGGTTGGGGATTGCTTGGATGGAGGCTCAAAAGTATTACCAGGCTCATCATTGTTGTCTGACGCCTTGGAACCGCCGGGAATGGACGCACTGTCTTCATTAACCACCTCTTGAAAGGCGACGTTCAGCTTCTGTCCCATTTGTCTTCCTCTTCCTGGGGCTTTTTGACCCTGGGATTTCTCTGGCTGGCCATCAATCGGTGCAGTTGAATGTTCACCTGGAGTGTCTACCGTGTCTGTAATGTTCATTGGGTCTAACCCTGTGGAAGTTGCACCCACAGCGACAACAGGGTTCGTTGTCAGTGGCAATTGAAGTTTGCTGGATCTTTTTCCGTTCGCTGCCAGCCTTTTGGCCTTTCGGCGTTTTGTGTAGGTCATGGGGGCCATGGATGCACGTTTTCGTTTATGCATGGGCTTTGCATTGGCGTTTTCTGGAACTGGGGATGAGACCGAGGTTGTTTCGTCTCCAATGTCACACTTGGACAGATCATCATGGCTCGGCAGCAAACTCTCCTCCTGATCCTCTGTTTTGTTCGAAGCTTTCATCTTTTGGCGGACTGGTCTCCTGATACGAGGAGACGTTGACAACTGAGACGAGGGCTTGGAGTGCAATGACCCAGTACCACCCGGGCCTTCCTCTGCCACATCTCGTTCCATCGCAGAGAGCTCCATTGTCAAACAAAGTGGGGAGGCTGACTTGAGGATGGAAGAGCGGAGGGAAGAGGGAGAGACAGGCAGGCAAGTGCGACCAGTCACCGGGGTGGACCACCGCTGAAAGACTGGACATCGAAAAGCCCTCCTTTACCACTCTGTCAGTAACTCGAGGCTACAAATAAGCTGAGCATCAAAATCGAACAGCTTCACATCACAGTCCCATCGCATTCGTTCTACTTCTCGGTGTTCTTTTGTACTCTCCATTGGGTCAACCCGGGGAACTTGCCCTCCCATCATTTGTAACTACACAGCAGCACCGTCGACCGTTTAGACATGACGAATACCACAAATATAGACTATGTATATCCTAATTAGTTATAGTTCGTTGGTCGTCGCAGACCCGGACCCGACCGACTTAGTCAGACCGATTATCAAGCACGGATGACGGGCGAACTGATCTCCGACGGGGTGAGATGCGTCTAATTGCCCCGGACAGGCCGACAAGTGAATTCAGATATAAAGGACCTAGGGCTAGCACTTCTGGCTGGCTCCTCGGTCATTATCATTCCTAACTGTCTGCAGCACTTGTGCTGACTGGGCTACACAATCATGACACACCCCGACGAAGATCCCTCGCAGGACCACTTCAGCGGCACACAGTCTCTCAACCGACTGCGCTCTCTCTTGCCCGGCCCCATTGCCAGACCTTCCACTCCCGATGCCGTCTCCTTACCAACCACAACCGTCGCGCGCCAGCGCGCGTCAAGTGTCGCCGCCTCCATCGATCAGGATGAACACCTCGCCGAGAAGATCGCGGAGCAACAGGAGCACGGAGCCAGCCTGACGGGTCTACTCGCAGAGAAGGAAACCATTCTCTACCTGGCGTACGGGTCCAATCTGGCATCGAAGACCTTTCGCGGTGTGCGTGGCATCAAGCCGCTGTCGCAGATCAATGTGCTCGTGCCCGAGCTGCGATTGACCTTCGATCTGCCCGGTATTCCATACGCCGAGCCGTGTTTCGCGGGCACCCAGTTCCGCGATCCAGAGAAGGCAGATGACTCGGCTGGAGAGGCAGAAGATGAAGCCTGGGATGTACTCGGCAATTCCTCCGTGTCGGAGAAGGCACCGCTCATGGTCGCCACCGAGGCGCATCGGAACCGATGGCACAAGCCGCTCGTCGGCGTCGTCTACGAAGTCACGCTGGCCGACTACGCTAAGATCATTGCCACCGAGGGCGGTGGACGAGGCTACCGCGATGTTGTGGTCGACTGCCACGCGTTCCCGAAGTCGTACAAGCCCGCCGACCCCGTCCCCGAGCACCCAGGGACACCCGCCTTCAAGGTACACACCCTACTCTCACCCAGGGCCGACGAAGCGCGACGGCACAAGCAATGCGGAATTACCCACACACATGCGCCACGGAACCCCTGTGGTCTGAGCGCGCTCTTCATCAAATCCCAGCCGCACCTCCGTCCGGATCCCGAGTATGCGCAGCCGTCGGCCCGGTATCTGAATCTGCTTACGACTGGCGCCGCGGAGCACCAGCTTCCTATCGCTTATCAGACATATCTGGCTCAGATCCGGCCGTATAAGATCACTTCCACGCGGCAGAAGATTGGAAAGGTTGTCTTCCTTGCTATGTGGGGACCCGCGCTCCTGACAGTTATGACATTGTCGAAGGTGTTTGCCGGGCCCGACGGGCGCAGTCCGCCGTGGGTAGTGGTGTTCGTCGATTTGGTGATTGAAGCTGTGTGGAAGAGTTATGACTTGGTTTTTGTCAAGTTGTTTGGGGATGGTGAGAGGACGGTGGAGCCTGATGATACCCTTTGAAAAGCTCAGTGTACTATACCATGCTCGCCACTTGTGTATATATATATATATACAGCTCGAAGATATAGCTCCTATCGGATGCGATGTACAATCGGCTCCGCTTCTACGGGTCGTAGGGAGAATGTCACAACAAAGGAAATTAATTCAGTGATTCCTCGAGCAAACGGTTTTCAAAAGACAAAAAGGAATATATCTAGGATACACAGATACAAGGGGTTTCTTGTAGCGTTCTAACAAGACAAGGCCAACGACCATAGATGAACACAACAGATCAGTCGGGCAAGACAGGCCAGGAGCAGTATCAGTCTGCCCGGATCACACCTGGTCTTTCCCTCCCATAACAGCCATGCGGCGACACGTTTAGCGGCGGGGCCGGATCGGAGGGCTGTACACGATCTTTCGCGACTTGATCGGCGACCACTTGTAGCGCTTGACCCAGACGCTGATGGCGAACAGACCGGTCAGGAGAGTGATGGCCTTGACACCCATCTTCTTGCGGTCGTCCATCTCGGGCTCGGCGGACCAGTTCAGGAACTCGACGACGTCCTTGGCCATCTGGGAAGTGGTGGCGGGAGTGCCGTCCTCGTACTCAACGACACCGTCGAACAGGACACGGGCCATAGCAATACCTGCAGACCCAATTAGCTTTGTGGGTTGACATGACATCCCCAAATCACTACATACCGGTACCAGGGAAGTAAGGGTTAAAGTTCATGCCCGCAGCGACGTTGGCGCCCGCGGGGGGCTCATCGGGGTAGCCGGTCAGCAGGCTGAACACGTAGTTGCAGCCACCGTGGCGGCCCTTGATGATCAAGCTGAGATCCGGGGGCAGAGCACCGCCGTTGGCGGCACGAGCAGCCTCGTCGTTCTTGTAAGGGGCGGGGATGTAGTCCGACAGCTTTCCGGGCCGCTTCTCGAGCTCGCCCTCGTCGTTGGGCTCGGTGTCGTACTCGTTCTCTTCGGCCATGGCCTTCATCTCATCGACGGTGTGCATCACACCAACGAACGAGCGCCATGGGACACGGTTCAGGGAGTGGCAGCTAGCGCAGACTTCGCGGTAAACCTGGAAACCACGGCGGAGGCTTTTGGGGGGGCTGTTAGTGTTCACCGGTCGCGACGGCATGAGATTGAAAAAAACTTACGCAGCATGGTCGAAGGTCTTGTTGAAGCGCTCATGCACCCAGGGGTACTGGGCGGGGTGCAATCTGAAAGGAAGTCGCAAGTTAGCCCAACTGGTCGTTGATCGCACAATTCTCGGTTCGGCGTCACGGGGCGACCCGGGTAGTCCATCACGAGGGGAATTCACTCACCCCTCCTCAGCAGGAGTCATGGCAAATGCCTCCTGGCCATAGAGGTGGTAATACCACGCAGCAGAACCGGCAGCCGCGGCCGTTGCGAGGGACGCAGTGATTGTGAGGTAGAAGGGGGAGCTGGCGAATTCGGCACCGGCGGCGGTGGAAGAGGCACGCTATCGGGTATGTCAGTCAATGGCCGAAAAATCAATGGCTCTCGAGCTGGGCCAGCGATTGCCCTCTCTGTCGGAACTCAATGGATGGATTGGAGGGTGGACGAGGCGTACCGTGGCCGTCTTGCCGAGCGACTGGCGTGCGATGGCCCGGGAGGGCACGCGCAGGGCGGAACGTGCCAGCATGGCGAAATCGAACCCTCCGATCAATATGAATGGATGGGAGCGCAGCAGCGAAGCAGGGAAGGAGGGTGGTGGGGGAGGGCGGAGGAGAGCGTGGTGAGTGAAGAAGCAGTAGCGGAAGAGAAGAAGTGGAAGAGTCTTAGGTTAGGGGATTACGTACACGCTCATTGGCTGCTGCTCCCCGACCCGGTGAAAACCGCGAATAATTCTCGGGAGACTCGACATAGTGTACTATATTGTCTTCCATAAAGAACAACAAGTGAGGAATTTATTATCACTAGAAAACATTGTGAAGGAGCCAATTATTTTGAGATAGCTGGATATTTGTTTGCTGTAGTTGGACATTGGAAGTAGGTACAAAGCTAGGCACTCTGGGTAGACTCTAAATTTGCCCTACCATGATGTCTCGACTATTGTGAATCTGACACAATTTGACGTAGGTATTTTCAGGGGCTTGATTCCTAATAAACGGATGTCAAGAAGTAGATAGTGTTGTTGTGAATATTGCCTGGTGTGCAAGTATATATTCGGTGAGAGGTCAAGCACACCAAGTAAAACCAAACACTCAACATTTATGTTTTATCTCAGCAACGTTATGACATAGATACGATCTTTTTCCAATAATAATATCCAATCATCTACTCATATTTTCGGTCAATCGAATTCTATCTAACCCTGTTTCACCCCCTCAATTTCTGCCGACGGCGGTGAGCACACCACTGATCTGTGCCGATCGTGGAATGTGTCTCCGATTGCAGAACAAAAAAAGAAGAGTGCTACTTCCTGGGCGCTCATGATGCGACCCTGAGTTGATTTGCTTCAATGGTCTGTTTCTGATCCACCGTACTATTCTCGGCATTTCTCTTCTGGCCTGAACCTGCCCGCTTCACAACAACCCCAGAGATCTGGTGTCGAAGCACTCCAGAAACAGCTGTGCTGTGTGGCCTAGGGCTGGCCAGCTGAGGTCATTTCTGGCATTTTCGATGAACATTTCAAGATCACAAGATGTCAAATCCCAAGAAAGGCTCAAGGCCCGCCACTCCGCGGCGAGATGTGTTGGCCTCGCTGCGGATGGCGTCTATGGAAGAGAAGGCTCGAGCATCTCTTCCAGCAGGTGCGCGCAAAAAGGAAAAGCTCCTCCCGAAAAGACGTACTGATAGCGAGTAGAGATCATAGCATTGATTTTCGAGCACCTGGGCCCCGCCGACCTCGTCCGAGCCGCGCGATGTTCCAAGCTTATGCACGAAATGGCCTACGACGACACGCGGTGGGTACAGCGATTGAAGCGAATAGGCTGCTGGGATGAAACCGAAGCGCGAAAACACAACGAGAAGATTTACGAAACGATTGCCAAGCTGGAAACTGCAGAACAAGAAGAGACCAAATCGAGCGAGGATGGTGCCCATCCTACAGTATCCATCGAACAGAAACTTGCCGATGGATTCGACAAGATAGACCTGGTCAACACGGCTCCCCAGCCAGACATACTCGCGGCCGTGGATGATCCCGTACTGGGCGTGCTAAAGCAAGCCAAGTCTATCCGAGGTGAGGCACGGCAGGAATACGGCAAGATCCATGCTGCATTGGCACCATTCTATAACGACATTGGACGATCAGGGCCATCATTTGATACTCTAGTTTTCACGAAGTATAAAGACCCGAAATCTCAAGCGCAGTTATTATCGCAACTGCTGGCATTTGCGAAATGTGACATGGCCGATGGATGGAAAGAGCGGACAGATCAATTAGAGACGACGGTGTCCATGTTTGAGACTGCTGCGCTCAATGAATTCCGGAAAGGATACGAAAATGATGACATTGAGGGCACGATGCGGGAATATGCCCATGTATTGTGGACGCTGAATGGCGGCAAGTCGGCCGTCGAATTTTTCATTCATCACAACCATCTGATGACACAAAAGTCTGAACTGGGGAGAGCTGCTGACTGCATCGATGAGTCGACTGGCAATGTGAAGTTGCAACATACCCAGGCCTTCTTTACCCGCCTGAGCGTTGCCTACAACGAGCAACTCTCGATTATGAACCGGGCTTTCCCCCGAGACATGAACGTGACGTCTCCTTTTATGGAAAAAGTTGGCCAGGACGTGCTGTCTCCCTTTCTGACGGCCATATTTGACGAGCTGCACCGCAGCAACATGGAGTCGTATCTCACCGCCATCTCGGTAACCTTTGTCCAGTGCATGAACCTATCAGAAGCCCTATTACCCTCCCGAAGCTCTGGGGATAAGTTTGACGAATACCTGGACAAGGTAATCACCAAAATCTTCGAACCGCACATCGACCTGTATTTGGCAGAAGAGCTGGACTTTTTCCGGAAAGCATCCGAGGCCGCGGTGGTTGACTGGGACCGACAGCTGTCTGAACAGGCCGCTTCTACGGAATCATACTTGATGTCCAACATCAATCGACAGGCAGATAAGCGAGACTTCCTGACTTCATTCAAGAAAGTCATCATGATGCCCGTGAACATTCTCCCCAGTTTTTCCGGAAAAGCTCCCGAAGAACCCAAATCAGGCTCAGAAACAAATGGACGCAATTCGCCGGCAATCAAGAGCCCCAACCGGTTTTCGACCATTTCATCACCAGCTCCGGTGCTCATGGAGGAAGTCCCGACCACCGAACTGGCCGCCAAGGCGGCAATCATGAAATCGAAGATGGAAGGCATTCGATCACTATTCAGCATTGAAATCGCTCTGAGTCTTGTTCACTCCGCAAAGACGAGCCTGGAGAGAGCGGCTCAGTTTGTGCGACTGGGTGGAGAGACTGGCAGGGCCGCGAAGCAACAGTGCGAGGCGATTTTTGTATCATTACTCCGAATTCTGGGGCACCGACATGTTATCGTTGGGTTTGACAAGGCCGTCGATCATCTCTCCAACTACCGGCCACGCGAGCATGAGGAGCGCGACCAGTCTGGGGTCGAGCCTCTCGTGACCTTCTTGGAGCTGGTCAATGTCGGCGATCTGATCTTGCAGATGATGGACGTGTTCTACGAGCAGGAACTCATCGGCACAAGACTGACCGACCGGAATGACTTCGTCGATCCCGCTGTGAAGGAGAAGAAGAAATTCGAGCAGATGCTCGACGAGCGGGTAGCAGCTGGCCTGAACAAGGGTATTGATGTCCTCATGGAAGAGGTAGACTATATTCTTGCAACGCGACAGCTGGCCACTGATTTCAACCCGGGAGTTTCGGCAGATCCACATCGGCAGACAATGGACGTGGGCGTCAGTGAAGCAGCCGCTGCTGTGGTTGACGTAGCGTCCTCACACACACAGATGCTGGTGGGAAGCACCGACAAGAGCACGCTGGACGTTTTCAACCAAGAGGTCGGACTGCGGCTTTTCACAGCATTGTGCAAGCATCTTAAGCGACAGCGGATCAGCGTCGAGGGATCCCTGAAGCTGATAAGGTATATTATTGCCGCCTTTTCTTTATGATTCATTGCTAACCAGCCACAGTGACATGAACCACTACTTCAAATTCGTACAGACGCTGAGGAACAACGAGCTCCTCCTTTACTTCAAGGTTTTCCGCGAGCTGGCCCAGATCTACTTGATCGATCCGTCAGACGCCAAAGAGCTGGCAACGCTCATCGCTGATGTTGAGCGCTTCCAAGGAATCTGGCGCGTGGAAGAGGTGTACGAGTTTGCTGAACGGCGCGCCGACTGGTATCAGGTGAAACGTGATGTGGAACGGGCTATGTATGGCTTTGGGTGCAGCGTGATGTAGATATTCCCCTCGGTATCTAGATTTGCATAGCGATATTTACACAACAGGCATTTATGGGTCATGACAGGCAGAACATTGACTATGAGCTTCATTTTCAACTTGACTATCATTTAAAATAATCACTGTGCCGGATTCCACTGGCTGCGAGCCCGGATCTGGACAATATGCCGCTAGGTTGCAGCAGTAGATTCGTTGGCCTCCAATCTGTTCATTTTCCAGTTGTCTTGGCAGCCACAAGCCCTAACTGCATCGCCCACTTTACCCAGCTCCCTATAGATCTCAATTCTTTTTTTCTTTTCGACTTACGCATTAGATCATTCAAGTTAATTAATTCGTGTCAACACAAATCTAGCAGTCCGTGCCCAATCCGGCGCACAGGTGGCGCACCACATGTGCGCCGGATGCTACCATCCAACCACTGACGTCAACAGCGGCTGCTGGAACACGATGAAACGCTTTGCCCTGAGACCCCGCGAAATTTTCCCTGACGATAGGCACAGAAAGCACGATTCAGAGAGAAAAAAAAAAGAGCATTGGCCCGGTTTCAATTGAGGCTGGTAAACACAGGCCATATTTAGTTTTTAGTTTCTAATCCTGGGCTGGACCTGGGTGGTGTCTGAATGTTACGATGATATGATTGCTCATACACTTCCCGCCAGACTTTGTTCCTTGGGTTCAGATAAAAGCCTATGACATCTTCTCCAGGTACTGTGCTGCCCTGACATTCGGCTACGTCTATTACCTACTACATCATTGCCGGCTTAGCTCGGATAGTCTTCTTGATTTTTCTCTTTTCTAGTTCAATAGAGACCAATTCATTCACGATCTGAAAAAGAAACAGTGCATGCTTTCAATTCAGAAAATGCAGTGATCGCCATACAATATCTTCAATACTCCAGTATACATGCATATACCAGGCATGAGGACCACCGTCAGCCTAGTCTCATGGCACTGGCTTCTTCTGGTCGTCTTCAGTGCCATAGTGTCCGCCGACGAGGTCATTATGGTAAAGGACGAAACTACCGTCACCGTGATCGCCATGCCCACTTCACCACATCCACCTTCTTATACCTCGCAAAATGACTTCAAATCCACCGTCCTGCAAACAAGTAACGACTACAGGGCTGTCCACGACGCAAATCCCCTATCATGGAACGAGAAGCTGGCGAATTACGCGAAGAATTGGGCCGAGAAGTGTATCTGGGAACACTCGGTATGTATTCTTCATTCCTTGATACATTATGAATTTATGAACTGACTATTGGGTAGCATGGCCCCTACGGCGAGAACCTCGCATACGGATACGCCAATGCCTCCTCCGCTGTGGATGCATGGGGCAACGAGGGCGCCGACTATAACTTCAAAAAGCCCACCGGCTTCACGGAGAAGACGGGCCATTTTACGCAGTTGGTGTGGCGGTCTACCACGGAGGTGGGCTGTGCGGCCATTAACTGCGGGTATAAGGACGACTCTAGACATGCTCGGCGAGGTCCTGTTCTGGAGGATCGAGCTGCGGACGGGACTTCTCACGCCCAAGGATGGTTTGTCGTGTGCGAATATAAACCAGGAGGCAACGTCGTTGGCGATCACAATGAGTTCTTTAGGAAGAACGTTCGCGCGGCAAACTCTTCTATGACCACCACAAGCCCAGGCACGCGGCCGACGGTCGTGGCCTTGCTGTTGTTGGGGACGGTGGGAATCGGATTTGGATTATATGGATGAGTATGGATCACGGCATCTACCAGGGAAAGATTAGATATAGAATGGACAGTTTGCCGTCAGGTTGCAACAGTAGATTCGTAGGCATCTCTCATGCTATCCACATTGCACATCAAAGAATCATCATCGCACAGACAAGCTCAATCTAATGGTTTTGAGGGGCGTCCCGTATATCGCCGAGGGGACCAACAGACAAGGACGAAAACAAAGGAAAAACATTATATGCGAAGGAAACAAATTCATCAGAGAACGACTTCCTCGGTCTCCTCGATGATCTCCTCCACTAATTCCTCGACCACCGTCTCGCCCTCGTCCGCGCCGGCGGGTGGTGCATCCAGAGCATGCTTAGCCGAGTCGACATCCTCGGGCAAATCGAAGGCCTCCTTCTCCTCGGCCAGGAGCTCCTTCTCGCGCTGGATCCAGGCTGCCCACTCGTTGAGCACGCGCTTGCGGGTCTCCACCACGGCAGTGTTGGCAATGTCCACGGCGTACTTGTCCTCCTCCTCGAACTCCTTCGAGTACTCGCGCAGATTCTTGCGCACCTGCTTCTGCTCCTCCTTGCTGAGCAGAGTAGCGGGGCGCGGGCGCCAGCTGAACTGCTTAAACTTTTCCGTAGGGTTCTCCGACAGGGTGGTGCCGGAGAAAGTGTGCAGGTTCCAGCCATTTTCCATCTAGTATCCCGAGTTAGTAAAAGAAATCGACAAAGAAATTCCGAGGACCTACCGAGTGAGTCCACACACTGGCGCTGCTGACCACGTAGCGACCAGTGGAATCCCAGTCAATGTCGGTCACACCGTAGTGCTCGGCCGTCCTCATCAGCTGGACGTTAGCCGCCAGATCCTTCTCAGCCTCAACCCTCTCGCCCTCAAAGTCCATATCCCAGAAATCCATGTCGAAGCTGGATTGCGAGTGCACGGTTGCCACCACGACAAACCGGCCCTTTGGCGACCAGTAGATGCCGTTGCTGTTCTTCTTGTCGACCGTCCGAACCAGCTTGAAGTTGCCAGCTGTGCTGCCCTTCTTCTCCGTAGCAAAGAATGACACTGACGTCTTGGGGGGCGCGGCAGAGCCGGCCGGGGCCTCACCCGTGGTGATGAGAACGAATCGAGAGCCGTTGGGCTCCCAGGCAAAGTTGATCACCGTGTCCTTGAGACTGTCAACCACCTCCACCGGTACGCCCTTCTCCTTCACCCGGAAAATTTCCAGGTTGGTTGCCATTGACTTCTTGGACTTGGAGTGACGATCGACCTTGACGCAGACGTAGGCACCTTGCGATTGCCAGTGCAGCTTGACATCAGACACATTGAACAGGTTTCGCGTCCGCACGATCTCCTTCGTTGGCACGGTCATCATCGCCACACGAGCCGGGTTGCTGCCAATTTCGGGAGTCCAGAAGCAGAGAAGCTGCTCGTATTGCTTCGTACCTTCCCGGCTGACCGTGGCCGGCGACCACTCAAAGTCATTAACGCCCTCAATCTTCACCGAGGTCTTGCCCAGCAGGTTCATCCGGGGTAGCTCGTAGATGGAGAGCGATTGACCCTGGAGCATACGCGCCACGTACTTCTCATCCGCGGACCACTTGAACGCGGGCCACTGCACCTTCTTCTTCGGCTGCATCTCGCCCTCGGGGATAGGGCCTGCGGTTAGGTCGTGCGAGACAAAAGACCGGAGAGGCTTGCCCGACTCGATATCCCAAACGATGATGTTCTTTCCATCCTCCTCATAGGTCAGGATCGGCTGGCCTTCCTCCACCTGGATTGGCCGCGACGACCAGGTTGTTATGTATCCCTCAAGCGGCGAAAATTCAATCAGCTGCACGAACGGGTGGGGGAATTGTTTTTGTTTCGAGAAGGATGCGCCGCCCCAGAGCTGCACACCCTGCGGGTGAACGGAAGCAAGGTAGGTACCCTTGGGGGACCATTGCACGAAAAGTTGTGTCCAGTGAGCGCGATCAACGACGTTTTCCGGCGGGTTGCCCTTGTTGTTCCAGAACACGCCCACCTTGTCGCCCCGGTAGAGGGCGAACTGATCACGGGCGTTGGCATCACCCATCCACGAGCGCAGGTGCTCCTTCTCCTTGAACGGCTCCACCTCAGGCGCCTTGTATTCCTCCTCCACGCGGCCCTCGCGACCGTAGCGTTCGATATCCATCAATTTGTTGACCTGCAGAGTGTGCTTCTTGTCGAGAGGGGAGCCGTGCAGCTGCTTGACGGCGGCGACGGCCTGTTCGGGGGTTTCGTACTCGACAAAGGCGAACCTGTAAACTGATTAAAAAAGTTTATTTTCCAACCCGGACCACTTCACGCACCCTTCGGACATGCCCTTGTCGGTAAGCGGCATGAACACCGCATCTTCGGAGGTGTGGCCCACCGCATTGAGTTTTCTCAAAAGGAACTTGACTAGTTTCTGCTTGCTGTCGGCGGGCACGACGGGAAGCCCGTCGATGACGATGAATGTGTCCAAGCCCTCCTCGAGTTTGACTTCGTACTGCGCCTTGAGATCTGGGTGGGTGTTAGAGGGAGGGGCCCTTTCAAGAACACAGAAAATCCATCGCACGCACCGGAGAAGTCCACCTCTTCCTCCTCCTCCTCGTGGAGATCCTGCTCGGACAGAGTATCGAAGCTGGGCGCCATACTGGGTGTGAATCCGACTGGCGAGGGTGCTGGGACACAGAGGGATGTGGAAAAACTGCCTCTCGGTCTTTGATCGAAAATAATCCACAATCTGCCGCGCCTTTCTTTGTGCGCGCTGACTAACCACCGAATCACATGATCCTGTCTCGCTGACTCAGCCCTTTCCCCAGCTTCCCGGATCGGAGCCAGAGGCAGTGTCTAGCAAAGCATGCGAGTCCCTGCTTGCTTGTTCTGAGAAGAATCGAGCTGCTGGTCTGTCTGTTTGGGTGTCTGTGGTGTCGGCGCATTGCGTGTGTTTCTCTCTGCTCTTCAATCTCTAGTCTCTACTCGCCACCTCTTCCGTCCCAATGCCCCGCCGGTCCTAAGCGCCAGTGCGACCTGTGGTATAGGTACCTCTCTACCTCACCTGACGCCTCTCCCGACCCTCTTCGCACGCCTTCCCTCCCAGCGCACCTAGTATTGGGCAACCGCCTTGTCCCAACTGCAATTGCCTTTTTGGTCTTGGTCGCCAGGGATTCTGCACCTGCTGCCCCCCCAAGATGTCGCGTAAGTCGTCACCCCGGCGCCAACTGCCGAGGCTATTCAGCTTCCTTCACTGACCGCGAGACTTGCACCACAGTCTCATCCGACAAGCGCGCTCGGTACACCGAGGTCATCGACTCGATCCTCGCCAAAAGTGACCTCAACACCATCTCTGAGAAACGGATTCGCAAAGGTCTCCAGGATGTGATTGGCTACGATCTCACTCCGCAGAAGGTCCGTCTCTGGTCAACCACAAGCGTATTGACGGGGCTTACATTTATTCGTACAGACTGAGATCAAGCAGCTCATTATGGAGCGGTTCGATATTGTCGCTGAACGAAATGGCGTTACGGCGTCACCCGAGGCAGCTCCCACGTCCAATGGCGTCGGAGATGACGATTCGATCTCGGTTGCGGTTCCCTCTCCCCCACCTTCGTCCTCACCGGTGAAACGTGATCCTGATAGCGACGACGGGTCTGAGCCGACCAGAGGCGGACCCCCCACCAAAAAGCGGAAGCCCGATGTCGACGCGGACGCCTTGTTCGCAGCCAAGCTGCAGGCGGAGGAAAATCTGCGCGCACGACCTACGAGAGGCGGTGGCCCACGACGGACAGGTCCCACTAAGAAACGGAGCAAGGCAAAGACTGCGAAACGGGTTAAGGCTGAAGATGACTCCGATATCGAGTCGGGCTCGGACACCAAGAAGGAGGTCAACCGGACCGGCGGGTTCCATGTGAGCTTGATAACCTATCCGTATCCCCGAATCTGACTGACGACCTCCCAGAAACCGCTCAATCTTTCACCCCCCCTGTCCGAGTTGCTCGGCGAGGTCACGGTGCGTTTTCCTTGACTGAATCCTCGGTGCATACTAATTTTCGAATAGCTGTCTCGACCTCAGACGGTGAAGAAGGTCTGGCAGTACATCCGGGACCACGACCTGCAGGACCCTAGCGATCGCCGACAAATCCGCTGTGACGATGCCATGCGCGCCGTCTTCAAACAGGATCGGGTCCACATGTTCACCATGACCAAGATTCTGAACCAGAACCTGTACAACCCGGACGAATAGTCTGCGCTTCTGGAATTGCCTCTTAACGAATTTCCTGTTCTCTCCCACCCTTCTGGTTTTCTGTAATGCATGGGGATGCCGGCGCGCTTTCTTTACACCATCAATGACCCGAACCCGTCTCCTGACACGCTTGCCGCTCACGTTGGACCCGCGTAGTTACTACTGGTTTTTGATTTTTGACCTGTTTCTTTTTCTTTCTGCTCTCCAGCGGGAGTTGGTGCAGTCTTACAGTGGCGACTGATCATTTTGAGATCAATAGGACCCTTTTCGAAGACCTTTTTCCCCCTCTCCTTCCAAGTTCGTAGTGGGTGGCATAACAGTTGTGCCTTTGTAGATAGCCCGCGTTATCGCTCCGCCTGGGCGGTCAGTCAGCAACTCCCGCACTCCAACTTTTTCCCACCACTCAACTACGCTCTCGCCCTGTGATTCTTTGACATTGGTGCCCCCCGCTGCTCCAAACTTGACTTGCAATGGCCGACAACCAGCCTGTTTCAGAGTCAAACAGCCAGCCCCGTGGTGGCCGTCGTCGTGGGCGCGGTGGAGGGGCTTCCTCCGGCCGTGGGGAGCCGCACCGCCAACCCCATGACGCTGCAAGAGGCTCCAGGGCTCGTGGCCGGGGAGGCCAACGAAGTGGCGGACGCGACAAGCAGGCTCCAAACCCTGAATCTACTACACCCGATGCGTCCTTAACTACACCTGCAGCCAGAGGAGGAAAAAAGAAGTTCACACCCGCGACAGACGATGCCGATGATGGGGAGGTGTGCTTTATCTGCGCGTCTAGAGTCGAACATACCTCTGTCTCACCGTGCAATCACCGAACCTGTCATATCTGTGCGCTGAGACTACGGGCCCTGTACAAGAACAAAGCTTGTGCTCATTGCCGGGTAGGTTTGCTTTCGGTTCTGCACCATTACAGTCACGATTCTAACGGTTCAATGCGCAGACTGAGTCCAATTTTGTGATTTTCACCGATGATATTAATAAACGGTACGAAGAGTTTCAACAGAAGGACTTTGCCCGGACAGACAACAACCTCGGCATCGAGTACGAGAATGACGAGATCTTTGAGGACACAGTACTACTCCTGCGGTACAACTGTCCAGATGAGGACTGTGATGTCGCCTGCCTGGGCTGGCCGGACCTTCATAGACACGTGAAGAACAAGCATGGCAAAGTGATGTGGTAAGTCCCAGCTCCCGCCTGTCATTTGGTTCTTCACTTCTCACTTTTTCGCAACAGTGATCTCTGCACCCGCAACAAGAAAGTCTTCACCCACGAGCACGTTCTGTTCACCATGGCAGAGCTGCGCCGGCATGAAAAGCATGGCGATGATGTTCCTGGTGCCCTAGACCAAAGTGGGTTCAGGGGTCACCCTGAGTGTGGTTTCTGCCACCAGCGTTTCTATGGCGATGATGAGCTCTACACCCACTGCCGAGACAAACACGAGCGATGCCACATCTGTGATCGCCACGCCACCAATCGCCAGCAGCAGTACTACATCGACTATAACGCTCTGGAAGGCCACTTCCAGAAGGACCACTTCCTCTGCCTGGACCAGGAGTGCTTGGAGAAAAAGTTTGTGGTTTTCGAGTCCCAGATGGATCTCAAAGCCCACCAACTGGAGGCGCATCCTGATGGTCTCTCCAAAGATGTGCGACGAGATGCTCGAATCGTCGACCTGGCGGAATTTGACCTCCGCAGCCCATACCAGCCACAGCGCCAGCGTCGTGGTGCTGGCCGCGGTCGCGATCCGAATGCGGAGCCTCTCCCAGCTTCCAGCGCGCAGCCACTGAGACGCGATGAGATGGCCTACCAGCGACAGATGGCCATCCAGAGTGCACAGTCCGTTTCTACCCGGAGCTTTGGTGGCCAGCTCACGCGCAACGACACCCAAACTGTTCGCGCCCCGGCACGATCAACTGCTGGCACTCCTGTGCAATCTTCTGCATCCTCGCGTGCTCCCCCACCACCACCGGCGGAGGAATTCGAGAACCTCAGTCTTGCCACCAACGGCGGACCTGTCAGCTCGCAAGACCCGGCGCGGCGTCTGCGCCACACAGCCGTGGTCGAGAGAGCCTCGAACCTCTTGCACAACGATACCACGAAGCTCGCAGAGTTCCGTAACAGAGTCTCCAGCTACCGCACCTCCTCCATCTCCGCGACCGAGCTCATCGATGCCTTCTTCTCTCTCTTCGACACTACCAGCGCCGAGCTGGGCAAGCTCATCAAGGAACTGGCTGAAATCTACGAGGAGTCGTCCAAGCGATCTAATCTTCTGCAAGCCTGGAACGACTGGCGTGCCATCAACGAGGACTATCCGGCCCTCCCAGGCCCCGGTGGCCTCTTGCCTGGCATGTCGCCTGGCACCGTTAATGGCGGCGGCGCAGGCGGTAGCCGTGTTCTGCGCTTGAAATCATCTACCGCCAAGTCATCCCGCGCCGCCGTCGGCAGAAGTGGTGCTTCCTCTGCTGCTTCCTCATCTATGAACCCATTCCCTCCTCTCTCCGCTACCACCGGCGGGTCTTCTCGTCGCGGCAATGCCGCCTCCGCCACCCCCTGGGCCACTGCTGCTCCTCCCGCCTTGTCCCGCCCATCGCTCGCCAACACCGCCAGTCGTTCTTCCCCCAGCATCCCAACCACCTCAAACCGGGCCCTAGCCTCCTCCGGCGCAGACGCCTTCCCCTCTCTCCCTACGGCTGCCAAACCCAATGTTCTGATGGCCGGTAAGACCCGCGGCTATGTCCGCTGGGATGACCACCGCGGACCTGCCCCGAGCGCATGGGGCTCTGGTGCGAGCTCTGGTGCTGCCTCGCCATCTGAGCAGCCATCTGATTTCGATTTGATCGATGGACCAGGCGTTGGTGGTGGCAAAAAGGGCAAGAATAAGAAGGGGAAACAGACTTTGTTCCATTTCGGCTGATACCCAATCAATCTCTCTGTGATAAATGATACACGACATGGAGACGAGGAACTTCATGGCTATGCACGATTTACATGTTAGGCTTTTTTTTTCTGATGTAAACGGCGGACCTGTGAACTACTGTATCAGGCTGTTTTGTAACCTCCCTTCTTGGCCGCCTTGACATAAAAGACCCACCGTCGCCCTTCCTCCTCTTTCCTTCTTCTCTCTCCCTGACCCATCTATATTGCACTCATCGCCGCCCCTTCATTGCATCTGGCACCCACCGAACACTGCGCGTGGGCCTTCAGCTCGGTGCACTTCCCCTTTCATTTCGCCGGAGTTGCTCCCGGCTGGGATCATTCTGGCCAGCATCAGCTAGAATGCAATCCAGTCAGCCTAGAATCACCTCCCGCCATACTTGAGTTCTGCCATCTATCGCTATGGTTTCTTACCAATTCAGCTCTATCAAAGTTGTCTCGATCGCTCTCAGCTAGTAAGGCTTTCCCTATGCGCCTTTCTTTTTCCCGCTGATTTTCCTTCGCTATTGTAAAGTCGCCGACTGCCTGATACCGCATACTCTGCCTCGTCAGCCCCACCTAAGGTAACATTAGTGGCTATTCTACTCTCGATGGCTTGGTCACAACTGCCTTAGCATTGAGTTGTCGTCAAAACCGGACTCACTATACACCACTCTCCCCCTGTAATGTGGTTGAGCCACTCCCTCCTTTCTTTCAGCTCTTGAAATCAGTATTATCTGACCTCTACACAAAATGCGCTATGAACAGAACGTCCGGTTTGATGGGAGCATATTCTGAGTGATGTGGAATCAACTCCTTACTAAGTGCTTACTCAATGCTATTTACTCGTTCTGCAGGTGCCCAAATTGATCTATGCCCGCTTCTCTCGAATATTTTCCCTTAAACTTCGATTTTTGCGACTTACTAACTCAATTTTGCTCTCCTACTCCGTCCGTGCGATGCTCTTCTTTACCTTTACCCTCTACGGGATCTCTGCTTTTTTTTCTTTAACTCAACTATCTAATATAAAAAATCTTAGATCGATAACTTTCTTAGGCTCATAATTGGGGCTGGTAGTCTGGAAGTCACGGACAAATTGATTTATTGAAGCGATTGATCCTATAGTCAGACGCTAGGATTTTAACATAACCTCAAACTAGACCAAACAAATTGCAGAGTGTGAAATTGGGTCCATTGGCGCCCAACTGTTGCCATAGGTCTCTCTGGTCCTATCCCACTACATTTTTGGGGTCGTAACATTGATATCGGCCAATAGTGACAATACCGTAGCCTTTTCCCATCTTTCGGCCAATCCTTCGAAATGATTTGGCGACGATTATTTCCCTCTCTCTCCAAATATTATGGTGAGACACAAATGAACCAATTATGGTCTCACGTGCATAATCCTTGCCTGTTGAATCCTAACAGTTCAATTTCAACACAATAATTGCTAGAAAGCAATCCCATCTGACTAGGAGACGAGAAGCCAAATTTCACCACCGTGGCCTAGCTGCCTATGTCTAGCTTCTCCTTTGACTGGTCCTTTGCGTGGTTTTGTTTGCGTATGATCATTTCATAATATCTTTTGGGCATTTATGAGCGGTGTGCTCAGGCTCTTTCCTGCTTTGGCTCCTTTGGTTGATGCCTCGGTCATCACTCATATGCCGGCTACACCAAGTGCGTGTAATAAGATGATATTCTTCAAACAAATTTGCACGAGTATACAAATCTATATACCCTTTCTAGATTCTGGTATCATAGCTATCGATTAGGGGCTCTCTCTACTCATGGGTTAACACATCAGTGATCACTCTACTGAACCCTCTTCTGCCAACCGCTGCTCAGCCTCTCCACTCCAAGGTTGCGTCATGGTAGCCTGTATTGATTGGAACCACATGGACCTGATATTATTACATCCCATCCCCGTGAGTAGAACTCAAGCGGTGAGCGGCTCTTAAATCACTGGTCCTTGCCAGGGGTCTGGTAATCGGCGTGAACAGTTGGCCAATGTCTTCCACGGGGATACCCTTGAGAGGCTGACCCCGGATGGGCTATTGCTGCCGTGCTGCAAAGAGAAAATTCTGACCCTTTTACGGCATTCGAGTCTACTATACATGAATGTCCCTGTTGCCGACTGGATATCCAATCCATACCTGCTATTGGATGTTTACCGCCCTCTGAGCAGGTTTGGCCTATCTCTGAAACTCAGTGGCCCAAGGCCAGTAGGATAGGGCATCATAAGAGACCAGGGTATTGATGACGAGCCGCCAGGCCTTTCTCCATAGATTCTATCAAAGCTCGCTGGCTCTTTAGTTGCATGTACAAGAGAACCTGTTGGTCATTGACTCACGTCCTGACTGGTGTCTCGTGGCGTGGTGCAGTAGGATGATCGGCTCGTGCCATCGCGAATAAGAGTATCGTCCTTCTGGTGATCGAACATAGCCATGGTTCGCATGGGCACTCCGTTACCCCGCTTCTTGTGTCACGTCTTCGTCAAGGGGGCTGAAGCCCTCTCGTACTGGATATCCCTATCCAACTCTCTGCATCGATATAGCACGGGCCATACTTGATCTTTGGCACTACATGGAACAGGTAGTTAAAGTACTGACCATCAAAAGTTCTATGAGAGCAATACGATAGATCCACCGTCCATCGATCCTTACGAACCATTTGATCGTGCACATGATAACCTTAGGGAAAGACAAGGGTGTGCCGGTTTGGGGGCAGACAACGGCCCATGCAGCAACATTCGGCGAATCAGGGATGCCATGGTATCCCGAATCAGCACTAAAACTGCAACGATGTATTCCGCGCATGAGGTCACTGGAAGATCGAGGCTACGAATCTCGGGCACCAAAGCATGCATAGCATTGTCTCCAGCCGCATTCCCGTCACCAGGGCAAACATATGAGAGTGCTTGATAGCGAATAGCCACCCTTCTTCCTTGACCGGTTGATCTCAAATCCCTTGCTATTCTGCCCACCATCATGAAAATTTTTACATCGAACCCTGCTCTGAATAGTTCCAGAGTCATACCGACTTTCTGTCAGTGGTGGGTAGTTTGGTAACAGCCCCAAGCTACTGGTAATGATGTTGGGCTCTACCTCTAATAGAAAACTGTATATATAAAGCGTGAAATCCCAGAGTATTTACGACTTTATTGCCGCGAGGATTAGCTTTTGAAGTGCAGCATCATCATCACCTTGTTATTTGAATTCTGGCCATCTTTATCATTCTTGTTGGACATCCCGAAAACTTCAAGCAAGAAAGTGTCCAAATATGGCTCCTCCAACGACGACGACGACCGTTTTCTTTAACCTTCCTGATCGAGAGTGGGATGATGAAACTCAATTTTTGGACGCCCATGAGGTCGGAGAGTATTTTCAAAACTTTCTTAGGACCACTACGACTGAACAAGGGCTCCGACTGACGCAGGAGGACTTGGATTTCGAGGCTGGTCCGTCTGCAGAGGCGTTGAAATGCTTCCTCGAATCGACTCGAAGGAACACTAGAGTTGCTTTCAGGCGTTTCTTGGAAGGGACTGAAGGATTTAAGCACTGCGAATATGCATCATTCAAAGCAGAATACGATAAAACGCATTTCCAAGGTTTCACTCGCGGACTTTATCTTATCGACAAGGAACTACTGGTTAGACGAAAGGAGATTTTGGCTAGTCCCGACATGCCGGGTTCAACCACGGAGAAAATCGATATCATCCTAAGTACGATTTTTTGGATCGATGAACTTGACACTTCGTCTGCCAAAGTAGGATGGAAAACGACGTTCATTCTCTTTGACCAAGGCCGCCTTAAGCAGTACTTCACCTTACTCTGGAGTACTCCTATGATCCGTTATTTTAACGAACCTGAGCAGGGCGTACCACGTGAATTGGATCATATTATCGATAATGTATGGGAATGGCTTGACACACATAACCAGCGACCGATCAAGTTAGTATTTTCTATGGTTCGCCATGGAATGATGTGGGATATTCAGGGAAAAGGGCAGATGGACAGATTGCACTCTATCATGGAAAGCTTACACCCTATCATGGAAAACTTACATGGTACATGGGATGACCTCCGCTAGCAGGCCAAAGTTTCACCAATCTCAGGCTGCGCTTGTTCCTTGTCCATTTTGGCCCAGCACCGTGCCGCCTGTGCCTAGATCAGTGGTGAGGCACGTTGGGGTACGCAGAGTAGCCTTCGTGTCCCACACATACCTAAATAGCTTACTGTCATTCGTTGAGTGAGCTTTTCTTCTTCATTGCATCAATATCAAGAGTTTCCCTTTGTTCATTCACTCCCATTGTTGAGAAACTCGATTCCGTGTTGAATGAGTTTATTATCTCTGTAATGTCCCCTTTTCGCATTGTACCCTGCTCCGATATGTCTCGTGCGCTGTAGAAAGCATCACAGCAGAAAGGGTTTGTAGTTCGCACGGAGATTGTGATCGGCGATCTAGATCTTGAGGGGCGCGTCTTTGCTCTCAAAACGGGGCTCTTGTAATGGTAAAGTCGATAGGTCACGCCCTATTGATACGGGCTAGAAAACCACAAAAAGCTCGGATCGAAGATCGAAAAGTAGGTAGCAGTGTCGCTCAAGGGCATGCTTGAACACGAGGGATACTTGGAAGTCCAAAGTTGGGTCATTTTGGGTCCGGAAAAAAAGATTCTTGGTCTCACTTGACAATGAATTGTTCGGCGGTCCCTCATGAGACGGATTTGCACGAGCTCAAGCGCAGGATATTTAGCGACTCTGAAACGCCATGCAAAAGTACCGTCGGAGTCTTGTCCGGTGCCGGTCGTGCAAGAATTTTTGGAGCCACAAACCCCTGACACTCGAGTCGGAGCTGGCTAGCGAACAGTCCATAGTGCCAACCGATATAATTGAGCAGCGAGATTTAGAATTTCGACTTGATTAGAGCACTCGTCGAGGATTTCGACCGAGAAAGCAGGCCTGGTGGATTGGACTGAGCTCACTCAGTCGTCACAGGACAACCAGATCCTCACCATGGCACAGGCACGAGCGATTTCGGTTAATAACCAGAATGCCCAGCCCGTCGCGATCCGAGTCCCCCAAAGTGCGACTATAATCTTCCCGATATTCGAGACTGCTGTTAATTCGACTCTTATAGATGCCGACGAAATTCACGGCCGCTGGTTTGTCGGTGTTACCTCCGTTTTGAAAGAGAGAAGTCGAGAGACCGATGCACAGAGATTCACCTTGAACGTGTCTGAGGTGATTGAGACGCGAATTGAAGACTGCAAAACATCCGATCGAATTAAGCTGGTATTCATGTGCTGGCTCTCATGTGGCGTGCGAGATTCGTGGGAATGGAACATCCAGGACATATGTGAAGGGTTTTTCGAGGACAAGGAAACATGGGAGAGAGGTAACCTTTACCCCCAAGTCATGAGGACTCGCAAGGGGGTCCCAATAATGGTGCTAATCCCCGCTCGTGCATGACTGGGGCTAGCTGAGCATGATTGAGGTCAAGGCTGACATTCTTTAGATCACCCCGGTTTTTCTTACAGGGAATTTCTCAGGTGTCAATATCTTCATCTGCCTCCATGGGAGAGGCAAAGATGCGGCAACACGGGATAAAGGTTTGCAATTCCGACAGTTGTAATATCTGAGGAATCCATATCAGTGTTATGTGAGAAAAGAACGAAACATAAAACTGCCTTTCAAACATGAAGGGTCGTGGGCTGATGGAGGGTGGGAAAGTGATATGAATGGCTAGGGTGTTCTCTTGCATATGTACAACCATGTGCAGCTAGCCACCGTATCTTTTCTGGGGCTGGAATGGAATCAAGCGGGTTGAGAAAAGAAATCCTCGTCACAAGGCCCAAGATATAATTGGTGCTCATGTAATGAATCACAGCGTGTCAATTCATCTGCCAATTTTGATTTCATTTTCCAAAAGCCAATAGTCGCCTCGGACTTGGGTTGGCTTTGATATTTATGCTCCCATCAGGGGCTCATACGCTTTACGTTGCATCCGCATTTGGCGAGAATTGCTTAGGAATATCTTGCCGTATTGGTTAGTGATTTGGCCCTCGGCCCTTCCAGGCTCGTGACTTGGGCCACTTGTGAAGAGAGATTGCGAATACGGCAACTAATGACAGGCCTGCATCGACACTCACGAAGAGAATCGGCTATCTAGAGTCAACCCATTACCGGACCACCACCTAACTGAGTCAGGCCCCACTTCGGGGTAGCCTAGTTAGGCATGTACAGTCCGATCTGATGCACTTTGAACGGTGATTTATGATCTATCGATAATGATGGTTAACAGCATTTGGAACAGTGATTCTTGAAGCTAATCATGACAAACCCAAAGAAAGAAATGTCTCATCAAGAACAAACCCTATGCGGTCACTGTCCAGAGAACTCGGCCACTCGATAAGATCTTCAAAAGTTCAGTCGGCGCGTACTTCCCCCGTGCAGCTTTACTCTATGATACGTGTTCACCTTGATTCACGACTGTTAGTTCTCGGGCTGCTGATAATGATGGCCAAGGATCAGTCCAGCCAAAGGACCCTCGAAATGGTATTATCTATGCGCTGCACGTCATGCAGGGTTACGGAGATCCTTCCTCAAAGAGCGCTGGAGAACTTGAAGAAGCGCCTGCCTCCATGTGAGCTGCATTGTCCCTATTCATTGTACTTTTCTATATGGAATTTCCGTAAGCGGCACCTAAGGGTTGGCAGCTACGCCGCATATATTCTCCGATATCTTTGTGACCTTTGAACTATGTCGTCCAGAGATGGATCCACCAAAGTCGATCAACTAACCAACGTGTAGGAAATCTTGACGGTGAGACATCCTTTGGCAAATAGAGATACTAGTCATCCTCATCCACCAGACTCAAGGTGCGTTTCAGGGTAGTGCATTCATAGTACGTGGGATAAAAACCACTATCCTCCTAATCAATGATCCCGGTAATAGGATAGTGGCCATTGATGATACAGTAGGTATGCTTATGTTCGTCTAGCACCAGAAGTTCTCACCGCTCAAATAGCAGTGGCCACGGGGGTAAATGTCTTGCTCACAAAGATCACTCAGTCTACGAGCAGCCCGGTATGCGGTGAGATTGGGGATCCCGAGCTATTTGGCTTGTATCTTTTTTCTTGATCGTAACAGAGAGTGAAGGAGACGGAAATCGGGATGCTTTTAGAATCGAAGACCTTAACAAAAAAGCGCCGGCCAATTTCCGCGTCAATTTCATAAGTCCCCATATTCTACTTGTAATGTGGATTCTTTAGCGCTTACAGATAGAACGCACTGCGCATTGTAAGATATCATCTATTATACAGTCATAAGAATGCTGTAGCAAAGGTTAAATAGGTATGGGGTCTTCATCTGGCCACCCTCTTACTCGTCGTATACATATGCGCAGTCGCGGATAGAAAATATAGAACTCTACAACTCATAAAGAATGGGCGGAATCACTCACGGTCAGTGCTGGAAAGAACTTCTTCCTGTTCAATCTCCATCATGTCGCTTTCTGCAGACGATATCGACTCATTTGTCTGAACAGACACATGCTCTTCTTGCATAGGGACATCATCGACTTGATCATTGACGACCGAGCTTGAGTCTTCATACAGGATAGGAGAACTCGACCCTTCCTCACTGTCATGAATATCATCATGCGAGCTCGACAGTTCCCCATCAATGGCAGCCATGCGTAGCGCGAACGCATTCTGCAGCCTCAACAGCCAGCAGCGGAGGTCATCGCCGTCCATATGCCCCTCTCGAGCAAGCAGGAGCTGCTCACGCAGCGACAAAAGCAGCCTGCGTTTGCGCGCGATTGCCCAGGCGCGCGAGGGACTGTTGCGTTTCTGGGCGAGGCAATCCAGCGCATCGGAGACTGTTCGCGCCCTATCCAGAATACCAGGTGGAAGGTCCACGAGCTGGGCGAGAGCAAGGCCGTAGCGCCGGTCTGGGACGGGGCCCTCTGCGATGCGGTAGAGCATGGTCATTTTTGACGCATCGGGAGCAATCTCTGCGGCCAGATGCAAATTGATGACGCCGCTGCGTTCGGCCAGGATGCGCGGTAGTTCGTGGAAATGAGTAACAAACCATACCAATGCGTTGCTGGAGATGAGTGCTTCGGCCAGTGCGATTGCGATGGCCAAGCCGTCTGTCGTGCTGGTCCCACGACCAAGCTCGTCGATAATCACCATGCTCCGCGGCTCAATGTTGCGTAGTATAAACGCCATCTCGCGCATCTCTGCCGCAAACGTGGATACATTGGCGTCGAGGTCATCTGTGGTCGCCACGCGGGCAAAGAGCTGGTGGACCAGAGGAAAGGAGGCGTATTGTGCCGGGACAAAACAACCTATCTGGGCCATGATGGTCATCAGGGACAGGGAGCCGATGTAGGTTGATTTCCCGCTCATGTTGCAGCCCGTGATGATCTGGAACCGTCTCTGCGGCGTTACGTATGCGTCATTTGGGATGAACTTGTTAACACGGATGCGTTCGCGGATCGGATGCCGCCCTGCCTTGATAGCCAGCGTGTCTGTCAATTCCGGGCGGATGTAGTCGTGACTGGTGGCCAGATGCGCAAACGTCGCTAGCATATCAAGCATGGCAACTGCTTCGCTGACGCGGAAAAGACACGATACCTCGCAGCACACGTCCCGGATCAGTTCCTGGACGGTGCTATCACTCATGTTGATTACTTCGTTGTGTGCATCAGCGATCTTTTGGTTCAATTTGACCAGATCCAGCGTTTGGCATTCGATTCGGTTCCGCTTGCGATAGACGTTGATGAAGATGCTTGGTAGTGGTTCTGGTTCTGCGGTTGGGATGCAGATGTAATATTGGCGAGCCGTGTCATATTTCAGGTCCAGTGCCATGTCACAATTGTCTAAGAGAGATCAGCAATGAGGTAGGTAAGATTGGTAGATGTGGTTAAAACCTGCGAGCTTTGCCACAAGCTCGGCCGCGTCGATGTTCGCCTCTTTGTATGTCTGTCTGGCCACATCTAGAAAACTGTTTACACCGGCTTTGACGCAGTATATGCGCTGATTGCGGAGATCTAGCGGTTTGGTTTGATATGTGACATGCTCGTTGAGCGTTTCTTCGATGAGCTGCTCGACCGAACGGTGGGCTGCGGGGGTGCACAGCTTGGAAAGGATTAGCAAAGACCAGAATTATAGAGATATATCCTTTCACCTCTCGAATAGTCAGTAGAAGATCGCTTTGTGCCGTGGCCAGCGCCTGGTACACGCTTGTGATCGCTGACACATACGTCTTCAACATGATGACATTGTTGACGGACTGCTCGATATACTGAGCCGTCCGCTTGGTGGGAACCAGGATAAGCTAAATGGTCAGTGGAATGGAGCAGCTGCACACAAGGAAGAGAGCGCGTACAGAGGTCAAGACCTTGTCCGCATCTACAAATCCTCTGAGCGCCTGCCGAACCGACACAAACATGTCCTCTTTAGTAGACAAGTCCTCGACGGCATTGTGTCTGGCTGTCAACTTGACCCTTTCGGTGGAGGGCTGGAGAACGTTGGCTCGCAACAGCCGAGTGCCCATGGGCGTGAGGGTTTCATTCAGCAGGCCAAAGAGACTATCTCGGGATTTGGCATTCTGCAAGTTCTGGATCAACTCGAGCGAGACAATCGTGGCCAAGTCAACGGTCATGGAACCCTGTGACGGCTCGAGCCGGATGCGCAAGGAGTGCGAGGCGAAGGCCTGCTGTAATTCGAGTTCGACATACTTCAATACCTGTGCGATGGTTAGTTTCGTCATCGTCAAGAACATCGAGGTCGGCCGTACTGCCGCAAAGCAACACGCTGCAAAGTAATGCCCACCCAGGATCAGCTTAAGTGAATCCGCTTCCTCAGGAAAGGCCAGATGATCGATGTATTCGTGAGCTGCCTTATCTGACCAGCATCTGCGATCCAAGAAAGTCATGGTCGGACCGGGCAGGTTCTCTTGCACGATGTAGCGGAGCTTGGACTCCTTGGCCGTGTTCATGAAAAGGATCTCACTGGGCTCGAACACGCCGATTTTGGTGACAGTTTTAATATAGGTCTGGCTGTCACAGATCTGACACAGCACTGCCTCTGCCGTGACCAGATTGACAAATGCCAGGCCGACTGTGGATGAGACGCCGCGCGACTCGGTGACGGCGCAGATGATGTCCTGGGCTGCGACACTGGTGGCCGTGGTTGTCGGTCGGACGGTTCGTAGGCGTCTCGTGCTTGCCTTGGAGGTCAATGGAGCAAAGGAGCCCGCGCAAGAGGACTCGCGAGAAGACATGATGGAGTTTGGGATGGATGGAGATGGGAAGATACCAAGGATAAGATTGTCTTTATTGGTTATCAAAATATTTCACAATGGTCTTCAATACTAATCAGTTCTACGCGCCAAGAATATAGAAAGACCAAAAAAAGAAATGCCCCAACTCCGATTTGAACGAAGGACCTTAACATACCTCGTGTCTTTCCTGAACAAGAAATACGAGTGTCACGTGATAACCACTACACTATTGGGGCGTCCATAGGCCAGTTTTTTTCCGTCTGCGCTTATGAACTCCGACTCCGACGATTGACGAAAATGATCGCGATAACGATAAGTGATAGATAACGTGGAAGCGTGCAAATTTAATTTTCTCGCTTTCTTCCTCCCAACCATGGCGACTGTCCTTCCGCCCCCGAGCAAGCGCCAGAAGGTCGCTCAGGCCGAAAAGGCCCGCGAGCAGCAAGAGATCCAAAGTATCCCAAGTGACTTGGGCAGTGTCCGCGTCCAATTCTACGACCAGTCCACAGGCAATGCCACCGGGCCCGCCGTCTCAGTGCCCGTGGCCGATGCGAACATCAAGAACCTCGAGACTCTCCTCAATACATTACAAGACAATGTCAGTATAGTCGCAAGTGGTCGGAAGAACACCGCTAACCCACCAATGCAGGATGACGACGAACGGGTGCCCTATCGGTTTACCTACCAGTCCGACACCAAGGAAGGCCAGACCATTGACATCCTCGCCAACCTGTACCACTCGCTGCTCCAACCAGGATTGAAGACGACCGAAGATACCATCCCACTGTACTTCACCCCACAAGCGGTGTTCCGCGTCAAGGCCGTTTCGCGCTGCGCGGCATCAATAGCCGGGCATGGCGAGGCCATTCTGGCCACGTCTTTTTCTCCAGTTTCTTCGTCTACAATGGTGTCGGGCAGCGGCGATTCGACTGCCCGAGTCTGGGACTGTGACACGGGGACTCCGCTGCACACTCTCAAGGGACACACCAGCTGGGTGTTGGCGGTGGCATACTCGCCGAACGGGGCGCTGATCGCGACGGGCAGCATGGATAACACGGTACGATTGTGGGACGCGAAAAAGGGCCAGGCGCTCGGTGGGCCGCTTAAGGGCCATGCAAAGTGGATCACAAGTCTGGCGTGGGAACCGTACCATGTCCAAGAATCTGGACGACCACTTCTAGCGTCGGCGTCCAAGGACTCGACGGTTCGGGTGTGGGATGTAGTGTCGAAGCGCATCGACAGTGTGCTTACCGGCCACAAGGGTTCGGTCACCTGTGTGCGCTGGGGCGGCACCGGCAAGCTCTATACGGCATCCCACGACAAGACCATCAAGATCTGGAATCCGAAGGATGGTACGTTGTTACAGACCCTGTCGGCGCATGCCCACCGTGTGAACCACCTGGCGCTCTCCACCGATTTTGCGCTTCGTACTGCCTACCATGACCACACGGGCAAGGTTCCCGACACCGAGGCGGAAAAAGTCGCTGCGGCCCGGAAACGCTTCGAAGAGGCGGCCACGGTCAACAATGTCATCGTGGAGCGGCTTGTGTCTGCCAGCGATGACTTCACCATGTACCTGTGGGATCCAGCGAGCTCGAGCAAGCCCGTAGCCCGGCTCCTGGGCCATCAGAAAGAAGTGAACCACGTTACGTTTTCCCCGGACATGGCATATATTGCCTCTGCCGGGTTTGACAACCACGTCAAGCTATGGAACGGGCGTGATGGAAAGTAAGTGGTTTTTGGTTCTTCTTCGGACCAATGAGAATTTAACTAACGTCGCCAGGTTCATCACCACCTTCCGCGGCCACGTCGGTGCCGTCTACCAGTGCTGTTTCTCCGCCGATTCGCGGCTTCTGGTCTCTTCATCCAAGGACACCACCCTCAAGGTGTGGGATGTGCGCACGGGGAAGCTGTCGACGGACCTGCCGGGCCACAAGGACGAGGTCTTCGCCGTCGACTGGAGTCCAGACGGACAAAAGGTGGGCAGCGGTGGCAAAGACAAGGCGGTCCGGATCTGGCGCAACTGAGTGATACCCTACATTCCAACATAGATAGAGGTGCATACGAATTGAATTAATTATCAGGGCTAATAACTCTGCATGAAGCTATCATTACTGTACAGACCACCACCATCATTTACTCGTACTGCCAGACCGGGGGGTTTTTGCCCTTGTACGTGATGGCCATGGCCTCGAACCCCAGGCAGTCCTTCACATTGCCCGTCGGCACCTTTGCGTCCTCGAGGGCCGCAAACACCTGCCAGTGCTTGTGGTCCTTGGTCGGGCAGGCCATCAATCCGTTGGTGCCCCGGCCCTTGAAGGTCAAGTAGGAATACGGCTTTTCCTTATCGTAGTGCATCCCTCCCACGGTGGAGCCCTGGGGCATGGAGGCGGAGTGCGCCTCGGTGTATCTCAGCGCACCGGCGGGACCAACGTAGACTTGCTGTCCACCGGCGACCTCGGCATCCTATTTGGGGTCCGTGTTAACATATCGCTCTGTATCAAGTCTGGAAGTTGGGTTTGACATACCATCACATTGCCGTTATCAGCCAAGACAGTTTCCTTGCCCGGGGGGCACACGAGACCCTCCTCCGAAGGGCAGTAGGAGGACGTCTTGCCGCCGAGGTAGAAGTGCGTGCCGGAGGCGGTCATGGTGAGGAAGTGGATGGGCGATCCTGAACGGATGGACATGACGGTGAAGGGCGGGTTGGTTTTCGCTTCTTCGTTGGGGGTTGGCGCTGCGGCCGCCAGCAAGGGCAGGACGAGGGTAGACAGGATGAACTTCATGGTGATAATTGAACGAGTGTTGATAGATAGGAGGATATATTATTATTGTTGTTGTTGTTATTGTTGTAGGTGAGGGTTGAGTGCGCTGTTTATATATGTTCTTCATAGGAGAGGTTTGGTATAAATAGCATCATCGCCAAGGCGAAAGCAAAGTCACACCCCCCCAAAAAAAAATAAAAAAGCGCAGCTGCTACAGTACTACAGTAGTAGACTAGTACTGGTCAAAACAGTCGATCAATGACACGCGATCCTCCCTCTCCAAACCACTCAGCGCGGGTCCGTCCGCCCTCCCCACGCCCGTCGAGCCGGTTACTGGTGGAGCGACTGAAACATCCCAGCGAATACGAGACCCCCCACAACACTCGGTCTCGCTGCCAACCACGCTAATTCCAGGGTTCAAGTGAGACACCTGCTATTGTGAGTGACTAGTTTAGTAGGAATAGCGAGTTGAACAACGCTCTTCCCCGATGACATAGACCTTGTCCGTCCCGTCAACAAAAAATATCGATTAGCGGTGACAGACAGCCGAAGTCCATCACATCCCCTGCCGACTCTGACATCACTGTTAGAGCACGCCGGTACTCTCGGACTTCCCGGTGTTGTGGCTCTTACGGGGAGTAATTCTCGCTTATTATTGTCTTGCTTGCTGTCTCGGAAGTTTTGCTCAAAATAAACGAAGACGGGAGGAAAATGTCTTGGATCCACCTCCATATTCCGGTTCCTGAACCGAACATCCACTACGGGCTATCATTAACTCGACGAACTATATTCTCACTCGATCTCACTCTATGTCTCACGGAAGCCCTTGGCGAACATTGCTGTGCTCATTCAGCCCCCATGCCGCGGCGCTGCCATCATGAACCGTCGCGCGCCGCATGTCGCGCTTAAACTTGCCTTCAAACCGGCCGCCGACAGCCCGGTGCATGACACTAGTGTTGTCCCAGAGAACCAGGTCACCTGCATCCTCCCACGCCACGCGCAGCACATATCGTGGCTGTGTTGCATGCGCGAATAACCGGTTGAACAGGTTCGCCGAACCATCACGATCGAGTCCCTCGATGTGGTGGATATGCGCCGCCAGATAGAGTGCGTCGCGCCCAGAGGGCTCGTGTCGCTGTACCAGTCTGTGGCGGCTCATGGGGTAGTCCTCCGGGTTGAAGTCGGCGAAAGTCTCCGGCGCCGCCGTTTTGCGGGAGTGCCACAGCGAGTGCGCGGCGATGTAGTTCTGTGCTTTCAGCTCGGCCTGTTCGTCTGCGGGCAGCTCATCAAACGCCGTTCGCACGTCCGCAAACTCGGTTTCGCCGCCCATCCCCGCTGGCGGAAGCTCTTCCGCTCTCAGAAGCGAGTATCCCGCTCGTCGGGGGTTGAAGCTCGAGTCCACATGGAACAACCCGTTGCCCTGGCCGGTTCAGTTTTGAATCACTAACCACCCGCAGCGTTCCACTAACCTTGTTCCACTCCCGACGCTTGTTATCCAGTGCGAAGATCGTCCCGTCCAGATCAACATTGCTCACGTCAAACAGGCGTACGTCTGATAGACGGTGTGCTCGCCCTCCCGCCAAATAGGGGCTCACATCGTCCAGTTCGCCGAACTGTCCGGCAAAGGCAACATGTCGGGCGTCATCAAGACCTGTCTTGCGGAACACGCACACGCCGTACTATCAACGAGGGACGAGGTGAGCTCAGAAGCTATCTAGGGGCTCATCACGTACCTTGTTGATTGCTGCTAAGATCTCTTGGAAAACGTTATCCTCTACCGGGCGCGAAAAGTCTACGCCGCTGATCTCTGCGCCGAAGGTCGGATGCAGCTCTGTGACGGTGATATGCTGGAAGGCCGCGGAAGTCTGGGTCAGGCCCGGCATGGCGGTTGTTCGTATCGTAGTATGCCTGCGTGATTTTTCTTGGTCGACTATTGAGATATCAATAGGTAAATATTCTATAAGTGAAGCCGAGGTTTCTTTTTTCTATTGATCTACTACGCTCAGCATGGTCCTCGGATAGAAGAGCGAGATGTGCGGGGAAGAGAGCAAGATCGTGGGTTCGGACTTCAGTCCTTGCTCTAGATAGGGTAACTATCGGTACTACATACTAACTGATAACAGACCAGCGGATTAGCTGTTTTGGTGTTGGTCTACCATATATACCTAGGAGGATGGATGAAAAGCATCTCCTATCCAAGTTGTGTAATGGAATTTAGATCTCTAAGGTCCACTAGGCTGCTCCCAGCAAAATGGCGCTTCCGACTATCGTTCCTTCATTTGCCAGGTCTGTCTCAAAAGCAGCACGTATCGCCTAGATAGCATAAATAGGTTCGTCATGCAAGAACGTAGCCCGTTGCGAGAAAAGTCTCTGAGAGGGGGACGAGAGGAGATGAGAGGGGATGACAATAGACAACCTCTACTCAATGATGCCCTCTCTATAAGGACTCAGACAACACGAACGGGGCTCAGCCTATTTCTACCCTTTGTCACCTCAGATTGACCTGAAAAGATTTGATTTTCTCCATCAAAAAATAAATGTATATACGGGCGTTCGAAGGGACGCCGGGTATGAATATACACGGCCAAGGGCCCACAGCAGCAAAAAAGACAAGAACGAAAAAATCCAACCGACTCGAAGTCAAACATCCTGCCTGCACCGGTCCGTGTAGCAATCAATCAACCAAAAAAAAAAAAACACCGACCCAGAACGAAGGCCCGCCCCGTGAACACCGTAAAAAGCCAAGAATTCCAGTTTTGGTCCCACGTCGCCGTCCACCGATGCGTCTTGAGCAATATAAAAAACACCAGATCCAACATTGCGCCTCGGGAGAACTCGTTTAATCCGAGGTAACTAATCGTAGTCGTCGCCGTCGTCATCGCCGTCTCCGCCCCGTCCACGGGAACCCTTCACACCATCCTTGCGGATCGGGATCTTGATTCCCTGCAAGGCGAAACATTTGCTCAGTTGCGTGCTCTCGATAACACCAGGGAACTTCTTGGCCGAGAAGACCTGGAAGGGCTCGCTGAAGACCGAGGCGAGAATCGGGGCACTCCCGTGGTTGATCACGGGTGTACCGTTGCTAGTCTCCGTGGACTGTGTACCCACGTTGACAAAACTCATCTTTAGACTACGGGGGAATCAGTTAGTCACAAGCCATATATCATCGTCTCGACACGGCTTACCGGAATGTACCCTCTGTTCGCACACTGAGATCCTGTAGAATAAACCATACACCAATCTTGTTGTCTGGGTCGGTCAGCCGGAAGGCACTTGCGCTAAGGCTCCCGATCAAGTTGCGAGTGAACATGCCGCCTGGTCCACCCGAGACGGGCTGTGCCGCAGCGGGGGACATGGCGGTTGCCATTTGGCCACCACCTTGATAGTACTGATTCGGGTAATAGCCAGCCTGGGGAGACGCTCCGTAAGGGTTCTGGTATCCCATCTGACCACCGCCATAGTAGTTGTTCATCCCCGGATAGACGGGTTGCCCGTACGGGTTGTTGTAGGCGGAGTAGGTGGGAGACATGCTCTGCGGGGGCGGAGGGTACGAGGAGGACATGGCAGTCGAGATCGAGGGCGAGGTAGCAGAATGTTTGACCAGGTTCACTTCGTTGGTGCCATCGGCATTCCACAAATCGACGGTCAGGACGTAGAATGAAGTATCGATCTCACTGTTCCATAGTTAGAATTTGCGTGTCCCCCGAATTGTGACGAAACCATACTTGATATCAATCTCCTTTTCTGTTTGTGCATCGCGCACGATCAGCCGGATACATGGTGGCGGCGTGATGGGTCTCCGATCCTGGAATATGCGTTAGACAACGGCGCCTGTGATCTGCAGAATTATCACCCACCTTATCACCAAAGCCGCACATGCGAGCCCGGATGGGCTGCTGTACCACCTGGAGAGACCAGATGCGGCCTTCATGGACATAGGACCGGGGCGCCAGGTGGTCGACCGACTGTAAACCGGCCGAGCCCGGCGTGGGATAGCCAGCCGCTGGGCCAGAGATGCGATCCATTGAGAGGGGCGGCGGTGGCGGCGGCACCGGATGGGCCCTATCCTGTTCCACAGCGTACATGGTTCGAGAGGACAAGGAACCGAGGACGACTCGGGTGAGAGTAGGAACGGGTCCCTGCTCTTATACAATGCTCGGCCGCGGTGGACCCCGAGCTGAGTGACGCTCAACAAAGATAGGCGATAGAGCGGGCATGCGACCCCGCAGACAGCTCACACGTCACAGTTGGAGCATCGACTCCAGACCGAAGATAAGGTGTTTTGCGGTCGCGACCGGGACTCGATGACCCCGGATGACGCGATCGGGCGGAATTGGCAGACCGGTGGAAAGCGGTCAGTAGGAGGATATGAGAAGGCTGCGCGAGGCCGAGTACAGGCGGAGGTCGAGGGTGTGACGATTGGAAGGGGATCGAGGATGAAACGGAAGCTGTGGAATTCGCACTGAATCGGTCGCAGAATTAGCACGGACGGCGAACCAGCCGGGCGAGGCTGTCAAAGTGCGGGAGATTCGCCGGGGCTCCCACGGATCTGAGCTGATCCACTAAGGACTTACCAAGGATTGATGGTGGGATGGAGGAGGCCAGTGGGAAGAAGGAAAGAAAAGAAGAAAAGGAAATCGAAAGAGAGAAGGAAAGATTGATGGAAGAAGAGGAAAGAGGGAGGAAGAGGGGAGGGAAGAAAAGTGACGTTCTCGGGACAGAAGAGATTGACAGTGTCACCTTCTTTCCTCTGCTCAAAACCTTCTCCAACCTTTTTTTTCTCCCATTTCATTCGCAACTGTCAGGCTGATTTGATCCGTGCAGCCGGCGCAGGAACATTCCACTCCGTCGGGTTGCAGTCAGATCTGATGATGGCCTCTGCGAATGAAATCCCCTGATGTAACCGCGATGCGCTCCATCCGGCTCTTATCACTCGTGCTCTACCCGCCGTTTGCGGCAACCCGTCCATCCAGAGCCTTGCCGGCTGCATCCGCCGGACTGACAGTATTCGGCCCTCGTTCTCAGGGATTCGTTCCATCATGCTCAAGTCGGGATTCGGCCGATTCTCGGGCCCGTGCACTGCGGCAGTGGTACAGGACTCTACTCTGTCTGCAGTCTCCGATCGTGATACCGAACTCCGGCGACATCTACTCGGGCCTACAGATGGGAACAGATCCCGGAAAACTCATGTGAGATCGCTCGGTCGCTATCTGATCCATGCGATATTCGAGATGCCCCCGCGACAACCCCAGGTCCCTCCTGCCCGGTCCTGATGGACAACGGAACCAGAGGCAGACGGTCCATGTTTTGCCATGGCGGGGGACCATGTACGGACGACAAACCCCTGGCAGAATGCAGCCATCCGATGGTACTGACCAGATACATACCTGCAGGTCGGGCCTGTCAGCTTGATCATCCCCATGTGCCGCTGGCCATGTGCATCTATCTGCCTATCAATCTCCCCCGAGATCATCACCCGAATGTGGCTGCTATCGCCGACCATGGACACGAGTGCTGGGGACTGCCGAACTTTTTCTGCAGCCCGGCCGTTCCTGGGTGGACTTTCAGGGGATGGTTCGCGCGCCTTGCAAATCACAGCGGCCCCTTGCAGCAGGCTCCCCTGGAACCCCATGTGCGACGAGGATGCAGTGTTCCAGATGGGTGGTAAGTGCTGGGGGAGAGAGTGGCGTCGAGCACCGTGAGTGGTGAGCGAGTGCAGAGTCGTCGTCAGCCGATCTGCAGAACCCCTGATTATCCTCATCAGAGCTTGGCAAGCTGTTCTGCAGAGGTAACAACGTCGCACAAGATGTGAGAGAAGCTGGATCGCGGACTCCCGCTTGGCCGGGAGCTGGAGCGCGACCGACAAGAGTCGGTGATGGTGCGATGGCCAGCCAAGTCACCTGAGAAGCGGCGGTGGAGCGTCATTTGCGGCTAATGTACAACCTCGCACTTGTCCCGGTGCCCGAGACGGGCCACCGCTCTCGTTCTTTGTCCTGTTGGTCGCTCAATTAGGGCGAGACCAAGCCTGCACTGACTGCAGTGATTGCGGTGACCTCATCTCACTAATTATCGAGTCATCTGGCCGCGGTCGCTAACTCAGCTCCCGCACTCGGTACCAGCAGCCACAAGCCTGGCCAGCTGTCCGATGACCGCAAGTCTTGCCAGGACGGATCAGGATTACGCGAATGACCGTGTGGATGGTGGTTAGCGAGTACTTAGCGAACTAATTAATCAATCCGGCCAACTAACTGACTACCCCGCACCCGTGGAAGCGAGTATTGAAAGAGAGAGAGAGAGAGAGAGAGACATAGATGTGGCTGCTGAGCGGGAGAATAATAACAATAACCGTGGTTCAGACTGGCGGTGACCCCTTTCGATGTATACCATCGACTACTGTCCTTCCCCTTGCACTTGTCTTGGATGTGTTTATAATCATCTTATCAATATTATTCGATCCGTCACTTTCTCCGGAGCATTTCCCCGGGAAAATGTTTGGAGAGGCAGTGATTGGAGCCACTTCAGGCGTGCTTTGCACCAGAGAGACCCCGAGGCCTGCCGACTGGCTACAAAGATTTAGTTTGTCAATCCTCATGACGCCATTCGATGTGATGCTCGCGAGCCGTCTCCTCGGCTCTCGTCTGTGGCGGTGCGTGATTGGAAGGATGTCAGGACCATCCCAGCTCGCGATCTGCCCGCCCGGGAGGCCGAAGCACCATGAATCGGTGGGATGGCGTGCTAGACTGAAGACAGCTCGAGAGGATGATGATCGGCTAGTAGTAAAGCTGGATTTTCTCGGAGCAAATCAGCCACGGACCTCTTTCCTCCACAGTTCAGCCGGCGGGAATGGCGCATCTGATGTGCATTAGGGCTACTCTCGCGCAAGGAGCACTTGACATGTTGTGATTGAGCAAATCTCGCGTGGAGGGGAAGGAAGCACGAGAGAGACAGAGAGACAGTAGTCCGGTCAACTATTTGAAGCCCTGACCACCCCCTTCGCGCCAGGGAATTCTGGTCTGGACTGCAGCTGCGCCAACCATTTCCTCCCCCCGGGTGTCTTTGTTGATTCCTCTCGGATCTATATACTCTCTCCTCTGTAGACAATCACCGGTGGTCTGCCTGTTGACCTTTCTCCAAATCCGGGTGTGCGATCAGAAACACAACATGCACGCGCTTCTCACGACGTTGGCCGCCCTGGCCGTTGGACTGCCCTGGGCCCATGCTACTAGCTACGACCCATTGAAGCCGCCGTCGTATCCGCTGGCCGTGCGGAGCCCCTACTTGTCTGGTGCGCTGATCCTCCTTCCCGTTTTATGATCATCCCTCCCCGGATTTTCTGGGGGTCGCAATCAACTAATGTGGATCGTCCAACTCATAGCGTGGATCCCGGGCAATGATGTCGAATCCCTCCCCACGAGCCAGGCCCAGTTTTGGGCCGGCAATAACCTGGGCTGGACCGTGTTTGCGCGCGTCAACGGCGACGTGTATAGTCTGTTCGGCGTGCCCGATGCGCCGGCCGGCGTCAAGACCGCGACCGTCACCGAGGCCACCTACACGTCCACCCATTCCATCTTCACGGTCGAGGCGGGCGCGCGAACGTTGACCCTCGATTTCTTTTCGCCTGTGTCGCCCAAGAATTACCTCCGCCAATCACTGCCGTTCTCGTACCTGACTGTGACGGTCCAGGACGGCATCGCGTGCGCGGTGCAGATCTACTCGGACATTGACAATACTTGGACCGGCCAGTCGAATCACAGCAGTTGGAGCTACTCTGCCAAGGACGACACCCAAGTGTTCCAGATTAGCGCCAAGGACACGGCCACTTTCTCCGAAAATGCAGACGGCCAGGCCTTGTGGGGCAGTGCCGTCTACGCCTCCCGCCCCTGGGCCGGCAGTTCGCTCTCCACCGCATCGGGGCCCGGATCCGCGGTCCGCGGCCGCTTTGTGTCCCACAGTACACTGACAGGCACCCATGCCGATTGGACTACGGACGGCGTGGTAGCTTTTGTGCACGACCTGGACACCTTCTCCGATACGCGCACAGTGACTTTCGCTGTCGGTCACGCTCGTGAAGAAGCGATCAACTACCTGGGTGCGACGCAAACTGGATACTATCGCAGTAAATTCTCGGACACGGCCGACGCAGCGTCATACTTCCTAGATGATTATACACTAGCCCAGCTGGAGTCGAATGAGTTCGACAAGTTGGTCTCCAACACGGGCGACGCCGCCTATGGCTCCAACTACTCCGATATTCTGGCGCTGTCGGTGCGCCAGGTCTACGGAGGCATTGAATTGACCATCCCGGACGAATCGTTGGATACCTCCGAAACCCGCGCCTTTATCAAGGAGATCTCCAGCGATGGCAACATTAATACGGTCGACGTCATCTACGCAACCTTCCCCATTTTCTACGTCCTCAGCCCGGACTACATCAAGCTGCTCCTCTCCCCCATATTCGACTATATGGGCAGTAGTGCCTACGATCAGAAGTATGCTGTGCACGATCTCGGTGAACACTACCCCAATGCCACGGGCCATTTGCCAAGCGGCGAGTCCATGCCCATCGAGGAGAGCGGAAACGTGATCATCCTCACCTACGCATACCAGAAAGCGACCGGCAGCGGCGATCTGGCGACCACCTATGCTGCTCAACTGGAGCAGTATGCCACGTACCTGAATGAGAACGGCCTCTACCCCGCCGCACAGCTGTCCCTCAACGATGCACTGGGCGCCCTTGCCAACCAGACCAATTTGGGCATCAAGGCCGCCGTCGGCTTGACCACGTACGGTACCCTGACGGGTCAGCAGAAGTACATTGCCACCGGCAAGGACTGGGCCGACAAGATCTGGACGGACCACCTCGGCACGGATGAACAGGGAACTCACTTCCTGCTCCAGTATGGCACCCCGCCGTGGTTCCTCGCCTTCAACCAGTACGCGGACATCCTCTTTGACCTCAACGCCTTCCCCGAGGAGTCATTCAATGCTACCGGGGAGTTTTACCCGACTGTGCGCGCCGCGGCCGGCGTTCCTTTGGATGGATCTGTAGGCTGGGGCCAGACCAACTGGCAGGGCTTTGTGGCCGCTACGGTGGACGGCGATGCGCGCGAGATGTTCATCAGCGACATGCACAGCTATATCTCCAACGGACTCAATACCGCCCCCTTTTCTGACCGATACTGGGTGCAAACCAGTGGCTCAAACTCCCCAGGCGAGGCATACGCGTTTCGTGCTCGACCTACCCTCGGCAGCCATTTTGCGCTGGCTGCGCTCCGGGGCGCCAATACGTGGCTTTGATTTAATCGGCAGCCGGATTCGGTGAAGTAACACGGGGCATTCCATCGCTTTTATATTTTGCGTCTCTATATACTCCGTCCTCTTTCTCCCTTCCCTCCATCTTTCCGCCTGATTATCCGTTTTGATACCCAGACAAGTTTCGTGCTTGGATTGACACTCGCTGTTGGCATTGCATCAAACCGGTCGATCATTTGGATCGACTCGTTTCATGATTGATATGACATACTCTGCATTGTGCCTTTGGGCTTCCATCTATATAATCACCCCCCTGTTTTGCCGAGTCCTGGCCACCCGCACACATCATATATACAGTTGATGATCCCGGACAGACTACTGTCCATCTTGCATTTAATACGATTGATGATCCCAATCTAATCTCGATTTCCTGAACCTTATAGTCTCTGAAAGGATATAGATGCGTATCCTTCGTAACGAGATTATAACTCCATCCCGGCTTTTCCAGCCCTGTTGGCTTTCCTTTTCGGATTGCGGGGCCAACCTTAACACACTAGACCGGGTTTCCTGCGGGGTAAATCTTTCTTCTCATCGGTCTGCTTCATCCCGAGCAGAGTGACCTTACAACCATGTACATACTGCACTCCTATATACGTGCACAAGATCAATGTTCATACTATGCAATATTGACCGGAAGCGCCTGCACTTACTCGCTACCGAGATTGTCCCCATCGATCGTGGTCCCGCGACTCTCCCCGGCTTTGATGGATCTTAATGTCTGTTTCGGAAAGAATCCACCCGAACGAAATCATAATGCACTCGGGATTCCCGAGCTCTGTCTCCCTATATCACTTCCCATGGTGAGAAAGACAAACATGAGGTAAACACTTTCGCTGTGATCTCCTCGCCGCCATGTGGAAACCTCTTGTAGAATTTCTAGCCCTTCTCCCGCTCCTCCTACAGCCCTCGCTAGCCAACACAGACGACCAAACCTCCGCTCGAGTCAATTGCGGATCATTCGGCAATCCCGCCGCGCTATGCCGTCCACGGTTTCGCTACTGGCTTCCCGATGCTAGTGTGGATGCCTCGATCGTGCAGGAGAATATCAAGGCTGCCGGTGAAATCGGCGCCGGAGGCGTAGAACTCGTGCCATATTATAACTATGGAGGCCAATTGGGCGGCGAGCCGGCTGGCGCGAACTGGTCTAAGTATGGATTTGGGACTCCTGCTTTTAGGGAAATCTTTGTTGCGGCTTTGCAAGCCCATAAAGAGGCTGGGCTTTATATGGATTTTGCAATGGGTCCGAATCAGGGACAGGGCGTCCCTGCTCATCCGGATGATGAGGGGCTTCAGTGGGATCTGGTAAGTATATTTATTTTGTCGGGAGATTTGCTGGTTTATAATTTTCTGTTCTAGGAGCCGTTCTCGGTTGTCGTGCCCCAGGATGGCCACTTCGAAGACGTGATTCCTGGATGGGGAGCCGGGGAGCTAGTAGCTCTGGTGTCCGCCGAAGTACTTTCGTCAAGGAACATGAGCATTGCTGCGGGCATGACCTTATTTGGGGAGCCCCAGACCTGGTTTCTGCAGCTCACCCTCAAGAATGGCACTCTGAAAGAGTGGACGTGCCATGTCTCATCTACCGGCCATGTCTCTCTCGAGTTGCCAGCAGCGAAATCACCGTACCGACTGTTTGCCTTCTACCAATTCCAGACCCACAAGAAGAATCTCGATTATAGTGCGAATGTGTCTGAGACAATCTTCGACAGCGGTTCATATACCGTGGATCACTTCAGTGCTCGCGGAGCACACACAACCACTACGTTCTGGGAGGAGCATTTGCTCAAGGATGGAGTGCAAGAGCTATTAATGGATGTTGGCCACTATGGTAAGCATTTATTATATTTCCATCTATTCTCCGCTAATTCTTGTCAGGCTGGGAGGATAGCTTGGAGATTCGAGCGAATATTTCGTGGACGCCATCGCTACCGGAACTTTTCAAGTCCAAGTACGGCTACAACCTAAAGCCGTTCCTGCCACTGGTCATGTTCGGCGACAACAACATCGACATTCAGGCCACGCAGCCCGGGATGATACAGTGTGTTCTGGATACTTCTGACCAGGGCGTGGGTTATCTCGATGACTTCCGAGGTGCCCTGGTTGAAGGATACCGAGAATATCTGCATGGGCTAATGCACTGGCTCAACTCAAAGCTGAATCTGCAAATATCAACGCAAGTCTCGTATAACCTCCCCATGGACATGGAAGCAAATATTCCCTTTGTCAACGCTCCCGAATGTGAAAGCCTGCAGTTCTCAAACAATATCGATGGCTACCGCCAGTTCTCCGGGCCGGCCAACCTGGCTGGCAAGCGCGTCATCTCCAACGAAATGGGAGCCGTGATTTTCAAGGCGTATAACTTTCCACACTCGGAACTGCTCTTCGCCATCAACAGTGCTGTTTCCGGTGGTGTGAACCAGTTTGTGCTGCATGGCGAATCGTATACTGGCGATTACTACGGCACCACCTGGTCCGGCTACACAGCGTTCAGCTATCTTTTCTCTGAGCCGTACTCGGACAAACAGCCATCTTGGAATCATGGGTTTGGCGATATTCTCAACTATACAGCACGTGTACAGCTCCTGCAGCAGTCTGGGATCCCGCGCACCGACGTTGCTATTTACAACAAGGTGTCGGCCACGAATTTTACTTTTCCATCGTTGTACACTTCCACAGATATGCTCGACGCGGGTAAGTGGGATTTTCGACACAAATCATACAGACACTGATGCTCTGTCTAGGCTACACATACACATACCTTTCCCCAGACAACTTTGCCCTGCCGGAGGCCACGGTCCAGAATGGTAGACTGGCACCGAACGGCCCGGCGTACAAGGCAATGGTAATCACCAGCAACAGTAATCTTACCTTGGAAGGCGTGCATTACATCCAGAAGTACGCCCATGCTGGTCTTACCGTGATTATAAGCGGCGGAGACCCCGGGGTGTACGCGACCCGCGACGGAAGAGATACCTCTGCTGTTAAGCAAGCCATCCAATCCTTGAAGCAGACCAGGAACGTTTACAGCGTTCCATCAGGCCAGGTGGCAGCCAAACTGCACTCTCTCGGATTGAAGCCCCAGACTAGCATACAGACCAATGGAACCTGGTACTCAACATGGCGTGAGGATAACCGGACTGGCATGGACCATGCGTTTATCTTTTGCGACACCAATGCGTCCACCGGCACTGTGGATATCGGTAGCACTAAGGCTCCGTTCATCTTGAACCCCTGGACGGGCGAAATGAAGCCCGCGCTCAACTACAAGCGAGTCGACGGCCGGGTTATACTGCCCCTAAGTCTAGCGGGCAATCAAACGGTCATGATAGCTTTCTCCAACGACACCGTCGCGCCTATGATGCATGTGACGCAGATCCCGTCTACCGTGGTCGGTTACGAGTATTCCCCACAGACCGGTGTTATACTACACATTGCCTCCGGCCCGAATGACAAGCCGTTAATCTTGTCCAACGGTAGCCAGATCACCACACTTGCTACGGGTGTTGCTCCGTCAATCACACTATCCAACTGGACATTGACCGTTGAACACTGGGACGCCCCTCAAGAGATGAGCGACGCATCGGTGATCGCCTCCAAGCACAACACAACGCATCAGCTCAGCTCCCTCGTCTCCTGGACCCAGATCGCCGGCTTGCAGAATGCATCTGGAATTGGCTATTACACCACCAGCTTCGCCTGGCCTCCCTCTGCGCACGCCGCAGATGGCGCATACCTGGTCCTCCCACCCATCATTCATGCTGCCCGGATCACGGTGAATGGACAGCGTCTGCCACCTGTCGACCTGGCCGCTCCGCGCGCCAACCTCGGGCCGTATCTTCGGTCTGGTCGGAATGTAGTGACTATTGTTGTGCCCACAACTATGTGGAACTATCTCCGCAGTATCTTCGGACAGCTCCGGAATGCAGGAATTAAACCCCTGTTGCTGGAGCAGATGAGCACATTGCCGGCGAGGGGGCCGAACGGGCTCGTTGGGAAGGTCGAGTTGGTGCCGTACGCCAATGTGAGGATCTGATAGTCTGCCTCCTTCTCCTTTTCTTCCGTGCATATACCATGTTGAGTATGTAGGAGTTTAGATATTCGATGCGGTCCACCAAACTGCGCCGGTCTCTCCACCGCCCTTTTTGTTAGGGGGCGGTTGGCCTCGTTAATGTACTTTTCTCCTCCGTGCGTTTACCCGATGCGGGCAAAGACGAGAGCTCGAATGCGCCACGCGTCTGTACTATGATCTTGTCCTCATAGGAAAATGCTTCTCGAACCCACCGCCATGTGGAGCGTCCGAGCGTGGCGCCATGCCGCAACTGGAAAAAGCAGGGCTCGTCCGGCCGCTGATTAAGACGATCGCCAGACCCTAACCGCGATCGGGCAATGTGCTCTGCCAGGTATTCGTGAAATGCAACCGTTTCCGCTCACCCAACATGACATTATTGTTTATTGTGACGCTGCAGGATTCGTGATCTTCTTGTCTCGGTGTCCTTCGTAGGAGTTGCTGCCGTTGCCCTTGGCCGTCATTGCAGAACCGCGCATCCCGAGGGTGTCAAATGTCAGTGCATTTGCCGCTTCGGGAACACTTCTAGCCTGAAGGCCTGAACGAACGTAGTAGCTGAAGACACGCTCCTACGACCCACCGCCACCAGATCAAACTGGCAGGGCGACTGACTCCATCCGCCCGTCGTGAATCCTTCTCTTCATACTGCTTTGGGTAATTCTCATGTGCCATGGGGCTACATCACGACAACCCCTTTCTAGAGAGCTTTGGAGGGAGGGGAAGAGGTCTCGTCATCCATCAACATTGAAAAGGACCAAACACCCTCTCCTTCACCGTTCGTTCCGTCAGTCGTCGCGAGTCATTCCCGCCACCCTCGTCCCTCATTTGCTCTCCACAGCGGGACCAGCGGGTTGCATTCATGGCGTCGCCGCCAACTAAGCGACCTCGGCAGGCGAGTGTGCACCACGAGCCGCGAATCATCATGATAAGGCAAACGCCACGAGGTTCAAAACATCCTCGTCGGCCCACTGGAATAGTTTCATCTCGGACATCTCATCCACCCCTGCAGGATGCGATGCAGCCCTCACCATGTGCTCGCTGCAAGGCCCGCAAGATGGCCACCTCTTGTGCACCGCGGCAGTCCTTCCAACCTCAGGCGCGCTTGTCAGTTTCATCCTCAGCCTCTAGTCGGTCTTCGCCATCACTGCCGCCAACAATGACCGAACTGGATCCTCAGACAAGCCTCCGGTTGTCTGACGAGGATGATGACTCCGACCCAATGCAGGCTAGCCTCCCAGCAGAGATGGAAGAGGCCTTGCATCTGCAAGACCTGGAATTGATGATGCATTGGTGCACGACGACCTACCGCTCGGTGATGCGGGACCGCCTCGACAAACCACTTTGGCAAACAGTTATTCCGCGACTATCACTCCGACATGCCCCACTACGGCACGGCCTATTAGCCCTATCTGCCCTTCATCTTGCCGCAACGAGCATGAGCCCAGACCGGAAGTGGACGTATGTTGTCACAGCTCGTGAACACCAAACCGAGGCCCTCGCGGGAATCCAGTCAGCCGAACTATACGACCTCACCACGGCAGAATGCAGCGCGGTCTTTGCACTGTGTATCCTCATGACCATCTTTCCATTTGCATACTGCCAAATCAACAATGTGGAAGATGAACCCCCACATGACGACGACGAAGAAGACGACGGGCAATCCAGCATCCTAGACGAATTCATAGAAGTCTTCCAATTGACGAGATGGCTTCTCGGCGCAATGAACGCCGTAACCGACCGCGTCGCAGCCAGTGACCTCGCACCGCTGACTACACCCGCCGAAGCCCGCCCGACGATGCCGGACATGTCGCGCCTGGTAGTGCAGGCACTACAGCGTCAGAACGAGCTCGAGACCGCCCGGGAACCAGCCCAGCACGAGACCGCGGTCTTCGAGTCTGCCATTCATCACCTGAGTGACTCGCTCGAGACGCTGATGAAAGGCGCCGAGCCGAAGACATTTGCCTTTTGCTGGATATCTAATGTCCCCGCTGCATTTGTGGATCTCGTGGAGCAGCGCCAGCCGTTTGCGCTGGTGGTCTTGGCCCATTATACGGTTATCATCCATCACCTGCGGGACTCGTGGTGGATGGGTGACTGGGGCACCCGCGTGCTGAGGGAGATTGGCGATGCCCTCGGGCCGGACTGGAGGCCGCTGATCAATTGGCCGGTGGATGCGACAGGGTGTTTTCTTCCAGAGATTTAATCCAGCATCTTCACGAAATATAACAATAATAAAAATCTGGCATCGTTGCCTATAGAGATACCCGACTACATGATCAATGTCGTTCGTGTCTTGCATTGTACAATTCCGTCACTTTGAATATAAATCTTACGAGCCAGGGGTGATCGAATCATGGTCTAATCAGCCATGAAGTTCAAAAGAAAGAAAAAAACACTAGATATACCCCTAGCGCCGTGATAACCCGGCGGGGGTCAGAGATAAGACCCCGGCCAAAAAAAGCAAGCATAAGAAAAAGACACCAACGCCGGATAAGACAGACCTCTTGACTCCGGACTCCTTTTGTTTTTTAGCTGTTGACTACTTCCCATACCAGACTAACCGTCAGGCACAAGCACTGCCCGCAGCACCATTAGCTTGGGGAAGGTTGTCTGCGCACGCATCGGGTTCCTACCAACGAACGGAAAATGGCCAAGGCCATACCCATCGAACCGTGCATGATCCCGAGAAAGAAAATCCCTGTTCAGCTCGCAGGCGACTGATTGCGCTCCTTCTGCTCCTTTTCGATCTCCTTGACGCGATCCTTGGATGCAGTGCGCACCCGCTTCAACTCTGCCTCCTTTTCCTGTCGATGTTTCCTCTCCTCTTCAAGAGAAGGGATATAAGCATTCGCCGCGCCGCCTAAGTCACCGAGAATCGCGTTAGTTCGGTTGCTTGTGTCCTGCCAGCAAGCATGCTCTAGAGTTTCGCGCATAGCATACCTCGTCCGGTGTGGTGGGGGATCTGCTCCGCGCGCAACGGCGGCGATTCAACGTCTTGACTCTCGCGCGCAATCTCCGGCCGCCCGAGGTCATTGTGCACCATGTTGCCTGAGCCGCCGCGGCCGGTTGTGTAGACCTCTTGCTTGATGGTCGGGGTGACGAGGTCGTGGGGTGTGGTGGCGGATTGTTGCCGGGAGATATTTCCTGCACGTCGGAGAGGTTAGCGGGGAGGATTCGCGCTTGCAAGTGATGCTGGAGTGTATCTTTACCGGCTCCGCCGCGGCCGTGCGATACGTTGCGACCGCTCATGGTGGGTTGTGGTGGGGGAGAAGAGGGATGCGACCGATTCTGAATGCGCCCGGGCAGGTCGGTGGCGGGAAGTGTGAACGAGACGCGTTAGAGTGGGGGATATAGCGACGGAATGGGTAGGGGTATAGTGTCGAGCGCAGTGAGTTGTGAGGGGAGTGAGGTGAAGTGAAGTTGGACGAGGAAGAAGGGAGTCGAGAGAAGAGAGAGAAAGAGAGAGAGAGCTGTTGGTGGAGCCGCAGATTCTGTGGTGGGTCGGGCTCGATGGCAAATGCTTTATTCGTTCGCGCCTTCTTTCTTTGTCGGAGTACCTAGTACACAGTGTTGGACAATTCGGATAATCCCAATGATTCTCCTACGAGCCCCGAATGGAAGAAATAGCATGTATTCCCACTTTCAATCTAGCGCTCGCATAGTAGGCATTTGGTACTATATGGAAGCCAAGAATATGACGTATAGTTAGTTTATTCACTCGTTACTAAAACTCTAGCTTCCTAATTGTAGACAACCTTTTCGTCCTCTACCTTTGACTCTAAGCTTTTAAATACTTCTCAACTAGAATACATAAATCTCATAGTGGCATTATCCTCGTCCTAGCTTCTTTGTAGAGCCTTATAGGCATATAGAACTAATGTAACATCTTTACTAAGACGTTCTAAGGATAATATTTCCCTATAGAGCGCAAGGTAGATTCTCAATCCTAATACTTAATTTAAGACTAATTCGGCTAGAAGGGAAAGAAATTCAATCGGTAGACGTGCCTTCTCATATAGGTAGTATCATACCTTAGGACTAGAATTAAAGCCTTTTATAATAAAGAGCCCTCGTTTCGTCAAATAGATATATTAATTCCAGCTATTCATTTCTATATCTATATGACCTAGAAGTTAATATCGGCTAGTTGAAGGCCTTTTATGACCTATCTCCTTACCGGCCTACTACGTTCGTTACTCTTACGTTAGTTTCAATCTCTTTTTCCCTATAAGACGATAATAATAGGTTTTAGGATGATTAAGAAGTGCTACCAGATATTCGAACTAGAGATACGGCATATAGACTAACACGTAGAAAATCTATGTCATCTAGTCTTTATCAAGCCGATATACAAAGGAATACTCACCATCAGTCATTAGAAACTAGCCCTAGTGAACCTCTCCCTACGGGAACCCATTATTTTTTTGGTCTAACCTTAAATCCTCTAAACGCTTCTTTAGTGTGCCCTTCCATGCCGTTGGCCCTCTCTTAAAATCCCATTTCCTTTTCTTGACATCCGTCTTTTTCACGCTCTCTATATGATTCGGGAAAGGCATATTCTCCTGAATAGGAATCCACCTGTTATTAAGAGTTTTACGTTGACTTATGGGGGCCTCTGTAGCTTGCACCAGAGTTCATTCTTCATCTTTAATAAAGCTTAATTGAGATCAGAGCAAGCCCCTGCTCAAATGCGTGACTTGTCTGGATGCTCACCACTGCTAGGTAAGGCAACCTCTCGTCGCTAAACCACCAGTTCTTATTAAGACCATCGCCAGTAAAAATGAATGTAGCGCATTTTATTGCGGTCTTACGCGATCTCTCCCCGTGTGCAATTTTGACTTAAGGAAGGACTAACGCGATATAAGAAGTTTTGACTCCTTCGATTTATGCAGGTTCGCAAAAGTACTGCAAGCTAAGGAAGGAACAGGCTACTGTGATTTGTTCGCACTACGGGGCAGTCGGCCAATATTTGGCTTAAGTCAAGGACCGTGCAGTTGTGAAATGTCTCAAATTCCATCTTTAGGCCACGTCAGAAAAGATATGACGGCGCAAGGAGCCGCAATCGGATTTGCTCTTCGACCGACGTAGCCGCCGGCCTAGATTGTGGGCATAGGGTTGAGAGTAGCTCCGACCCAATGCTTTGCCACAAACCATGCATAGTTAGAGACATTCTAGGCACACATGGGATCTGGGCCCCGCTTAGAAACCCGCAATATGATGCGTAATAGTTCAGCTAGTTAACTAATCTAGCCTTTCAACCTCCGCAGGCCATCCCTTTCTTTTCTTTGGTCACCTCCCTCATAAGCACAACAACATTTTTTTCTGCATATCCTCTTTTCAGCCTGTTTTATTTCCGCCTTATTATGACTATCCAGCAGCAGTTTCCTAGTGTTCACTGGGTCTGGAAAGGAGCCATCTCCTTCGTCTATGAGGTCCATCCTCGCATCGTGGTTAAGGTCCCGAAATCTGGCGAGTTTGAGAGAGAGCAATTTCGGAAAGAACTCAAGATTTATGAGATCTTTTCTCGACATCCGCCCTGTCCTTCCGTGGTGCAGTGTTTCTTCTACACAGACAACGGCATTTTCCTCGAGTACATGCGAGGTGCGACCCCTTATCTGTGTTTGATAGTTGTGTTTACTAACTGCCTCATTAGATGTGTCCCTCTGTTCTAGGATACAAAACAATCATATTCGCGACCAGCAAACTTCTGTGGTCACTAAAGTGGAGAAACTGGAACCTCTACCCCTAAGAAAGGAATGGATGAACGACCTCGCTCAAGCCATCGCTTTCCTAGAATCGCTCAATCTTGCTCATGGTGACCTACGACCCGAAAATATTTTATTTGATCGTGACCGATTAAAAGTGTCGGATTTTGATTGTGCGGCGGAAATCGGGACAGATTTTGAAGCTTGCATGGCCCCCTATGGAAGAATACTCAACAGCGACGAGCAGGACCAAGGACGACGTGGAAGTTCCGGCTTTCTAGGTCCTCGAACCGAAAAATTTGCCCTCGGTTCCTTGTTCTACCTCATAAACTACGGCTTTGAGATTTATGGAGATCGATGTCTTACCGAGGATCCTAAAGAGCATGGACGCAAGGTTGTGGACTTACTGCAGAACCTGGAATTTCCGAAATTAGATGGTGATCCGGTAATTGACCACATTATCAACAAATGTTGGCACAACAATTATGCCACGATTGCGGAATTGGCCGCATACACAGAGACGCTCCTTCCTGGAAGAAACAACAGGAGGGAGACCAACCCCGAAACAATACCCGTCCCCGAATGGCGTATGGTTATCGGCCGTGTTATTCGCGGGTTATGGAATAGTTTCAGATCTTGGTGGGCGTTAGTGCTCTGTCGCACCAGCGAGTCAACCAAACCTGAAGTAGCCAATGGCGGAGAACCGGATGGTTATAACCGTGACATGGGTCAAAACCGCTCGGCAGAGGATATCTCTGCGAAAAGAGTGTTCTATCAGAGCTTGGAGAAGCGTGGACTTCTTCATATGCTTTCTTTGGGAGAGCCAGAGCAACTTGGATTCACTATCGAGTGGTATAGACATTCCAAGAGTTGAGGCGAGAGCTCAACCCTGCATATTGCGACGAAAAGAAATGCAGTGCTAGCCAACAATCAACAAGGTGCTGAAAGCATGTCATCATGAAGATTTGTAAAATAACATGATGGTCTGTGAGCCGTGGCTTCGCTAGGAAATTCACAGGTCAAACAAGGAAATCAGAGCTTTGGGAATAAACCACGATCTTCGGCGTGACGATATTCTTTGGAATGAAGAACTCGGACCATCTCTCCCTCCGTCTTTCCCTCCGTCATTTTCTCCAATCAACTAACCCGTCGAACGGTATTACGTAGAGGATCGAAGACATAAATTCTTCAATGGATACTAATCACCGACGAGATTGGTTGCGTCGAATTTCGCCTCAAGTCTAGAAAACAAGAAGCGGGTTCCCTTGCTTGTGTTTACTGTCCGAGACTTCTTGGAAGCGATAGTCCTAGAATGTCGGCTCTCACATCTGATTTCTGGAACTTCACATGATTCATGGGAACAGAAATTGTCCTATTGTTCTTCGATAGTAAATGAGTATATGATCCTCAATACGAATGTCTGCCTCGTAAGAAAACTTCGGATAGGTATGGTTCCGATATTATGGAGACTTATTGGAAATGGTAGCTTCTAGGAGTAGAAATAGGAAAATATGTAATTATTTTTCATCTTAATTTAGGTGATTTGACTAAGATAACCGCTGTTTCTTAAGTGTCGTATACTAGTATACCTATATAGACCCTTTACCCCTTCTAGGAAACTTTCGTTTAAACTACTTTTTAAAACAATATGTCGGCAAAAGGACGGCCAAAAATGGCAGCCAGGGAAGCCGTTTTTGGCCGTCCATCTGCCAACCTTTCTGCCACCCACCTCACCGTCTGCGTCCACGCACCCCACACCGCGAATTGCCCGCCGCTCCTCAAGACTTCCCGACCTCAGCGAGCCTCAGTCAGTAGATTGGTCCGCACCCTGGTCGCCAGCTTGGATTCCTCCAGCTCATGATGGCGCCGAAAATGGCTCCCTCAGCAGTTCTGCCATTTAAAATGGCAGTCCTCCCCTCTCACTCCCTTTCGTTTCGACGACCCTAGTCCTCAGCAACCTGCTTCAAATCGTGCCTTTTCCCTTTAAGACGCAAGTCTACCTTAGAACCTTGTGCGACTCAGTCTTCTTTGTACTCCCCTCCGCTCTCCTCATGGCCCACCGCTCTCGCAAGGCCAATTATCGGCCATCAAACGACAGTGACTATTCCGAGAGAGAAAGCACTGAAGACTGTCGATCCGACACTGATCTGACCGAGCCTAAGGACGAGGAAGATCAACAATGCGATGCTGGCGATGCGGCCCTACTCTTCGCAGATAATGAGCACCTACTGGAGTACTACATTTAGCAACTTAGGAACTTTAATGAGACAGTCTACACATAGGAAGACTATGGCAAAGGCTAGGTTGAGGAGAAATAGTCCTAGTTAGTCCTACCTCCCATCCTTTACCTCCCTTCTCTTAGTGGGTCCTTATCTAACGCGTATGTCACCTAGGTTCTACTCTTTTCTTCGGAAGGACCCTAACGAGGAATACCAGCGCCTATCGATCCCGATCCTATATACCTTCCTAGACTAGGCTCTTAATTTACGGCGTGGTAAAAATAGAAGAAGGCTTCTAGGTACTAAGTGCAAGAGCTTACTAGACACGTTCTAGAAAGTATTTCGACTAGCTACGAAAGGTCTACTTTAAATAAGATTAGGAAGCAGATGAACCGTTGGATGCGCTAAGTACGAGTAATTCCTTTTAGCTATGCCGAGATCACCTAAATCTTCTTCCACGACTAACCCTATCCTAAATCTAGGTGATCTAACGATTAGCCAAAAAGCATAAGCTATCTTCCAAAGGGCGTGACAAGCCTTCTTTAGACGTTGAGGACCTTACAAAAGTCGTAGAGACTACTAGTAGTACAACTAAGAAGAAATTTGGGTATGGTCGCTATCGTATTGAACTTAGACTTTTCTTATAGCTCGCTGGCCTCACGACAAACCGTCCTTAGGTGATCTTAGACCTAAGGTATCGCTACATCTGGGTTAGTCTTCTCTACGATCCTTAAGAAGGGCCCTACTAGATCGTTATCGAATTTACCTTCGAATTCACTAAGGAATGGTTGGGTGCTAAGGATATGTAAGTCTATCGAGGCTATACTACTATACTTGTCTGATCTATCACGTAGGAACACTTATATTCTTCCCGAAATCATCTTCGATCCTTCCTTAGTCCTTAGCCTATAAGGAACCATCTAAGGACCGCTTCGATCTCTGGTGCCTTGACACTGGTCCATATTGTTGCCCGGTAGTAGTGTTAGTTAGCTTCGTCGTATCTATCCAGCCTGACTTGCGGGTACAGCACTATACATTCAAACAGCCGAGTGTAAGCAAGCCTGAAAGCACTAGCTCTACCTTAAATACCGCATATCGCGCGCTTAAAGACTTTGAAACATTGATGTGACTAGCGAGCGTGACGCTATATCATTTAGTGGTTGCGAAATGCTGTCTTGAAGCTAAAGATAGAAACAGCATTAGGCGCCGCGTTCTCCTGGTATCACGTACTGTGCCTGTACCTTGAACGATTGGCCGAGTGTGTCCAAACCGACATGGATTGTCAGCACCTCTGCTTCGAATCCAATAAGTGCTGTCACCCGGTATTTGTTGAGCTCACTATCTGGGTCGTCTATAAATACCATCATTGTTCTCCCTATCGCCAAAACAATTTCCTCGCGACGCATTCGCGTAAGTTTGATCGAACACTAAGCCACCAATTGCTTCAGTCTTTTGTTATTCTGTTTGGTACTTCTTTGCCTCCGGGCTCTCTGCTACTGTGTTCTGTTTGTCTCTTCCCAAGCTAACACTCAAACACTTCCTACTTGGAACCTATCCGTCACTTTCTAGCCCTCCGGTGGAAACCGTCAACAATTTTAAAATATGTCTTCAACTGCTGGGCTACATGTCGCCATATACAACGATGGAGGTATATACAAACACTGGAGCCTTTTTATCAACGGGCCCACAGATGCGAACAAACAATCCTCCACATCATGGGTTCTTCTACCAACTACCGCTTCGAAATGAGAAACTCGGACGCCAGAAAATCGGCGACGCTCTCTGAATAGATCCACCTATGCGATGTGCCTGTTACCAAAGTTGGCGCTATCAAACAAGCGGCACAAACAGCGCAAATCCACAATGAATACCCAGGCTATAACTGTCAAAACTACGTTCTCGAGCTTCTGGATGATCTGGAGATGAAGAGAATTATCGATGGCAAGGATGCGATGTACAAGACGAGGAAGGAAACAGCCAAAAACAAACAAGAGGGATTTGCATAGGTGACTAACTTGCTCAACACCTTCACTGGAAACTATGTTGGACCACGACTATCGAGACTGCCTTCACGCCCCTGCCCTTGCGGCAGCCCGCTCGTTGTTGACACTCGTTAACTATGGCTTGTCTCTATCCATTGGAAGAACGGTCAAAGGTCAAACATCCGTCTTCGCCCTGAACCATCTGTTTGATTTCTCCTTACCTAGTAGCGCATGTCGCTCTCTGCATTTATGGGATCTTTTATTCGCTTGGGAAAGGTCGTAGGGTGTGGCCAAACGAGATGGAAACAATTGAAATAACTGAGAGCGAGGTTAAAGGACTCCAGAGGTGAAAGTCAGAGGAAGTCTCAGGTGGAATATATATACAGGGCATTATCCATATCGCAAATAATTATGCGATCGCACGATGGCGATGTGACCGCTATAAATGATAATAGAAATCACAGCAGCAGCATTAAACCAACTAGTGTATCCAAAAAATCTAGCATAGGCGTGATTTGTAACTTTTACTCGCGTGTCAGATGAAGTGGCCAATAGCTTTGGGACAATGCGGGCGCCCAGCGCCAATCTGCAAGCAATAGCCACCGGGATCTTCTTTTTAAAGATAGGCGGTACCTTCAAGGATATCATATCATACCAAAGTCAAGTCTCTCTCTCCCCAACCATTGCCCAGTAGTCAACGCAAACGTAATCCACCTCAATTGTTGCACCAGCTTTTCATGCTTGGGAGTCGTTTTGGAAAGTATTTCAAGCAACATATCAGTGTACTCTGGCGCTTCGAACCTCCGTGCTTTGAGCGACGCAACCTCAAACCCATCAGGGTATATCCCAGCGTCACCCCAGTCAATCAACCAAACTTTGCTATCATGGCCTAAGATCAAGTTGCGGAGCGCGATATCTAGGTGGGTGAGAACTAGTTTGTCAAAGTGAAACGGTGGGATAGTATCAGGCGCTTGGTGGAATTTCTGGGATATTTCGAGTCGGCGGTTGAACCAAGTTTCTAGGTGTTCCTTCGAATCAAATGGGCCGGCTCCTATGTCAGTAAACCAGTAACCACGAGCTACATAGCTTTTCCAACCTACTGGGCCGGGCTGCTGTTGCTGCTCCGGGGATAGCGGAATAGAGCGTAGAGTGGTAATCATCGAAGCGACCTGAGAGATAACGTCCTCACGCTCTGCCTGATTTAAATCACTCCAACATTGCTCGACTGATCTGCCGTCAACGAGATCCATGAGTATCAGGCATTTGCAGCCAAAAAAGACATCTTCTGTTTCGATGTTGAGAACTCGGTGGACCTTGGGTACCAGGATTGCTTCCGATCCAGCATGCTTAGCAACAAGCATGAGGATGTTGGCCTCACATGGCCGCGCACCTGTCCCGCCTTTGAGGACCAATGTGTGTGACAGGCGCACAATACGTGTCCCTTCGTAAGAATGGAGAACCGGCGCGGTATCGAAGAGTGCAGTCAGGGTTTCGTCGGAAACTTGGGAGATGTCACATCCGTCGAGAGGGAAATTCTTGTGCTCTGTGCCTTGTCCATTTGCAGGCTGAGAAAGTGCCTAGTGTTAGCTGAACCACAGTCCAGAAGGGAGGGAGACCGTCCTACTTCAGGTATGTCGGAGCTTTCCATGTCAGCCATTCCACGGCCAATGTGTAGAATATCGCAGAATCAAGAGCAATGTTCTCTTCTCCAGTGATGTTGAAAGCATGGGGAAGTTGATCAGGCTGGAGTTGAGATATCCTGGGGTTCAATTATTTATAAGATGCAGTACAGTGCAAACTCGACAAACATAAACCACGTGAGCCCATGTGAAAACCCCAACATGAAAACTGCTCGTTGTTTCGCAGGTTGGCGTAGATATAGAAAATAGAAGATGTTGATGAAACAACTGAAACTCGTGTGGCCTAGCACACCTAGTATCTAACCGGGAACCGAGGAACTAATGCGCTATGTCTCTAAATTCGAGGATCTAGCTGAGCAAGAGATCTAAAGGGGTATCACGTGCACTCGTTAACTATAAACCTGTGTCGGAGTGGAATTCCCACTAGTAATTTACTAGGATCCATCTTCCGCATCCTGATCACCTGATCTGATCCATCAGATCTAGGCGTCCAACGTAATTTCCGCATTCCGGCAGTTTTCCCGCTTTCTGCCCCTATAAATTCCAGGCTAATAGATAGACTGAATATCATCGTTTTCATCATTGTCGAATCAGACTACTTGGTAGAATTACTAGTGATTACGCTTATTTCCCATTTCCACAACCTGCAATTAGGTAAGATGTCAAATCTAGGCGGTGTATGTGATCCACCACGAATTACACTAGTAATTCCTGAATGTGGTTGAAAATCTCAAGATAGAAGAAGTCTGGCATTCTGTATATAATCTAACTATCCCTTTTATAAAAGAGAGCATAGTAAGCGAAATGAACGCACAATGCCAAGAATGTCAAAAATCAAAAGCAGTTTAGTGCTGTACAAAACTTTTATCCATGGATCCACCATGCTGGCATTCCGACATATAATATTGGTCAGGCTTGAGCCGTGCTACTTCAAGACTTTTCAATATCACCTGCTTCTAAGGGAACCTTCTTTCGCCGAAGCTGCGCTATCAAAGTCTTAAGGTGATCGAATACATTTCTATAGATGCTGAATACTGTCTGTGGACGGTGACAACTTTAGTCTTTGAAAGCCTTTCTGTTAGACCATTCAACAGTATTGGCCGGATTTGTCGGCCGATATATCACAGGTATCTAATGAATGAATCCTGAAGATTGGCTAGCCTGTAGCCGTTTTATATTAGGTTTTCTGGGATACTAATTGACTGATATAAACTTTTTACTAGAATTTAGTCGAGTCCTTTCCTCCCCCTTAACGGAATCTTCTACAGTAAAGGTTAATAGAAATTTCTAAACATAGGCGTGAATTAGACCACTCATAACAATTGGTATAGACTCAAGGATAGAAATTTCTATGTTCGGGGCTACAGAGAAAAGATAGAAACAAAAAAGGGCTAGGAGATGACAGGATCTTCTGGTAGTGATATTAGCCCAAGAGATGCGCATGAAGTGGTTTTATTTCAAGCCAAACAATGGCTACTATTGATTTACGATATTGAGATATGACAATTAGGTTAAGGCGGATTCGAAGCATTTTTCAATTTAAAATACGTAGATTAAACTGGACTAACCCCCGAAAAAGACAATTCGTTTCTGGGATAAAGCCAGACCAGTGACCAGGAGCTCTTCTCGAGTGGCAAATGTGTTTCTACCAATGACACGGCAGCATTATACAGAATGAAAAAATTCACTCATTGCCAACGCTAGCAGAGTATTCAATGTCATGTTCCTCACCCCTGTTGCATATTAAATTCTGAAAAGTTTGAGATTTCGATACGATCACCTACCGGTCTTGATAGCGAGTCCACAGAATCCCCAGATCTCCAACTGGCAAATGGAATGGGAATCCCATAGCGTCAAATAGTTGCACAATCAACAAGTAGAAGCCCAAAAGGCTAGCAACGAAAAGCGCAGCTCCTGCCCCCTGAATCCCAGAAAAGTAGATTTAGCATTTACATTATGAATCTAGTAGAAAAGAAGGGGCGCAATATTTACCTTCACACATCGATCACCAGAGGTTGAGTTCCCCTCTCCTAGTCTCCAATAGGCCGACGATAGGAGAAGGAAAACCAAGAGTAGGGACAGAAAGATGAGAGTATATACGACGTTTGTGCGTGTGGCACAAATCATGAAGATCAACATGAGGACAGCCATTGTAATAAACAGGAACGCTGGCGTTGTTAGTCGCAACTATTTACCAGAGCTTATAAAAGCTTACCGTATGTGTTCATGAAGCCAGCAGCAGAAAGACCAGCAGCTGTATCGGTGGTTGAAGAAGAATACGGAGCTTTTAGGCGTGTCAGAAAATTGATACCCTCATTCGATAGGACAATCCGTCTTGGAAAGTAGAGCTCACCCGCTGCATTAAAAGAGGGAATCATGGTAGCCGCGAATGCAAACCAGAATCCTCCTATTGCAAGGTATTAGAGAAGAGAGCAGGGCATAGCAAGGCCTAGCATAATGTTGGAAGACTTACCGATGGTACCAAATACAACGCAAGGGAAAGTATTTCCCAATATAAATTCAAGAATGCTCGTAATGAGCAGTAAAAGGCCACCAAGAAAGACGAAAGGGCCGCTGTTCTCATTAGTACAAGTAAGGTAGAGATCAGCCTGCATATTGTCCAACGTTATCTTACACAAATGCAACACCATTTCCACTCGCACTCCTCCAAGCCATCAAGCAACACGAAAGCGGTGTCGTGGTTATGACGAACCCTCCTAGTGCCCTAAAAATTGCATTTTATAATTAGCATTTAGCTTCAGGGTAGGAAAAAGAATCCTCACAGCGGTGTCGGGTTTCCCATTTGCTTTGCTATTGCAGGCTGGCGGCGCGTCATCGGGGTCAGATACAATCTCTCAAACTGTTCGGGAGACAGAGTGACCATAGTCGGAACTGTAGAAAGTCCTTGTGGCGAGTTCTCCATATCCTGGTACGAGGTTTTCACCCCAACGTCCTGAGTGTCGTCGCTAGTCATCTTCTGGTTTGATGAATTGGTGTCTGATGGCATGAAGTTGTAACTTTCAAAAGAAAATGACAAAAAAGAGCTGGAAAGTACACAGTCTTATAATTTCAGAAAAGGGGGCTATGTGAGTTTCGAATATTTGTCAAATCAAATGATCCTAGCACTGGACTCGATCCGGCAGAAAGGAGCTGTTCATAATCCTAGGACAAGTCTGACACCCAAACTCCATGGTGCGGTTCAACGGAGAAAGCCCCGGACTGTAAATCGAAACAACGAGTAAACTTAGTCGAAGGCGAATAATGTCGATCGAAATGATCGATGTGTTGCATGTGACCTATGCTGTGCGGTTCTGAAGTTCATGCGGAACCGCATTGCTGAGGAACATGCATAGGGGTCTTGGCGAGGATGTGATTGGCTGAATACCCTTGCTACCTTTTGCCTTTACGATGGCCAGCAGGATGTATTATGAAATGGCCATAGAGACTGAAAAAGCTACTGCGAACTAGACGGTCGCTAAGATCCCTCCTTTGAAGGGAGTAGCTCGAGCGATGGCCTGGACAGTGGTTCATAATGTATAACATTAAATATCGTGTATCCTTGGGCCGAAATGTGTCACATATTCACTTCTAACCCACAGAAGCCACTCATGATACAAGGGTACAATGGCTAACAAACTGGCCTCATCTGCTATCGTTCCGCGTTCGTCAAACGTTGATAAACCAATGTTTTGTGCTTGGAAGATGAATGGTCCGACCACCACGAAATATGAATTGGAGAGACTGCGACCTCGGAAGAAGCCCATCAGGTCCTGCTCAAATTGTCAATGGCTCCAAATGCGATATGTCAACAGCAATGACAAAAAACCTAAACATCTCAATATTCTTACCACCAAGCCTGGTACAGCTGGCCTTCCCGGTGCTGTTCCTTCTCTGCGAAAAAGGGCAAATGTCGACTTGCTGCAATATCGGTAATCTACCATTAATTTCCAAAACGATTCCAAGTCTCTTTACTAAATTTCTGATAGAAAATCGGAGACGGATATTCAAGTCACTCCGGAAGCACATGTGCAGGTCTACAGAGAAATCAGAAGGTCGGGGTTCATTGACCCGAAACTACTCCATATTGAAAGCCCAGGGTTTGAGATCGAACCTGATGCAAGGATGAGAGTACTTCGGGAGCAGAAGTATGACGATCTAACTTTCCTAAATCATTTGCAGGATTCATCAGGGAAAGAAAAACAGCTTAGTTCACCCGAGCAAAGAAAAAGAGCAAGGCTGCCCCAGGGTTCCAAGAATGTTTCCAGAGACGCTTCTCCAGGCTGTCTGGAAATTGAGGTTCTAAGTAAGCAGCTTTCCGAAATTTACGAGGGGCATAATATCAAAGCCATTCAGGATAGCCGTGAGAGCTATGGGTTTGCAATTAGCAGTGGCTGGTCAAGCACTTTCTTTCCCTACGGCATGAATGACGAGTCCAACAACGATTGCAAAATTAGCATTGCGGAATACAGTGTCTGAGCTCATTTTCTGCTCTCGTTTATTGACTTTATGTGTCTGGAATGTGGAACTTTCACTTTTCAGTAATAATATAAGTGAATGTCTGCTTTTCTGTGAATTTTACATAGTAAACACGTTATCACGCTCTTTATCAAGATATATCTAGTTTTCGACAGCGATGTTTCTCAAAGAAACCATTAGAACCTTGGGAATAGGTAGGCATGTTACTTGGCAAGAACACATAAATTCAAGCCCTGTTCCTAAGGTTACTTCAGTGCAATGAAGATGCCACTCTGGTCACCACAAAAACTTGATGAACATCCCTAAATTGAGGGCCGGGGACCTCCGAGATCCTCTTGCCAGGCATAATGGGAGATAGAGTATGATTGTGGGCCGTAAGGATCAGTGAACGCAGAGATAGGTCCCCTATGCGGCTCCGCACGGGGACGTGCTGATCCCACAAAAGCTTCCCCGCAAAAGATTTCCTGCGAACGCAGAGATAGGTCGCCCATGCGGCTCCGCACGGGGGACGTGCCGATCCCACAAAAGCTTCCCCGCAAGAACTTTCCTGCTCATGATCGACAAACATTTGAATTTTCTGGGGATCTAGAGTAGTAAATCAAGCATTTGCTCTCTCCATTATATTCCGGCTGTCCGAATTAATTCAAATGAATGAAATTGCGATGTGGATATCGAAATGAAGGGCCCCGCTATTTTGTACCCCGGAGACCTCTCTCCGCACCTGAGTACAAGTATCTATAAAGCATCCCACCCACGCTCAGATGGAAGCTTCATCAACTATCCTGGAAACAATCACGAACGCTTGAGAATTCCCGTTTTCAATCCTCTACAATTTACAATTCTTTTTACCTTGTCAATATGCCTATCCCCAACATGCAATGGGCACAGGTGGCTGAACAGGTCGGTGGTCCGCTTGTGTACAAGCAGATCGCCGTCCCTAAGCCAGGTCCAGACCAGATTTTGGTGAAGATACGCTATTCTGGTGTATGCCATACTGATCTGCATGCTATGATGGGCCACTGGCCTCTCCCAGTGAAAATGCCCCTGGTTGGCGGACACGAAGGTGCCGGAGTTGTTGTGGCCAAGGGCTCGCTGGTCAACGACTTTGAAATTGGCGACCACGCCGGCATTAAGTGGCTCAATGGATCATGCTCCGAATGCGAATTTTGCAGGCAATCCGATGACCCCTTATGCCCCAATGCACAGCTTTCCGGGTATACTGTGGATGGCACTTTCCAACAGTATGCTGTCGGCAAGGCTACCCATGCCTCAAAGATTCCCAAGGGGGTCCCTCTCGATGCCGCAGCACCAGTCCTTTGCGCTGGTATTACTGTCTACAAAGGTCTGAAGGAAGCTGGAGTTCGTCCAGGCCAGACAGTGGCTATCGTTGGGGCGGGCGGTGGCCTTGGGTCTCTTGCTCAGCAATACGCAAAGGCTATGGGTATCAGAGTAGTGGCTGTGGATGGAGGCGATGAGAAGAAGGCTATGTGTGAACAACTTGGCACCGAGGTATTCTTTTTGAGAGCTCACCCCCCAAAACAGTTACGTCCAAAGCTAACAAGGCTTAGGCCTTTGTTGACTTCACGAAGTCAAAGGACTTGGTTGCCGATGTGAAGGCAGCAACACCTGATGGCCTTGGAGCCCACGCCGTTATTTTGCTCGCTGTTTCTGAGAAGCCCTTCCAACAGGCCACTGAATACGTTCGCTCCCGGGGAACAATCATTGCCATTGGATTGCCTCCGGATGCACATCTCAAGGCCCCAGTTTTTAACACAGTTGTCCGTATGATCAGTATCAAGGGCAGTTACGTTGGAAACCGTCAAGATGGTGTGGAAGCTCTCGATTTCTTTGCCCGGGGCTTGATTAAAGCTCCATTCAAACTGGCTCCTCTGAAAGACCTCCCGAAAATCTTCGAGCTCATGGGTTCGTTTTTCTCCGTCATCTTTGTTGACTCGATAACTGACATATTACAGAGCAAGGCAAAATTGCTGGTCGCTATGTGCTTGAGATGCCAGAATAATCAGTCGGCCAAACATACCATTGCTCATGACTATTAAATCCTGTGATGTATTTGTTCTGGCTGTGGATTGCGTGGATAGCGCATGTTTAGCACAAATTGAACAATTTAATTCTCCTGACCATTACTTCTATTGTCAAACGCAAAATTACATAGAGGCTTCGAAGGGTTAGGTTTCACAGTTTCCAGAGACCTGTGTACCTTTGTGATGTATAGAGTCCCGCACTAGTCCTGATATGTTCTTCTTCCGAATAACACCTGAGCTGACGACGAGGGTAATCTCAGGCCCATCTCTAAATCTGAAAATTATAACACAGCTTACAGAGTCAGAATTTGGAGACATTGTGACTTAAATACCTACATAAAGCGATATGCTCCAAATTGCGGTTTCTCTCGCGTGAACCTGGTTATAAGACATAGTTGAGATTTCCCACCTGCATCCTCTGTATAAGGAACTCGAATATTCTACACGCGGGAAAGCTATGAAACTCCTCTATTCTCAATTCTCAAAACTTCGTAACAAAGGTTGATCGATTAATCTAAAGCAGAAGAGGATTCGATGGGCATGTCGGATGTGGGCTCGACATGAGCGTATGTCGCTAGTATCGTGTGCGAAGACAGATCCTTTAACGTCACTAGGAATTTCAGACGGTCATTTTTGCTTTCTTTTTTCGGAACCGCATAGCAATTTCCGGGCCAAAGGGAAAACTCGGAGAAAAGGAGTGAAGGGTGCAGAATATGAAGAGTCCCCAAAGTAGAGCTCCAGTATTGCGCTTTGAGAAATACCGAAACGGTTCCGATCGACCACAAAAACTTCTCCGCATTACTCCATATTCCCGACGAACGTAAAGATCAGTTTGTTCTGCAGAATTGTATAAAGCCCATTTCCTCTGCCCTCTAGGCCTGACTTTAATCCAAACATCACCTTTCAATTTTCTAGTCCGTTTCTCCCTCCATCTCCAATCATGTCTCTTTTCCAGACTATCAAGACCCCCGTGGTCACATATGAACAGCCTTTGGGATTGTATGTTTGCTCAAATCCTATCTAACCAAATGTGATCCGTGCCCTTACTAAGACATATACACCAGGTTTATCAACAACGAGTTCATTAAGGGTGTGGAAGGCAAAACCTTCGAGACGATCAACCCCCACAATGAAAAGCCCATTGTGGCTGTACATGAAGCCACAGAGAAAGATGTCGATATCGCTGTTCAAGCTGCCCGCAGAGCTCTAGAAGGCGAATGGAAGCAGGTCACACCATCTGAGCGTGGTCGCCTCCTCACTCGCCTCGCCGATTTTCTGGAGCGTGATATTGATACAGTGGCTGCCATTGAAGCACTTGACAATGGAAAAGGTGTGACAATGGCGAAAGGCGATGTAGCTGCCTCAGCAGGCTGTCTACGCTACTACGGCGGGTGGGCCGATAAGATATTTGGCCAGACAATCGACACCGACCGTGGTAGCTTGACCTACACACGTCACGAGCCTGTTGGTGTCTGTGGCCAAATCATTCCATGGAACTTCCCTCTTCTTATGATTGCCTGGAAAATCGGCCCTGCGGTTGCTACGGGTAACACGGTTATTATCAAAACTGCTGAACAGACTCCATTATCAGGACTCTATGTGGCTAAATTGATCAAAGAAGCTGGATTTCCTCCTGGAGTGATCAATGTTATCTCAGGATTTGGAAGAACGGCAGGAGCAGCCATTGCATCTCATATGGATATTGATAAGGTTGCCTTTACTGGATCAACTTTGGTTGGTCGTGGAATCCTACAAGCAGCTGCTAAGAGTAACCTGAAGAAGGTGACTCTTGAACTTGGAGGAAAGTCGCCAAATATTGTTCTTCCAGACGCGAACTTAGAGGAAGCAATTGGATGGGTGAATTTGGGGATCTTTTTCAATCACGGGCAGTGCTGCTGTGCCGGCTCTCGAATTCTGGTCCACGAGGATATTTACGATCAGTTTTTGGAGCTTTTCAAAAAACGGGCCGAAGAGAACAAGGTTGGGGATCCTTTCAAAACTGACACTTTCCAAGGCCCCCAGGTATCTCAGCTGCAATATGACAGAATTATGAACTATATTGTAGACGCGAAACACGCAGGGGCCAAGGTCGTCACTGGTGGTGAGCGGCATGGAAATGAAGGATATTACATCCAGCCCACAATCTTCGCAGACGTTCACGAAGACATGAAGATTGTGAAAGAGGAAGTCTTTGGACCTGTATGCACGGTGCAGAAAGTCCGCGACGAAGACGAGGCCATTCGGGTGGCTAATAGCACAAACTACGGTGAGTGGTATGCAATTCTTGTTACATACTTTATTTAACCTGAGCAATCAACTATAGGCTTGGCAGCGGCTGTTCATACTACAAACATCAACAGCGCCATCAGAGTGTCGAATGCTATCAAGGCAGGGTGAGCATGACTCCTATAACAAAGATTTCTCGAATATTGTTGACACGTTTCTTCCAACAGGACTGTTTGGGTCAATAACTACAACACTCTCCATTACCAGATGCCGTTCGGTGGTTTCAAGGAATCTGGACTGGGACGAGAGCTGGGTTCGTACGCTCTTGAAAACTATACCGAAGTGAAAACCGTCCGTATACATCTCTCCCAGGCCTAAGCTCAGTTTTGGGGGTCTGTCAGATTTTCCTACTTTGGTTGCTACTTTTGTATGGTTAACATGACTGTTGTGCGCCTATTTTAAAGGTAGTAAGACCTTTTGATTTTATTAAGAATCTTTCCTAAGCAGCTCTTGTGACCAGCCTGACGAGCGCTGCCTGAGGCGACTGTGCCTGGCACGTGATATGGGTTCTGTAGATAGTTTGGACTCTCTTTGTTTCTTTTCCTTCTTCTTTCCCTTCTCCAACTTGGAAGTCCCGGCGATAATAGTACTCAGACTGAATACCATCTTCATCGTTGTTTTCTCTCCTGACAGACTGCCCGGTCACATAGTATAGATAGTTATCTATGGGTAATAAGCTAGGTGCATGCTTAGTATACTACAATGTAATTATTCTATAAAATACGCTAATAAGAAATATGTGGAAATGCAAGATAAGCGTAATCACTAGTAATTCTACCAAGTAGTCTGATTCAGATAATGATGAAAACGATGGTATTCAGTCTATCTATTATCCTGGATTTTATAGGGGCAGAAAGCGGAGAAAACTGCCGGAATGTGGAAATTGCGCTGGACGCCTAGATTCCATGAATCAGATCAGGTGATCAGGATGCGGAAGATGGATCCTAGTAAACTACTAGTGGGAATTCCACTCCGACAAAATATTAGCGAGTCTACAGTCCCGAATGCTTGCTCTTAGCGTCATTTGTAGTCGGGGCCAAATGATTTGCAATTGGCATGTCAGATAATTACTCCGTTCGTATGTAGTCCGTGCGTCCAGAGGTCATCATCATGTGGAAAGGTCACATTTATGATGATCCTCTCTTCCCCACATTCAGCCATATGTGATATGTCCTTCTCACAACTACCACAACAAGGGGTGGCAGCTACTTCATAATTTGGATCTTTGACTTGAAAGTGGAAGTCTAATTACGAACTATTTACCAGATATGTTGTTTTTTATGCATATGAGATCTGCAAAAAGTTGATTTAACCGCCTCCAAATGTCAGGCCCTCACCGCGTATGTTCACCGGTAACCTTCCGTTGGCCCGAAGGCGATCTAGCTCCGTTCACACGTCACCCTTCCCACTCAAACCCCACAAACCCCGCAAACCACGGCAAATCCCGAAACATCGCTATGCTTGCATACTTTATTAGCTCAAAGTTCCTGGAGTACCTTGTGTGCCTTTTATCCTCCGGTTTTACGTAAACTCAGATAAACTATACGCGTTCAAGTGTTAAATTATACTTTGTACCATGGGAGACTCCCGCCGACGACAATTTCATAGTTGCGATCCGTGTCGCAAAGGTCGGAGAGGCTGTGATGCACCGGTTTGTGGGACCGCCTCATCACGAAGAAGACAGATGCTAATTTCCGGGATTTGAAAGAGCCAACAGGGCCGTGGCTTCAATTCCTGCTCAAACTGCAAACGATGGAAGAAAGAGTGCACATTCAACTGGCTCGCCTCGAGACGTCTAGACTCTCAGGGAAACCGGAAAAAAATCAGGCCTAGCGCTACCGACTCGCCTCGAATTCGAGATGCCCCTTCCACTAGCGTCCCTCCCATTGCCAGCTCAAGCTCCTCCGATATGGCCTTGCATGAGGTGCCGAGCTCTTCATATTGGTTTTCCGTCGATACCGCTGACATTGTCGCTTCTACTGAACTCTCAAATCTGCCTTTGGCCCCCCTTCTTCAACCAAGCGATGCAATTGTCGAGGGCTTACAAGTAGAGCAACCGGATGGGGGCCACTTTGATTTGTCTTCTTGGAACACGGGCACTCTATACGATTGGGAAATTGGTACTATGCCTCAAGTTTCCAAAACGGCCTTCAGGGATCCTAAACCTCAAGCAAGCTTAGACGAGCCGCTCTCAAATTACTTTGGAGAAACTTTTGGTGCCGATCCACAATTCGAAGAGACATTTGCGCCGCCCTCTTTCGATTTCTCAGATCCAGTATCCAAGTACGCTCGTGATGAGTACTCCTCAGCCTCCCGGTCCGAGAGAAGATCAAAACAACAATCTCAAGGGAGTTTGCGCGTCACTTCCGAAAATATAGCTAGGCAATATGTTCGTTCGACGATGACAAAGAACTTGATCCGCATATACCATGATAGCATGGAAAACGCGTTATCCTGCTGGTTGACAGAACACAACTGTCCTTACAGTGACTCGATTAGCGACTTGCTTCCTTACAAAGAGAGGAAAGAATGGGGATCAAGCTGGTCTAACCGGATGTGTATTCGAGTTTGTCGATTGGATCGCGCATCCTCAAAATGCGGTTGGACTTTAAGTGCGGAGGAGGACAAGACTGCGGCTCGAGCACTTCATCTAGCGATTATAGCATTTGCCTCCCAGTGGACTCAGCATGCGCAGAAGGGTACTGGGTTATCAGTACCAGCACAATTTGCTTTAGACGAGAGATCTATCCGAGAGAGAGTTTGGAATGAAGCTCGACATGCCTTGGAGCAGTCTTCCGGCATTCATTCTTTTCGCATTGCCTTCGCGAACATCATCTTTTCTTTAACGCAAAGGCCGTTGAATGATAGACAGGACAAGCGCCTTGACCAGCTATTGGAGAATGACCGGGCACCGACATTCCTTGAAAATGCCAATCGGCAACTCTTCACCTTTCGGCATAAATTTACAAGAATCCAGTTGGAATCATTAAAAAAACTACGGAGAGGATCGGCTGGCATGATGGAAACTCCCGATTCTTCGTCATCTTCACAAATTGATCCTATCATGACGAGTCATGAGCACCGTGGCACGCTAAATCTGTTGCACTGGCTAGGGGTCATGTTTGATACTCTCAGTGCTGCGATGTACCAACGCCCGCTCGTAGTCTCGGATGAGGACAGTCAATTTGCATTAGCTCCAACTTCGATGCTTGATTCCGAAGACCATGTCAATTTTGAGTTAGAAACTATTTCGCAAAATGAGACGAACCAAAGGGATGTATGGGGTGAATTCTTTCTCCGTGGCTCAGGGGAGCACCTAGGCTGTGGTCATACTCAACCACGGTGGCCATGCTCCTACGAACAGGCTGCTTCGGTGCTTTCGGAAGCGACCCCTGTCAAAGTTTTACTTTATCGTCGGATCACACAGCTCCAAACTCTGATTTATCGAGGAGCAAACCGCGATCGCCTGGAAGAAGTCATTCGGAATACCATGTTGGTCTACCAGCACTGGAATTGCACATATCAAAATTTCATGTCCGATTGTGTCGCCAACCATGATATGCTACCTCCTCGTATACAGTCGTGGTATGTTATACTCGATTGCCATTGGCATCTTGCTGCAATGCTTTTGGCAGACGTGATAGAAAGCATTGACGATGGAAGACTTGGCTCTGATGTTGAGCGCCAGGCTCGACAGGCCACAGATCTCCTTGCCACACTGAGGATAGACAATGCTCTGGCAGTTGGTGCACTCGCGTGCTCTTCACTCCAATGGCAAGAACCTACCTTGCACCGCCATTTTCATGATTCACTCAATGAAGTGGCGTTCTTGGTCGAGCCTTGGACAGTTGTTCTCATCCATTCATTTGCGAAGGCAGCTTATATATGTCTAGACAGCTTGGATTTGTTTGGCAACCGCAGCCTGTCAACCGATCGTTTCCTGCAGAATTGTGAGTTCTGCATCTGTGCGCTCCAATACCTTGGGAGAAAGTCGGATATGGCTTTCCTGGTGGCGCAAAACCTGTCCAAAAAACTGGATTTGAAGGTTGGTTCCAGCGCTGATAATAGTGCGCCCAGCCTTTCTATGTGCCTGTAAGAATTTTCTATGGTGTTGCCTGGACATAAGCCCGAGAAATTTGGTTTGAGCAATACAACAGGGGTTTACAGGTGTCTGATTGAGGCTTGGAACTTTTTTGTTTGGGCACAAAGGCAATGACGGCGGGATCACTACTATCCTATGAATTTATAAGTATGTGCTGGCTATGACTGACATTTTGTAATTACTTTTGGAGGCTTAGAGATTGTAGGATCTACTCCAAATGAATAGCTTCTTTCATATTGGAAGCGCCCCGGAGGGGGGGGGGGGGGGGGTCTGGCCAAGAAAACTTATGAGCATGTTAAAAGTTAGTTCAACAAGTACCGAAATGTGGTATATGAATTTCAGGCTCCGAGGCCCCGCGTATACCAGACGCTTATTAAGGATACAACCGCAAGGACAGGGCATTTAAGGCTCTATAAGGGTTTTTTATCAACTTTGAAACTGTCCAAGGCAGTGTTGAACTGTCCTCAGGAACTCTTTGTGAAATTGAATAGTAACTAGAAAGCAAAACAATTGATGAGGTGGGTGCCTGAGGTGTCAGCGCCCACCGCTGCCTGTAGATAGACCTTCCCTTCTGGGAGGCCACTTAGGAATAGTATCATCATCATCATCTCCACTTCTTCCTCCATTCCCGTCTAGTGATCCCTCGCTCAGGTTCTTGCCATGGAGCTCCCCGATTTCCCCTGAATCTCGCTGCCATCACTTCCCTTCTGGGAGACCACTTAGGAATAGCATCATCATCATCTCCACTTCTTCCTCCATTCCCGTCTAGTGATCTCTCGCTCAGGTTCTTGCCATGGAGCTCCCCGATTTACCCTGAATCTCGCTGCCATCAACTAGGCATATGCGCTAAACCCTTTCTGGTATTTGATTGGGAAAGAGGTTTAAACGGCGGCGTCAGGACGGAAATGGCACGAAAATCGATGTCTAAGGCCACGGAATTTCGTGATCTTTCCGGCGTCACATTCGGACAATTCCAATGATTCTCCCAGTAGCCCCGAATGGAAGGAACAGCCGTTCCCAGTCTACGGTGAAAGCCTTTCCGCGATGAGGTCATGGCCACTCTTCCGACTATAAAACTTACATAACATTTACCATAACATTCTCGCACCTCTGGCGTTATGGTTGCTGGCGTATGTGCAACTCCAGCCAAGGCCTCCACTCCCCATCAATCCATTCGCTAAACTCGCTTGCCATGGATGTCCTCTACCGCAGGAGCGGTGAAACATATTGGACAGAAAGAAGGTAATGGTGAAAGCAATTGGGGTCGTTTAGTCGGCAGTTGGAAAGAGCATTTCTCCTTCTGGCTTTACATAAGACTAGACCGCTGCGTAGCTGCTTAGCCTCTTCATCCGACCCAGGGGTTAAGCGTGGCCCCCACCCAAACACAATCGCGCCCCAACGCGTCAACTTCATCATTTCAACTACCCACCATGCCCCCTATTCGCGGCCAAAGTTCCCAGAATTCTACCCAGCGCGAGGGTAGAATCCAGCTCGCAATCGAGGCCTACCAGAAAGGCGAAGTTTCCTCTGTTCGTGAAGCTGCGCGCGTATTCGACGTACCCTGCACGTCATTGCGCAATCGATTGCATGGCAAGACAAGTCGGTCTGAAACCCGCGCCAATAGTCATAAATTGACTCCCGAAGAAGAGGAATCGCTCCGACAATTGATTATTTCTATGGATTCGCGCGGAGCTACCCTTACTCCATCAACGGTAAGGGAAATGGCCAATATCCTACTGCGGAAGCGCGGTACTCAAACCGTTGGGCTTAATTGGGCTACCAACTATTTGAAGCGATATCCGGAGCTCAAACCGCTGTGTTCTGGTCAGACCATCTATGAAAGAAATTTTTATGATCATTATCATGCCTTGGGTGGACCAAGTACGACGCACAATCGACGAGAACGGTATTCAACCTGAGGATATCTACAGTTTTGATGAACCTGGCTTTGCGGTGGGCCTTACCATCTACGGCCGAAGTGATTACAAGAACCGAATGCTACGGTCGGAGATCGATTTTACGGCCAGAGAATCGCGAGTGGATCACATCGATTGAATGCGTAAATTCGATAGGCTTCGTGGTCTCAGCAACAATTATCTTCAAAGAGAAAGCCTACCACTACGAAGCTTGGTATGATGACCTATCTGAGAATTGGAAAATCGAAATCAACCATTGGTGTCGGTATCTGATCGGAAATACCCTCGGGCATACGAATCTTGGTGCTTCGATTTGTTAAGACGGCCTTCACCCAAAGGCGCGAGCTGTCCCCATTTTACAATACTGTATGTGACGCGTGAAAATATATTTGACACGAGTTTGCCCCGCATACATTGATATCCTTGGCATTGCAGACACCTTGGTAGAAAATTACAAGACCAGGAGCTTTAATGATATCGCATTTTCAAGACCTCGATTATCTGGTCGGCAGCCCATGGCAAGCTGTCCTCCAAGGGCCGATCAAGGCCTGGAAGAATTTCAATCCCAAGATTTTGACATTAACCAGCATGGACATTGCCTTCCACGTTACCCCCTTCAAAATATTGGGCATGCTGCGCAACGTAATTTCGCCACACTGCTTGCTCAAAGTAATCTTCCGTCTTCCAGAATTCTTCAGGCCTAGCCTCTGATCCGTATCCTTGACGTGTAAATCTCCTCATTTTGGCCGTTGCATGGCTCAGCCGCAGAAAAAGACGCAGGTCTAGTCGATCCCGGATCCTTGGATCATGATAGAGGAGAAACCCCTCTAAGAATACTAGCCTCGCGAATTTCGATGAATCATGAGTGGAAAACTGCTATTCCTGCTGGACCTTTGTACGCATCTTTTCCATCAATTCTGTCGAAGCTAGTTCCATTGCTTTTCGTTGTTGTTCCGGAAAGACATTAGCTTGCCAACTTTCGAAGCCTTCTGGCAGCCTCCCATTGTGACATTTCATATAGTCGAGAATTTCAATCATGCGGGTAAAGTCAACGCCTTGGGGGCTATCACAGTCCAAGTAGCCGTTCACGATGGGTATTTGATCAAAGTCCTTGCAAAAGTCATCGGCATGCAGAATCATTGAGTTTGGGAAGATCTGACAGAGTACATGGGCGAGAGTGGTTTTCCCGGAGGAGGAGGGGCCAGACAGGCCGACAAATATCACATTCGACATGCTTTTGGAAAGAAGCATCAATCGTAGCTTCGTAGCAAAGATCGATTGGTTTTGAGCCAGGAAAAGCCGTGCCTTGAAATGAAAGTAGTTTGAGGATGTGCTTCTAGCCGGCCGTGAGATGCCCGGCGGGCAACATAATCAATCTGGTACGGAGAGGAACAAAGTTGGGTCCGGGCTCCTGCTAACCTATGTGGTTTTAATGGGTCCTAGACCAAGCCAGATCGCTAGAGCTTTCTCCTCTTTCCAAAACAATCCACGGTCAACAAATTTATACGGACAGTACTGTAACATAACAATGACTCATCGATGCATACGAACGGTACCCTCTAACCGTAGGCGGCTAGTGTAAGTTATGACTGGGTGAAGAATTTCGCTCACGGCGCCGTCAGTAACCGCCGCATTGATTGGATGATAGTATCCTGTTTGCACCTGCGCGGCTTTTCATCACACGGCTAGCATTGACAAATTTCAAGGTTAGATTGTTGAACCCCTTATGTAAGGGGTAACCAGGGCGCCTCAAGCCTCGGAAGGGCTAACATCTTCATCAACCCCTCATTTCCCCCTCCAACACAGCAGTCGGCTGGCTATAGCCTCATGAACCATGGTGAGCCCGAAGCACCAGCTCGAACAATATTAAGCTAAAATTTCGTTCAGGCTGAACCAACTCTTGAGGGTCTTCCCATCGAGCTCAAGATTCTCATTTTATTCCGAGTGCCGGACGGCGATACACTCAAATCCCTGGTGCTTGCATCACCTGGATACCACCAGGCATACCTTGCGGCGAGACACGAACTACTTGACTGTCTTGTAAAACGGCAATATAGTGGATTTCTCGACCTGGCAGAAGCGCTCACAGCTGTGCGGTCTAAAGGCGTGCAATTTAGCCTCCAGATGGAAAACGTAATGTCCTTGCTGGATAATTGGCGCCGTAGAAATGAGACTCGTGAGCTTAGTCGATCCTCGACGAATCGTCTAGACGAGCCTGACGGCCTAGTGGAAATTATAGAGCTGCTTCATTTTCACAAAATGCTATGCTTTTTCCTCGAGGACTATTCAATCAACGCCCTGAGGCCCCCATGGATTCAGCCTACTCAATGGGAAACCGAATGCCTGCCTTTACACTTGTCGCTTTCTGAAAAGCGCCGTTTCCTAAGGGCAATGTGTCGATTCCAAATTCTGAAAAATATCTTCGGGGACCCTGTCTTATGTTCCGGAACCGGAAGTTGTGATTCATGCGGACATGGGAAAATCTGGCAATTAGGGGAAACAGATGAATTGAGAGAACTTAAAAGAGCACACGGTGCTTGGTTTATTCACGAAAAGGCATATCAATTATTCTATGGCACGATGTCCCCTTGGGAACACGAGGAAATGGGCAGCGTGTTCAGTTATCTCATTGCCAAGATCAAGGCTATTTCCAAGGAGATTGCAGACGACTTACGACAACTCAGCAAGAGTACACCATGCGAATTCTTTTGGGATATTCTTCCAATAGGACAACGGCCACCTTCAGGTTGTGAAATTGAGAGCGAACGTGACCTTGTTCACTTCCACCAACATTTCGAGGGATTAGCGGGACTAGGACCAGAATTTCTACATCGCGTTTTACATATAGATCGGCTATCTCGACGTAATATCGTTTGCATAAATGCCAGGGGCTTCTGGCCGGGGCCATTCATTGGACTCAGGATCGGGCTCTCGTGGGACCATAAGTTCCCATTTATCGATCCAGCGGATCGGCATGAGTGCCAAAATTTCGAACAGCTCTGGTCTACTTTGTCGCCTCTTGAACAGCCTACTGTGGGTTGGAAGAAAGCATGGCTGCTGCCCCACAATGAGGAAGACCATTTTGAGGATTCTATGAATTTTGATCGAGAGTCTGAGACCGATTGGGAATGGAGTTACGCTCTTTGGGATGAGACAAGATTGAAGGAGTGGAAAGCGCCATTGCTAGTAGCGGACGGCCAGGTTGGTGAAGCCCCCGATAGCACTAGAGTATTTAATTCTTACTGAATATGCTTGTGTTTCATTATAACCCAAACTCAAGTATCAACTTTAAGGTCGAATCAACACAAGCAGTGTGTGAATACTCATTCTTACAATTTTCTGTCACAATTGGCATCCATTCTTTATAGAGACGTTGGAAAAGTACACCCCTGAGTTCGATTTCTACACTCCCGGATTTCATTTGGACTAGCATAATAATTAAATACTGGGCCGTACATTTATAAAGAATGTAGATTATGGTAATTGGAATGTGGAAGGTGGAGAATTCGCACATTCCAAGGGCTCTTTGTTTATTTTCATATCCCTCCCATGTCTTCGCCTATCAAACCTCGCCGTCGCCTATCAATTTCTCTCTCTATAGCGATTCAATCATCATGACAGAATTGATTCTAGATTGGAGTCATGAGCTCTCCCTACACCCCAAATCCCACGATCCTCCAGCCCCTCACGGTGGAAAAGTAGCTTATCAAAGGGTCCCAGCTTATGATGCATGGTGCAGCAGTTCTTGCGGAGGAAAATCGCAATTTGCGAGCTGCAACCAAGCCACAGCGGCAAAAGCGCCAGAAGACTACAAAGCACATTGCTCAATCAGAGGTATCTTCGACTCAGGAGGCTGGGGAGACTATAGAAGCTCCGAATCCCCCCGGCGTGGAACCAGCTTCGCGGCCAATCGGACGCGGCCCCCACCAATGCAGCGACTGCAATCAAGTTGGGCATAAAAGAACGCATTGTCCTAATAGCTCTGATATATAAAAGACGGAGATTAATGGCGTTGGTGGTCTAATAAACAGATTTAGAATAGTAGTAGTTGGTTAGGCTCACATGGGCGACTAGCTTATCGATCCAACCCAAGTCCAACGCACTCAAGCCGGCTTCCACTCATAATGATGACTACCCTTCGCAGTTTGTCCGGGATCTTCCCCAGGAACACCTGGCTTATTATACGAATGCGCCCCAAAGTAATCCATCTCCGCCTCCATGAACTGCGTGGGAAGCTTCGTGCCCCCAACATACTTCATATACTCGAGCGTAGACGAAATAGCGGGAAGATACTGATCAAAGCTCGTACCCGCAATGACTACATCTTTGATGGCCGCGTAATTCTGCTGCAGCTCCTGGCCGACACGATCGAGAAACTTCATGTTCGTGAGCTGGTGGTTTTCTTTCTCGCTTAGGAGCGGCTGAAACATATCCGCTATGTACTCGGATTGGATGATGCAGCCGGCTCGCCAGATTTGAATGCATTTTGCCAGGTCGATGTTCCAGTCTTCGTCAATGGAGGCGCGGGAGATAATTTCAAGCCCCTGACAGAAGGAGGAGAGGAATGCGCAGTACACTGCGCGGCGGAGTTTCTCAACCATCGCTTCGCGCTCCTCGCCACCGATTATAGGCTTGGGTGTGGGCATGCTAAGTTTTTGAGCAACCTTGAGACGCTCTGCGCGGTTGCCAGACGCTATACGGAAGTATAAACCGGATGCAACAGTTGGAGCAGAGATGTGTCGTGATGCAGACTCCATTACCGCCCAAGTCGGCGTCCCTTCACTAGAGTCGTCATCTTGCACGACTTTATCGAGAATATCGTCAAGCACGTAGCCACCGATGTTGCTGGCACCTTCGCCTCTTCGATCTCCGTGCGAAGTCTTCGTCGTCTTGCAGATATCCGCGGCGATTTCAAGGAGGTAACTCGAGCGCATCTCGCCGCTGGCGTTCCATTTCGCAAAGGTATCCCCAATCTCATCATAGCTCAGGCCGAGACCGATGGAAAGGAACGACCACGCTTCGCAAACAGCAGACAGCATGCCAACCTCGATGCCATTATGGATCATCTTGACGTAATGGCCCGCGCCACGAGGTCCCATGTTCGCAACACATGGCAAGCCCGTCTTCGGATCCTTGGCTGCGTATAGTTCCAGAAGGGGCACGACTCCATCCAACGCATCCGGATCTCCCCCGGGAGACATACTCGGACCGTGCCGAGCAGATTGATAACCACCGGAAACACCCATTCCAATCCAACTCACTCCAATCTCTTCGCACTCTTTCTGACGGCGCTCTGTGTTCCGATAATGCTCATTCCCGCCATCGAGAATTATATCACCTCTCTTGAGTTCCTGCTTGATCTGGCTCAGAACCAAATCAGCCGGGTTGCCGTGAGTGATGGAGAAGATGAATAATTTGCGCCCGCCCTCTCCGTGCAAGCTGTGTGTGAATTCACCAACGTCATGGAAGGGCTCGATTTTACCCTTCAGTCCTTTGGTTTCTTGTATCTGCTTTGCGAACGAGTCCACATTGTCGCCCTTGGCGTCCCAGATAGAAACGTCGAGACCGATTTCGCTGAAGGCTAAGGCCATCATCGAACCCATGTTTCCGGCGCCGACGACGCCGATCCGTTTGAATTGCTTGACTGCTTCTGGTCTGTTTGACATGGTTGTATATTGTTATCAATAGTAAACTGTTTTCTTACGGCCCACATGCAGAATTGAGTTATCGGTTGTGTATTTATATGCCCCGTATGGCTTTCTAGGATTGTAACAAACTGAACAGATCAGAATGACGCCATCCCACATCCACAACTCCGCTGAGATATCTCATTCTCAACTGGTTTCTACCATTTTCTATCTGCTGCTTCTTAGCCCAACAACGGTTTGACCCGTAGGACGAACGTACTACGTACATAGTTCTTACAAGCGGGACTTCCCAATTTTGCATCACACGAATGTGGGACTTGACCTGGAATTTAGAAATAAGACTAGATCCAACCATGGAAAATAGAAAGATCGACCTGGTATCAGGCGACATTTTTGTGCTTGCTTCTCTCAGCTGAGGTCATACGCTTATAAAAGAGCATCGCCAGGCTCAGTATTCATCGCGCATGCTCGCGCTCTTCATGCTTCTACAAATCCAATGTGAGTTTACTTCCAGTATCGCAAGATCAGAAACGATGTCAGAATGAGGTATCTAATAGAAAGCTCATTCTCATGAGAAAGTGAGCACCATATCCTGTTTCATCAATCGGTATGACGTTGTTCGCCTTCATCGCCCAGTGACATCATCTCATAACTTCCACATATAGATTGCACTGCACGATTTTGTTTGATGGTTTTACAAGAATATTGACCTAATTGAATACATAAAAATGCCCGTATTCACAGGGTCTTGTATCTGCCGCCGCATTGAATACGAGCTGGAGCTTGGCTCGGTTGACGACGCGAGAACATCGCTCTGTCACTGTCGTAATTGCAAGGTATCATGGAATTTCTAGAATTAAATACTGGTGGACTCTGACCCAATCTGGCCTGAAACAGAAAGCATTCGGAACCAACTACGGTCTAACAGCCAAGGTCCCGAAGAACGCCTTCCATCTAAAGAAGGGGACGCCAAAGGAACATGTCGCAGATAATGGATCCGGGGCCATCATCCACAGGGAATTTTGTGATAACTGTGGCAGCTTTATTCTAGAATACGGGGTACATGCCATATCTATGGAATACGAGTATTGACTGATAAGGGTTATAGGAAGCTGCCATGAACGACTTCCGCTACATTTGTGTTGGCTCGTTGGATGACCCAGAAGCGTTACCCCCCAAGGGTGAATTCTTCTGCAAGGCTCGTGCGAGCTGGATGCCCGAAATCCCTAGTAAGTTGAGTGGTAGTTCTTTTGATAAATTGATCTAACGGACATAGATGTATTCCACAAGCAGGAAGTTAAGCAGTGAGGTACGTAAGGATTACTGAATCCTGCCTGGATTTGAATTAGTATATCCTACAACTTACACGTCTATATTGTTCCTGTAAAAGAGAAGAATACTATACCGTCCATAGTAGCGCTTTTGATAGTCATCTCTTGCGCCAGTAGCCTCTCTCGAATGAAAATCGCATTCATAAAATGCGGTGATTAGAAGTTGCCGAAGAAATGAACAGATTCCACGGTAGTGACAGGGCCGCTAAATCTGCTTCAGGTTGACATACGGCCAAAATGTCCACGATATCAAATAAACTCGCATAGATGTGCTCTATGAATATCGGAGACTCCATTGTTAGAGGATATTTGTTCAATCAAAATGTCATTAAATGCAGTAGACTATAGAGGATGTATATGATGGGTACCATTATCTAATGCCACTCTGCCATGATCTCACGCTGATAAACGGGTGTGGTATACAATCAAAAGGCGGCTGCGATGCTGACCTTCCATGAAGACCGCTTTCAGAGGTCGCTTTCTTTATTGCCCTCAGCGCTTCTTTTGTACTCTTGATTGGCACCGCGACCAGCATCATCGAGGGTTTGGTTGCCGCTCCGCAGCCACAAGGCGCCGAAGGCTGGTATTGCCAGGCATGCCGCAATTATTAGCCTGAAGGGTAATGTCCAAATCAGTCGTTGCTTCTTCATATATTGAAAATAGATAGGCATAGATCTTACCGGCGCTGGCCACCGGGCTCTTCTTCGTTTACTTTTTCTCGGACGGAGTAGCTCCTCCGAGTAATTGTTGGAGTTGACGGGGGTAACCAAGTGCGCGTAGCTACCGATCGCGGTGGTTGTGCTGCAAACTTGCGCACGGATAATGCTCGTATTGGATGTGCCATGGTGAGTAAATAAAAGAAACGAGAGTTCTGTCGATGATTGAGATGTTTAAAGGAAGAGTATCAGGTCATCTGCGAAAAAATATGGGGTTAGATCACTATCAGAACCAAACCCATCGGTTCCATGGTCAAAAGGCAAGAAGCTTTGGAGGAATCTTGCTCGATACGAATGCGGCATTATGAGGTAATAATGATTTGGCGCCCGATCAAATACAGGATTTGATTTTTGCTGAATAAACTAGATAACTCATTACCAGTCGAGATCTTTTGACGTTTAAATGATCCGACACTCTTATTTTGGCAGAATTCTGTACCTTGTCCTTTAACGTGTTGAGTCCAGTTAAAATGCTGAATCATCGAGGGATTTGCTTGAGGGCTCTCAAGACCCACACCCGCCGGTCACTGCTAGTGCAATCATATCACGGCCAATACGATGCTTTTCACATAAAACCGGCTATTACATGTCTGCCATACTCAACTACTGGCTATGGAGATGGTGAGGGCGACCCTCGTGCCGAAAACCCAGCCGCCCAAGGCGTGAATCAGCGAAGCCGTGAATTAGAGCATCCGGGACCGTCGCAACACGAAAAGAAATCATCCGACTCCGAGCTTTCAAATCATTCAAAATCACCATTTTCAGAGACTCACAGCCAAAATCAAGAGAAGGAAGGAAAGCCTCCCGTTCAGCGAAAGAAAGATTCGACAAAACAAAGACCCTCGTCAAATAGGAGTTGAATCAATGTAATTGAGTTAGGAAGTGTTAAAAAGGAAGTACCATAGCAGAAATGATCTGTGGTATGCCACGGTGTAGCATCCAGTTGCCCACTCCTGTTCACTGTGTGTCTGAAGGTTTTTGCATGTCCTTTGTTCTTCAATAATGTCTTTACGAATACTCAAAAACCAGTTTATTGGATGTGGACACTGATTCAACGAAACCATCTTTACTATCGCGTAACAACTTTTGAATACATCAACTTATAATCCACCATATCAGCAATAATCAAGGTGATTCAAATTACACCGCTTTAGGAATGATTGGAAAGTGTAAGAATCCAATGCGATCAGAACGTGGCATACGCTCGATACAACGTCAACCCGGTCTTCGTCGACATCTCCAACTCGGCGTCTCTTGCGGCAAAGTAGACATCTCCTTCCCCTATATCATGGGCTGTTCCATCGCCCACATTCATCTTTCCAGATCCTTGAGTAACAACCAAGATACTGGGACTTTGAAGCACCCGGTGCTTCTCAGTTTCCGTAGGGGATAGGGTCACGCCCAGTACATTGAACTCACTGAATGGAGGCCCGTATTCAATGGACCTCCCTTTCAGTCCAATCGCGCTCTTTTTAGATGGGAGAAGAGAGTCTCTTGGGCTATGCGGTTTGAATGTAAGTGCCTCTGCGAATAGCGTGACGTCATCACGGTCAGGACGGGGGCAGAAGCCTGTGTTCAAGACATTGTCAGAGCGCGCCATGCACTCGATAATGTCACCCGAAAGGTATGCATGGATGCTGTCGGCTGGAACACAGACAGCCTCTCCAGGCTCCACAACCATGTAGTTCATGAGAAGAGTGGCGACCAAGTTTCCGTTGTCGAATTTCGAATATTGCTTATTGAGTCGATCGAGGAGCGATGGAATATGCTGATGGTCTCCAGATTGGGGCATAGGAGTATCTTGTAGTTTTGTGATCGTCTCTGATACGGTGTCTGGAGACAAGCTTAACAGAGTCTCGCAGAGCTGTCGTAAAGCTCCGTCATCAAAGTCCTCACGCGTCGGCATAAATTGCTCCAATGGCTTCAGCCGCATGAGCTCTGCAATTTGGTGGAGGGGCTTGAATCCCACAAACGATTCGAAGCGAGACAATGCAATGGCGATCTCAGGCTTGTGGTTGGTGTCGCCAAATTTCTTGGGGTCTACCGCGTGCAAATGCTCGGCAAGGCCTTTGTCTGGATGGATTTGAAGTGGGAGCGCTTTGGCAAAGGAGAGCACCTGGTCATAGTTAGAGACACTGCCTTCTTTATTATGTTTCTTTGATCTTTCACCTTTGGGAGAAAAGGGATGTCGGGCCCATATCTATCGCAAACTGACTGTCCAACAAGTTCGGGATTTTTCTTGAGATGCTCAGAAAGGAGCTCCCCAGTAGAACGAACCCGAGATGGCACAGTAGGGTATGTACCCATCCACATCTGCACAGAATTAACGCCATTGCTCATTGTATAGTTGGAAGGAAAAGTACTGACTTCCGAGTACGTCTCGGAGGCATCCAGCTCTCCCGCGCCAGGCATGTGCGACCACAGGCGCCCTGCCAGTGAATCTTTGCCTTGTTTGCCCCATGGGTCATGCTAGAAATATATCTTTAGATTCTTCTAGGGTAGTCTCGTCTTGAAGCGCCTTACCTTGCATTCGCACACAAGTTGCAATACTCCGTCCGCCATTGTGTAGGGTGTAATTGAGCTGTTCGTAATATGTGTAAATTGGATGTACCAGATACGTTCAACAGCTATTTAGCCAGGTCATTTAGGTTGTCAATCCTGAGACGAGAATTACGTTAATCATCCGTCATCCACATCTTCCTCTAAACCGGTATTCTGATCTCACATTGGGTCATTCTGTCATGACCCACTGATACTCCAACAACTTGGCTCAGTTTATACCCGCCCGCTTACCAAACATCTCAGCTGGTTGGGGCATTGTAGGTAAACATCCGAGTTCATTCGGTTTGATATTACCGTCATGCTGACGTCAGAAACCAGCTTCGTTTTCCACGCCTATTTGGTAGTTAACTAAGCGATACGAGGATAACTAACTAGCGTTAACTTGTTAACTAGCTCAAAGCGCTTAGCGGGAGCCGATAGCTATCCGAGGCGGCAGGTTTCCCGTCACCTTCTTTGTACGTAGTATCACAGTAAGCATCCCCCTTTCGCTACGAGTGCGTCTTTTTCGCTTTCTCTGCTGCGATTCCTCTCACCCTCTGTCCCCTACTCTGACCATCATGGCCTCCGGACTCATCCTCGACCCCCGTACGCTCCTGCGCACCGCCCCACTTATCACCTCAACCTGCACGCTCTGGTACTCGCTCGACCAGGATTTTTTCCTGAACGTCTTCCTCCACCCCGACCACCGCACCCGCAGCAATGAATTTCTGCCTTCCTATTTTCGCGTCTTCTTCGGCTACGGTGCAGTGCGCGTGCTGGGTCTTCTCGCGTTGACCTTGACGGGAGGCGGATATAATATCTTGACGGACCGACGGTCGGGGTTGGGGAGTTCGGCGTCCCTGCCTTGGTATACAGCTGGCACGCTGTTCGCCGCTAGTCATCTTCTCTTCGTGCCGGCCATTGCGCCTAAGGTCCAGGCTGTGGCCGAGGACACATCGCAGGGTTTATCGACAAAGGACCTCGAGGGCTGGCTGACCATCCACCGTATGCGCACCTGGACGGTTGACCTGGCTGCGTGGGCCTGTTTTGTAGTCGGAATGTCGATTGTTGAGTGAAGCATTTAGATAGACTACGTCAAAGGAAAGGCATGTTACTGTAGTTACGGGATGATTGCAGTACTAAAGCGACGCATATCGATGGAGATGTAGAGACCTGAAAACAGTGGGTTGTTTACGATTTCATTTTATGGGGCGACGAGACGCGATTTGCTTTCATACTTTTGGCCCCCCCAGGGACAGTTAACCATTCTGCCCTCGTCCTCGACGTAAGCCGCCGACCGAAATTTGTGCGTGCGGGGCAGAGCTAAAACCTGGGTTCTCACACATCATCGATAATAAGAATGAAGCAAAGATTGAGTGGGCAAGATCGCGGCTTTCTAAAGCGCAGAGAGGGAGCCCTTGAGCGAAAGCGCGCCTTTATCAGGCAAATTGAGGGCTCCGAAGAGTATAAGGCCATCGACCTGGCAGTCCAGAACAATGTCACAGCCGACGATGCTGTGCAGCGCATTAAAGACATGACAATGGCTGCCCTTGCAGTTCACGGTCCAACTGCACGGGGCGGCGTCGGGTTGGTCGACTACAACGTCTCGCTGGCGGTAGTGGAGCTAGCTCAGCGACTCGAGCCCGGCCAGCATGGTAAGCTGGTCGAGTTCATGTCGAAACTTCAGAAGGAGACAGCCATAGACCCAAACACGGGCAAGCCATTGGGATTTGACAAAGATATCCTCTGGACTGGTCTGCCATCGTTTGGATACACCGAACTAGAGGGATGGCAAGAGTTTGGAGGCGATCACCAAGGTATGATCAAAATTAGGTTTGGGTCCGCACATCTCACTGAGAAATTCCAGATCCTTGTAATCCCGACTTTGATCTGGAGCAGCGCGAGCGATGGGTAAAGCTGAATGCATTTCTCGCGCAGCTTACGCAGGCCGCTGATATTCGCTATGAGTCTCCAGGGGAGACACCCTGCTTTCATCCACTGGACAGTTCGCTACGTGCGACTTGGGTGTTTGAAATGGCGCTCGAGGATTTGGAACACTCTCCCGAGGTGCTGGCTCATACCGCAGCAATGGAAGCCGCTTGCCAGTGGTTTATTCAAGGCGCCGATCGATTGTGGGCCAATGTCGTGAACGGCCGCGTGTTTCCACATTGTATTGAGACGAGGAGAGACGGTAGTAGAGGGTTTGAACGCGAGAGATGGGATAGGTGGGCGCGGGATCTACGAAGAGCAGAGGCCACTTGCTCTGATCAACGCATGAAAAAGTTGATAAGAGATGCATTGGCGCAAATAAAGCGGGTTATGAGAGGGACATAGATCTTGTTAATACCCTTGGTTGTATGTGCACACTGTTGGGGTCTGCCATCAGCGTAGGAAAGAGTGCCTTGAACATCTGCTGCCGCCCAGAATCCACGGTATCATACAGTCTTTTCGCCGCGCCAATCGAGATCTGCTTTGACGCGCTCGAGTTTCGTCCTCGCCCCTTCGGTGGACTCTCCTATTCTACTGATGTTCACTTATGGTTTTTTACGTCGTCGATCTATATCCAGGTTGTACAGTAATGGCTCCTGGTTTCTGTACAGCAAATAAGTTTCACCCGTGTGAATCAGCTCTCGGTTATCAGGGATCTTGCTTAATTAACCGCTTCTCCCTGGTAATGATACTAGAACTCGAGATTGTAGAGAAGCAATAGTGAACAAAGAACTGCGGGGTTGGCGATCATCTCCACCGACCAGCCGAGGTTGCGGCTCGGACTGACAGCTATGATCAGCAATCCCGGGGCTCAGCGTGGTCTAGCCGAGATGTGATAAAACTCAGCATCTCCCAGTGTCTAAACTACTATACCGATTATACACTTCACCATGATATTCGATCCGACCCCCATTGAGCTCCCTTCCTCGTATGAGAAAGTCTCCACAACAGGCCATGTCACTGTCTCGCATCATCCGGCCGGTGCGCCGAGCGTGACGCCTGTCATCGTTGTCACGCTCAACCGCCCGGACAAACACAACGCCTTTACCGGGCAAATGATGCAAGACTTTGAGAAGCTCTACCCCATGTTCGATGTCGATGAGCGCGTCAAGGTCATTGTCTTGACAGGCGCTGGGAGGACGTTCTGTGCGGGTGCGGACCTGGATATTGGATTTAGCAGGCGGGCGGAGAATGTTACCGAGCACCGTGATGGGTAAGTTGGTCCTGCATCTCCTCTCAAACAAATCTAACTCCTGCAATAGGGGCGGTCGTCTGGCCCTGGCCATGCACCGATGCCGGAAACCGACCATTGTTGCCATGCAAGGCTCAGCCGTGGGGGTTGGCATGACCATGACCCTTCCTGCAATCATCCGGTGGGCACTGATAGTCTTCTTTACGTGCCTAGGCATATACTGATATTGGGATGTAGTATCGCATATGAAAAGGGCAAGTACGGCTTCGTATTCGGCCGCCGCGGCATCGTTATGGAATCCTGCTCATCATACTTCTTGCCGCGTCTGATCGGCCATTCCAACGCCAGCTATCTCGTCAGCACAGGCGGCGTCTTCCCGCCAAACTCCAAACACTTCGGGGATCTCTTTAACGAGATCTTGCCAGAGCCATCTCAGGTTCTTCCCCGCGCGCTAGAGCTGGCGACTGAGATTGCCGATCATGTTAGCCCGACCTCACAGCATCTCAATCGTGCCCTGCTGTGGCGCGACACTGGGTCGGCGGAGGCTGCTCACCTGGTGGAATCCAAAATGATTTTTCACACGTTTGGCTCTGCGTATGTCGCTTTTTCCAGCAGATCAATAGCATGTACTGACGATATCATAGTGACCAGAAGGAAGGCGTGGCATCATTCTTTGAGAAACGCAAGCCCAACTTCCGGGCGAACTTGGACGACGACCCGCCGCCAACCTTTCCCTGGTGGACCGATGTTGATACTGGACGGAATCCCAAAGCAAAGATTTAGAAATGCGTGATTACTTCCTCAAAAGGTACAAGGGCATCAACAAGCTTCTCAATATATAAGACTCAAACATGGAACATTCCGAATTGTACTTGATTTGGAGCTTAATTATATATTCTTTGCAATACTTGCTACAGAAACAATTACCCAACCCCCTAGACATGTATTGTGCCGTGGACTGCTACAGTCTAACACAGATTTAGATTAACGATAGATTGCAATGCCTCAAGAGAATTTGCACCGCTAATGACAATGATTCAAATAAAATACACCATCCGAACAAAAGGAAAAAGTACCGGCTTGGTTAGGACTGCTAGCTACCCAACAGGACTCTGCAGTATCGCAATGCACACCAGAAAGCAAAACCAATCACTTGATGAAGTTACGACGCTTCCGGTTGTATGCCCGCTGGTCCTTGAGCCACTGCCGGTATCCTTGCACGCTGCCGATTTTTTCGCCGTAGTAGTCCGGCACGGGGTTGGCGATCGAGTTGGTCGAGGGATCCACGCGATAACGGCGGATGCGGTCGAAGAACTCCTTTTCTTTCTGAATGCAGAGAAGATGCGCTGTTAGATGTGTGTCATGTGGGGTTATGGGTGTCCAGGCCAGTCAACTTACCACCGCAACAGATGGCTTGTACCGTCGGTACACTAGCCCCCAGACCGCATTGCCGACAAAGGGTCCAGCCAGCCACCCCACAGCACCGCATGCTGCTGTCGCCAGACCCAGGACCACGAAGGGATCCAGGCCCATCACCTGTGCGCCGAGAGATTCCAGATCCTGTGCGGATAGCACCTGCACGCCGACTGCGGTGCTGGCGAGGGAGGTTGCAATTGATGAAGCCAGCGAGTATCGACGGCGAGATGCGCGGAGCTTGAAGAACGAGTCCCAGTCCAGCTTCACTTGTTCGGTTGCCGGGGCGGAGGTCGATTGTGCACGAAGGCCAACGTGTCGGGCGAGGGAGGGCGGAGTGGTACGGAGGCACGGCCGACAGACCTGCTGCAGGGCAGAGCATGCAGGTGGCCGGGTTATTGTCTTTGTGCTAAGTTGTGTAGACATGGTGTGAGCTGATCGAACGGGCTGCTTGGATAACGACCGGAGGGGGCAGGCGAGCGAGCCCGACGCGGCGGGATTGAGGCGACTGCCGAGCATGCTGGACGGAATAGAAAGGCTGATCGGGCTGAGGTGCATCTTGACTGGGGATTGAGGTGAGGGAGTAGTCAGACAGAGCGTGCAGACAGAGACCGAGACAGAGTTCGGGGAAAAGATGCAAATGGGTTATGTAAGCAGTCTGGTCCACCGGCCGATCTACTTAACACTTTTGAGAGACTGAGGTATTTTTTCTATTGCTATCCAGCTATATACTTAACTGAGTGTGTATTTGACAAGATGTAAAAGCCCAAACTTCCCGAAAAGCTCGCAAAAATGCATCACGCTAATCTGTTTTCATACATCTCGCGCCTTCTTTGTCCACCAAGAGATGTGCGTCGATCTAGTGGCCAATTCCTCGACGGAATAATTCCATGGGAAAGTAGGACATCTAAAAGCTTTCCTTCTTGATATTGCCCGAGTAGGACTGCGCCGGGACAGATTTTCCAAGGCCGTTCACACGGCCATACAGCCACTTGAGCGTGCTCGTGCTCAGCGCCATCATGATCGCGCTCATGGAGAAAAGACCAATGCGGCCGGGAGTGGGCAGCTGCTCAAAGATGGGATAGGGGTACCTAGGCAAGTTAGTCAATGGTTCGAATTCAATGGAAGAACCTGACACACCATCCGTTGTTCTCGAAGCACAGCTCGACCCAGAACCAGTAGCCAAAGGCAATAGCTCCAGACAGTCCGAGGGCGGGAACGACGGTGATGGTCCACGGCGGAGATAAGAACAAAAGGTCAATCAGCATCACCACTGATGGGACCGCGTGGAAACTGATATCTGTATACATCAATCAGTGGGATGTACATCCTGAAAGAGAGAAGACGTACCAGCATTCATGGGGATGAACGCCCACTCCGGAATCACCAAGCGCTCGTCGATCTGAGGATTGCTATGAGATTTGACTCTAAAATATTGGTGACTGGCAAACCTACCAAGCGAAGACCCCAATACAGCACACTGATCAGAACCTCCATCGGAGCACTACACACAGACAGGATGTTTTTGATCAAGAACAAGCGCCGAGACAGCGTGATGTCCGCCAGCAGGGCCACGGCAAAAGTCACCGTAGACAGGGACAGACCGATCACGGTGAGATACTGGAAGTGCCAGCCATATGCTTGGTTGCTATTGCCAGGGTCAGTCGACCATCGGGCACAGGCGGAATATAGGATCACTCACGCCTGATTAGGATTCTCATGCATCCTGGCAAGAAAATCAGCATCGTTTGCGAGCATAGAAGGAATAGCGCATACCAGTTGAACGACCAGAGGAAACTGGAGAGCCCTGCCAGCTGTAGTTCGAGTTGCGTCAGTTCCGATATCCGGACGCAGACCGACCATGGGAATCCTTACATGAACCAGGGCGGACAAGCCGCGGGATGGACTGGCCCAGCGCTGGAGCGGGTGATGTTGTACCAGCATTTGGGGGCTGTCGGTAGCCATGATTGTTGACAGGTGTGAAGAATGGGACAGCGTCCTTTAGGAACGACAACTGAGGCAATGGCGTCAGCACGAAGGCCAGCTCCACCACACCGGCAAGGAACAAGGAAGCCGAGGATTGAATGGTGGCTGCCTGAGGTGTCCAGCCTAGCCCCTTCTTTCCGTGACTATTGAAAACCAACCGCTTCCCCCCAATCCTCTCTTCGAAAGGTTGGTGGAAGCATAGAGAGAAAGAAACCTTTTTACTTGTCAGAGGTCTGAGAGATGTCTAGGGGCTTTTCAAGACGGCAGAGGAGTACATACTCCGAACTTCCTTGCCTCCATTTGTGGGGTTGGTCTTGAATTGTAGAATCCAGAGATGAATATTCCAGACAACCCACAGCATTGGCTTGATTCTGCCTGAGCTCTTACCGTATTCCTCTCACCGTCTATCCGCGATCACCCGGATCCCAATTCCAGCTATCGTGACCCAGCCCCATTACCTAAGCCACCCGATCACGTGATGCTCCCTCCAGCGATAAAGGCCTACACGGTCATTGGCCGCAAGGACCGAACAGCACCGCGGGATACCAACGGAAGGCCGGCCGGTCTGCGAAGCTGGCGACCTCTGGTCTTATTTCCCCACACTTTTTCATGCTCTCAACTTCTTCCAGAAACTGCATCCGACTTCTGTCAAGGCTCCCCTGTGCTTCTATGCGCCTGCTGTGTTGGTGGACCACCGAATCTGATTAGTGCGTCGCTAGTCAGTGACCTTAATCCGCTTTTCCAGAGATCATCATCCATTTTGTCTTAGCCTAGGGCTGGCACTTGCCTATCTGAAAAAAAAAGAACAAAGAGACATCGAGCTCTGAGCTATTGCTGTCCCTCAACAGCAAGCCTCCCCGTCTGTCCCGGCACATCTCCCTCCCACACCTCGATGTGCTTGTATACTAGGTGTGGGTGTCTTGTCGATTATCGTTTCGTCGCTACCTGGGGTCAACACGGGTCAAGACGCAGAAGGCGAGTCCATTGCCCGGTGTGACAGCCAACGGGCAGGTGCTTAGTGCACCGGGACCCTCTTTCGGTTGAAAAATCGCGTGCTCTCGACTGAGCTCGGCACTCCACCCGATTCGCTGAGGGGACATGCCTCGCCCTAGAAGGCCTGGTGCGCCGGAGCCGAAACGCCGGAGCCGCAAAGGATGCTGGTAAGTTAGCCTCCACGATGTCGGAGATCTTTAATACTCATCCGATTATAGGCCATGCAAGGCACGAAAAGTCAAATGGTAAGATACGATTGCAAGCCGTCCCGGTGATACAAGCTAAGTGTCCAATGCAGTGGTGAGGAAAAACCGTCTTGTATCAATTGTCAGCGACAAGGGGAAGATTGTGATTATAGTGTTCGACTGAACTGGGGTGGCCGGACGAAGCGGCCGTCAGTCGACTCCCCCAATTCCCAGTCTAGCGGACATGGGGGTAGCGTAATCAGCTTCTCCGAGCCGGTCACATTCAATACGACTAGCTCGGCTCAAATACCAACCTCAGTGACCAGTATCCCTTCGGACGGTGGCCAGGCGGTGACTTTTGCCTCTCCCGGGGCTATTTCTCCCGGCACCACCGGTTCCGTGGGTATCTTCGAATCCCCAAAGCCTCCCTCGGGATCTGATGTGACCTCGCCATCACATCTAGAGCTCCAGTTCACCACCTGGGCAGAGCAATCTTCTCCATTGACAACCTCTACTTCGGAACCGTTGTCACACTTTCCCTTTGGTCAACATACGTTCGAGAACGTATCTTATACAGCCCCGGCAGACCAAGGCTCCAACCTCAGATCGTTCTCCGTATTCAGTTTCCAACCATCCTCGGTATCGCAGCCGGTGTCCTTTCTTCGTGGCTCCTTGGATGAATCCAACCATCCGTCCGGGTCACCGACATTCCAGAACGACAATAACCAATTCGCCGGAGAGCTTCAGATCCCGAACCTCGAACATGGCATAGGCTTCCACATGCCTGAGCGAGATGGCACGTCTCAAAACTCTCCAGCCGCCGGTGAACTGGCTTCCTTACTGTCGAGCCCCCATAGCATGGCGATGCCGGAAACCAATACCACGTCGCCTTCCACTCACGGGTTAACTCCTACCACTCTCGCATCATCTTATGACCGACATCGAGGGTCTATCCATGGCTCTCGAGCCCCTTCGAGAAATGATCAACCTGCAGATAATTCATCGGTTGCCCAAAACAAATGGAAAGCATATCTCACCAGCGTAACGGACAACTACGGCTTGGATTCTGGGCGCCCGGACCGGGACTTGTCTTTTAACAATGATCACGCGGCCATTGACATCAACAACGCCCTGGATTTGACCAGCTCTCGCTGGCGAAATGAGGACGCTACATCATCACCTCAAGCTTTCTCGCATAATCCTGATTGTTCCGGCTACTATGCCTCGCCTGTGCCCGTCAACATTCCGAGATATCTGTCGCCGCTTCCCTCGACTTTGCTGGAGAATCCCATCAACTTGATGTACTTTCACCACTTCATCAATCACACATCTCGAATGCTGGTACCGCACGACTGCGAAGACAATCCCTTCATGTCGGTGCTGCCATCAAGTAAGTTCCCCATTCTATCTCCGTCTTGTCTGATGCTAACCTATCAGTGGCAATTGGCGACCCGAACCTCTTGAACCTGCTGCTGGCATACTCGGCTAGCCACCGTGCCCGGTATTTGGGTCATCCAGATCCTGCGAATCGTATTGCACACTGGGTCAGCGACGTCTTTCCATCTCTGCGTATGGCGTTGGAGGTCTCCAATGAGGACATAACAGACAGCCATCTGGCCACGGCCATCATGCTCGTGTCCCTGAAAATTGTGTCTCCCGGGACATTCGAAGTCCCCATCACATGGCAGAGCCATCTCAAACTCGCTCGTGGCCTGTTTCTGGCACGGAGCGAACGGATTGCACGCCCTGGAAATCGGATTGGGGCATTCTTTGCTCGCTGGCTGGGCTATATCGACACAATGGGAGCCCTGTCATGCCGTCAGGCCGGCCCTCCTCTGATGCTGTATCAATCAGTTCTAAGGACATGCTGCTCCCCCGATCAATATGACGAGTTCCAGGTCGACTGCTTTACAGGGTTCACCCCACGGACTGGCGTTTTCTTGCTTCGTTTGGCACACCTGGTCCAACAATGTGACAATCAGCGCTTCGACGAGATGGGCAACTTTTCTCGTACCTGGCACCCGTCCGCAGATATCGTTATGGAGGCCCAGGCGGTACTCGGTGACATTGACGATCTCAGTGAGCGTGCCCACGACAACCCTCACCATCATCTCGGCGTCGAGGCTTTGGAAATGATGGCGACACAGGAAGCATTCCGCTGCGCGGGGCTGCTGCATCTCCATCGGCGGGTGTTGGGGTCTCCTCCTGATTCCTTCGCGGTGAAGGAAGCCCTGCGCAAACTGGTCGCTGCACTGGGACGGATGCGGCCTGGAGCGTCGACAGAGGTCTGCTCGCTGCTGCCCATCTTCACGGCTGGCTGCGAAGCCCAAGATTTCACACAGCGGACCAAGCTGCTTGACCGGTTCATGGTTCTGGAAAAGTCCGGCTTGAAGCAGGTAAGCTTTCTCTCATGTATTGATTTTCCCGTTCCGACGATATTGACCATGACGTTAGATCCAAGATGCCCGGCAGCTGATGCAGCGGTGCTGGAAAGAGAAACTTCCGTGGGTTGCCTTGGCCGAGGGCCAGTTTCTGGGATAGAATTGCAAATGCTTTCGGCGGGCTTTTTACTTCTTGAGACGTTGGGAGACATACACTCTGTGAATATTTCTACATCCCATCCATAAGATTTCTACACCTCACACTACACAATACAAACTATGAAGATAGCTGGAAAAGATAAAGAAGTCAATTAGCAACCGAGCTAAGGTAGAGACTGGAGCGACAATACCGATGTGAAAATATTCTCGCATATGCAGCGAGGGATAGTACAGCGAGGGGTAGTAAGAATAGGGCTAGACCATAGTGTACTGCTTGTCGAGAAGATGATCAGCAGCAATACTCATGCACCAATCTAAAAAGGTGCCTGACGAGGGAGCATATCGAAAGAAACCGAGCACTTTGTGATTTCGGTCCCAGATCGCTGAGCCACAAACACCATCGACCATGACCTGGTTCGAATTTTGACCCATGTAATCCCATTGACACCTGATCCAGGTTTGCTCTGGTTCAAGAAGATCGTCACTGGGGACTCGAAGCAAGGAGTGGACACCTCGGGTCCCTTCAACGAAGCCCGAGAAAGGACTGTCGACAAAGACATCATCGCCAATCCTTGTTTCGGCCGCTCGAACGAAGCCAGCTAGTTTGAAGGCAGGAGCTGGCATAAGTGTGTTTTCAAAAGGCTCGTTGGTAAACTCCACGCCTTCACTCAGCTTGACCAAGGCGACGCCAGTGTGAGTGGGCTCAATTATGGCTTCCCCGAGTATTCGATCAGAATGAGGATGGTGGACTTTTCCATCGAATGGAAGCCCCGGAAATCCATGAGCTGCAACCGTCATGTACTTGTACCCAAGACGGTCCTTCACGAGGACACCGGAGGAAGAAAGGATCTCCGATCCCTCTTCAGGATCCCTGCCCGAGCTTAGCATTACTCCTGGTCTCATGGTGTCATACCAGGAATCATCTGGTTGACCCCACGAAGCTTGCTTGAGCCGTAGGGCGGAAGGCTTGACCGGCCTGGCCATCTCAGACTCGAAAAGGTAAAAACAGTTACACTGTGCAACTGACTTGGGAACTGCTCCCAGGATTTCATCTTCATCGGCTTCATTCTCTAGGACAATGATGACGATATGCCCCCAGGACTGGATTTCAGTGACGGAGATATTCGTGGTGGCGAAGAAATCACGGACCAAGTCGAACAACAGGCCGACAGCTGCTTCATTGTCCCTAAGATCCAGGCTGTCGGAGACGGCAATCCTTGAGCGACTTCGACGGCGGATTGGAACGATCGGGCCAGAGTCATTAGGGTCTGCTGTGAGATAGCATGGCACTCCAGCAATTTTCATCGGCCATGGCTTCGCCGGCAGTTCATCAATACGGAAAACCAGGATTCGATCATCGAAATCGATTGCCTGGGTACCGGGAAAAAGGTTGAAGAGGATCTTGGAGTTTTCAACCTTGTGGAAATTCGAGGGTGCTTGTCGTAGGTCGAATGGCAAAATAATCTGCCGAGAAGATGGCAGAGTGGTTTGGCGTGTCAATGGAACGTGAAGATCAGGATCTGGATGCGTATACTGCAAACTTCCAAGAGGAAGTCGAAGCTCTATATTGCTGTCAGCTCTCAAGATGTTTGATATATTTCATGGATTTGATATCACTTACCTATAATTGCTTCACCACCGGGGAAGAGATCTGTAGCGAAACTTGGGGAGAAACCCGGCGGCGCGAAAAGGGGCTGAGGTTGAACAGAGCCAATCGTAGAAACAAGAAGAAGGTTCTTGGAAAGGGAGGATTCGGGAGACGGAGTGATTTTCCGCTTTTTGTTTCGAGAAGGGTCCTCTGGAGACCTCCGTCGAGGAGAAATGAGGATCACCTCTCCCGAAGACATATTGGAGAAGGATAAAGGGATCAGAAAACCGAACCGAGGAGATTAAAGTGGGGGATTTGTATAGATGGAAAAAGCAAGAGAGACTCAATCAGTGGAAAGTATGACCAACCCACATCGCCGAATAGGGAAAGCCCATTACACGTGACCATACAGATGATGATTTGGCTGCGCATACTTTGCCTAGCCGAACCTTCTCCAATCCCTGTTGGAAAAAGGTTAACAGCGCTTCCTGTTCCTCATGCCGGTGCTTCAGATACTGGCTTTTCTGGAACAGCTGGATATTGGTGGGCCGAAGCCAGACCTCAAATTATAGACCCCCAAATCCGCGACTGGTGTCTGGATCTAATCATTCCCAAAGGAATAAGAGAGCCCAAAATGAGGTGGTCGGGAAACCTACCTTTACGGCAGGTAAGAGTGATAATCTGGAGTTATAAGCATGTCTGAACTTCAGCATCAGCTTCAGAACTGGCCGATCTTTTATAGATCTAGATTTAGGCTGTACCAATGTCATTCTTTGATGCTCATCCTCCCACCGTCACTACGCTGTGTTCTATATGGGACAATAGCTTGGTTATCGTCTCTTTGGATAGTTCTCACTAGATCTTCTACTGGAGACCAGACACGTTCAGGGCCAGACTCCCTTACTTGGACATCTACTGTCAATCCATTTTAGCCATCCGCCAGCTCTCGCTTCTCTATCACCATTTCTGTGTTTAGGGCTCACATCGTGTCTCTCAAATATGGGGTCAATGGCGTATACAGACAGCATCGCTCCTGCCGTGTTGGGCAGTGTGGTGGCAGCCCTTACGTGGCTGCTCCTGCTATTTTTGCGTCGTCTGGTTCAGTTCATCCTCCATCTCCCTCATACTCCCCGTGGTGTCGATACCCAGGTCATCCCAGAGCCGAAGTTGCATACAATGGATGAACCTAAAACGCCCCCCGGTCCAGTTCGAGGGTTGGAGCCTGCTCGACCTGTCTCTGGACCAGATTGGTGTTCCTACATTGCAGCCTGAGAGGTAAGCTTTCCTTGTCGTTTGCCTCCACCACCGTCCACTGTCGACTACTGACTCTCTGCAGTCACCTTGCCCAGAACAGGACTGCAACCCACAAGACTGGTAACGCGAGCTGCAAAATCCAGCTGGTGCGTACAAGAATTCAATGTTTGGTAGTCAATCGCCCAGTTCTGATATTTCCTCGTTTCAAAACAGAGATCCCCTCTCGAGATGTCCACCTCTCCGACCATGCCCATGAAGAGCCAGGCCATCGCAATGGAGGAGCCGACTCCGTTCAGAAGCAAACCGCGATGGGCAATGGGAAGCAGCGTTTTTGACAATCTTGAGCAGGAGCTGAAAGCAGCTCGTAACGAGAGAAATGCCCTCAGTCGCACTCCGGCTTTACGAACTTCGTTCTTCCAGCACGGTCTCCGTTACATCCCCGGCCGACACGACAACGAGATATACCGCAGTGTTGTCATTGAGAATCTCCCACCACACGCAAACCTGGGTCAGATCCTCCTCGGCATCCGTGGAGGAGGAATCTATTCTGCGGTCCTATGCGATACAAATGCCATCACTGGAACCCAGACCGCGCTGGTAACCTTTGTCCGACAGGAGGGTGCTCTCGCTTTCCTGCAGCGAGTGGCTCAGGATGACTTCTATATCAGTTTCCATCAGGCTTGGGTGTGCCCGGTGCTCACGCCGACCTACCCACTCGCTCCGGAGATGGACGTTCATGTCAAGAATGGCCGTACGCGGTGCCTGGCTGTCCATCGAGTGCGCCCCATGGTGGTGCAGAACATCTATCGCATCCTGTCCAAGTCGCCCTGCCACCCGTACGTGGAATACTTTGGCGAGAATCTGTCAGCCGGCAATGAGATCCGTGTTCACTTCCACTCGATCAAAATGGCGATGCGCGCGCGCGAGATCCTGACCGCACACGCGAGTATGGAGGGCTGCGGCATCCTTTTTGCGCCTGATCCTTGTGCGACGTGATCCTCGGAAGTACCTCTGCGGACCGAAGCGAGGGAATGGGAATGAGAACTGGAAAGGGGGTCTTTTTATTCGCCGGGACTGGTCATCCAATAGATCGCGAACCACACCATGTATTTTTGATCATGCTAGTCCACCAAATATCACCGCCTGGATTTCCTGTTTACCCCGAATTGTATACTATGACGACAACAGCCACTGTTCGGCACCCCCCATGGTCCTGCCGTCCTGCCGATCCAGCTTCTCCGCACCGCAACTATACCGAACACAGGGATGATCATCGGTGGCCAAGCTCCAGTTCTCCGAACCGGGAACGACTGATTGGGCAAGCAAAGTAATAATGCGCCAATAAACCCTCCTTTTATCTGCAGACCAATTTATAAGCTGCCCGGTTTCCCCTCCTCCGGTCCTGCGTTTGCGGAGAATCCCCTGTTGAGCGTGTCACGCACAATTTTTTACAATCCCTGTCCGCACGCTGACTCCCTTGCACCATGAGCGCGACTGACGAGAAGGCTGCGGTTGACGAGGTGCCGCGGCAAAATGCCACGGAGAAGGACGCTGAGGCCGCGCTGCCCGCAAAGGGTCCAGAGAAGTACCTGGCTGGGTTGGAGGATCCCGACGCCGGTCTCAGTGATGAGGAGAGGGCAAAGATGGTGTGCCTACTCACCATTGATGAATATTGCTGGGTTATTGACTCGGTTCTTTTTTCTAGGATCGAAAGCTGTTGTGGAAGCTTGATCTCCGGCTTGTGCCCTGGCTCAGCCTGCTCTACCTTGCCTCCTTTCTCGACCGGACCAACATCGGCAATGCAAAGCTCGACGGTCTAACTAAAAACCTGGGCATGTCCGGTAATCAATACAATGCCACGCTCACCATCTTCTTTGTGTCATACTCGGTCTTCGAGCCATTGACCAACGTGTTGCTCAAGCGTCTGCGGCCGAGTATCTTTATTCCGATAATCATGATCTGCTGGGTATGTGATGTGCAGAAACGGCCTTGCACCTGAGAATCAGCCTAATCCTTATTCTTTAGGGTGTTTGCATGGCCTGCATGGGCGTCGTCACGAACTACTCGGGTCTCATGGCCGTGCGCTGGTTCCTCGGTCTGGCAGAAGCGGGCCTGTTTCCCGGCGTCGGCTACTTTCTGTCATGTTGGTATAAGCGCTCAGAGTTTGGAGTGCGTATGGCCATTTTCTTCTCCGCTGCCGCGCTGGCCGGATCTTTCGGTGGTCTCTTGGCCGCTGCCATTTCCAACATGGACGGCGTCGGCGGCCGGAAAGGTTGGGCCTGGATCTTCATCCTGGAGGGGGCGGCGACTGTATTGATTGGAATTATTTCCTTCTGGATGGTATACGACTTCCCCGACCAGGCCAGATTCCTGTCCGATGCCGACCGCGCGCGTGTTCTGCGTCGCCTGGCTCTCGATCAGCAGTCTAGCGCGGAGCATGAACAGTTCAAGATGTCCTACTTCTGGGCTAGTGTGAAGGACTGGAAAACCTATACAGGTGCTATTGTCTACATGGGTGCGGATGGCTCGCTGTATGCCTTCTCGCTCTTTGTTCCGAGCATCATCGAAGAACTAGTGAGTGAAGGAAGCCAGAACCGGCGGAGATACAGGCACTAACAAGTCTCGCCCAGGGTATTTTGGCTTTTTTACACAAGCCAACTCTCTACTAACATAGCTTTCACAGGCTACAAATCTATCACGGCCCAGTTGCTGAGTGTGCCGCCCTACGCCGCGGCGGCCATCTTGACTGTCACTATCGGCTTTATTGCTGACCGCACGCGCCAACGGGGACTCTGCAACATTCTAGTTTCTTTGCTGGGCATAACCGGATTTGCTATGCTTCTCGGTGCCAAAACTGCGGGTGTGCGCTATGCAGGAACCTTTCTGGGTGCCATGGGCATCTACCCGTGCATCGCCAACACTATATCATGGTCTTCGAACAACATTGAAGGTAAGCAAAGCGGATCGGTTGTTTCCGTGGACATGGTTGACCTCGTTTCCCCTTAGGTGTCTACAAACGCGGTGTCTCGCTGGGAATCATCATTGGGTGAGTCGTTTTTCATTTCTAATGAGATTTTGATGCTTATTCGGAATTTTTAGCTGGGGAAACCTGAATGGCATCGTGTCGTCCAACATTTACCGCGATCAAGACGCACCGAACTACTATCCCGGCCACGGAACAGTGTTGAGCTATTTGGTCTTGTTTCTGTTTGGTGGTTCCGTGCTGCAGTATATCCTGCTGCGGCGTGAGAACCGCAAGCGTCGCAACGGTGAGCGCGACCACTGGATCGAAGGGCTGGACCGTAGCCAGATCGAGCTGTTGGGTGACAAGCGGCCCGACTTTATATATACCCTGTGAGCTGGTGCGGGCGGATCGAGACGAGGAATGCGAATATGGGTATCATGTATATATGCGAGAGTATATGCCAAGTGCAAGTGTGTCTGTGATCTTCAACGTAGAGAATCACCCGCGCTCGTACCGATTGACAATCTCTTGGTCTTTCTTCGGACCCCGAACGGCATGCCGGCTGGCCCAGCTTAGCACCTCGCCCGTCTCCGGCCGAACCCGAAACGCATACGCCGTGCGGTACATATCATTGATGCAGAGGTGGTTCCCGCGCGCCGCGAGGACAGTATTTTCGGATTCTGCAATAACAGGCGGGGGCGCAGGCGGGGCGACAAATTCGGCCGTCTCCTGGCCAGCCGGCTGGCTCAGTGAGAAATCAAAGTCATGAAACAAATAGTCCGCTTCCTCTGGGCCCGGCGCCACTTTCACGAACCACACGCTTATCCGGCCCGTCTCTGCGCCTAGGCGCCAGATGTATTTCTTGGTCCATCGTAGACCTGCCTGGGCAATTCCTGCGCCGGAGGCTGTGGATGGGATCTCGCCCTCTTCGCAGTATAGCCAGTCGCGGTCTGGCGAGGTTGCCGTTGGCGGTAGAAGGGTGAAGCTGGCCGTGCCGCGGAGCTCGCCGTTTAGGTCGAGGGGATTGTCGCTGCGGAGGGTGCGGGTCAGCGTCCAGCGTGAGTTGCCGAGGGAGCTGAACAGAGTCGATAGTAGTTGTTTGGAGGGCATTGTCGAAGGAGAGTCCATTTGTTGTGCTGTGTTGGGCTGTTTTCCGAGAGCGTCACCTGAAGATTGGGGAGGCTAATCCGAAACGGGCTTAGTCAGGAATTGTATACTAACGAACTACTGTACTTCTTCCTCTCAGCGAAACAGCACACCTTGCGAGTGATTATGATATCTCTCTATTGTAAACTGCCAAACGATGCCTCTGAGAGCCAACTTTATTTCAACGAGCCACAACTGTCTAATCTAACTATGAGTAAGAAACTCAGTGGCAGCATGTTCACAACATGATCATGCGGCAGTGTGATGCTCTAGATGGAGCTGTCGACGGAGTCTAATCCACACTTGGGCCCAAGGCCTGCAAGGGCCCTGGTGAATTTTCTAGTTGTATGCAACATCAGGAGCTAGGTAAAAAATTATGTGGAGATTCTAAGTGATTCTTTCTTGATAGTCTGGTGTATTTCTACTCCGCTCATGAAATGCCCGCTTGGATCAATGGCCCCAAAAACGCTAACATATGCGGCCGCATCTTGTCTGCTTCGTGAGATATTCCTTCTATAACATGAAGTTGGCTTTGAATGTTATCTTTTTCCCAATTTTTCTGCAAGTCTTGCAGAGTCTGCAATCTTCCCTGTCGCATCGCTTGCAACTCGCCCTCCTGCCGACCCTTGCCCATCCTTCCCTTGAATTGCTCAAGCCAGTTCCAAAGGTCTTCGCCGCCATGGACCCGGTCATCTGCAGAGCCCACAGCCAGCTGAATAGGGACTTGTTGGATAATTTGTTTCTGGATAGATCGGCCAAACAATATCTCCATGTTTGCCACACCCACCGGCCATGACTGCACTGGGTCCAGCATAGTCGTGCGCCCTGGAGCTCCCACACTGACTGCTAAGAGCCTCTCAGGGTGTATGCAGAGAAATCGTTGGACAAATTGGCCACCGCCTGAGAAGCCCATCATGAAGACCTTGTCTGTTCGGATTCCTGGCCACCGAGCTGCGATCTCATCCAAGATGGATAACAATACAAGATCGGACGCAAGTGATTTTGAGCGAAGCATTTTGTATGAGTCCAAGTCATTTGGTCCATCAAGACCGGCTGGGAATAATGGAGCGAGAATAGCACATGGTGTCGAGTTAGCAAATGAAACCATCTCTTCGCGTTGAGGTACAGCCAGTTCTCGGCCAGTCCCGTGTACCGAGACTAGCAGCGGAAGCTTCTTCGGAGTAGATTCTGTGTCGTAGTATGTCGGTGGTATGTATAATGCGTACGAAACGCGTGGATCAGATTCCGAAGTTTTCAGTGGTACATGGCCAACCAGAAACGCAGCCTGGAGAAACTGACGAGGGACATCAGCTGTCGACAATGTTTTCTGCATCATGGATTTTTTAAGCAGGATAGACTCTGCACAACATACAGGCAATGCTGGAATTTGTAGGGCAGAAGACATAGATGGGTGCGGTGGCGAAGCGAATGCCGCTTATTGGAGCGATGATCGCTACTTCGGGATTCCCACTTACGCCATGAAGAAGCCTCCGTGACGGCAATATTTCTCTGTCAAAGCATCGCAAATTAAAATGGAAGCTGGACTTGTTCACTCTACCAATCAATTCAAATGTCTACATTTTCGCGTCCATGATATTTCATGTATCGTTAACCTCATCCTGATCTAGGGTCCCTCTCATCGCAAACTCCAAAGTTAATGGTTTTTCAGATGATTTGCATATATCACCTCAAGACTATTCCAATCGAACTCTAAGCCAATACATTTTTAAATAATTGTTTGGTGTCTTTTTTTAATTGTAGAGCGTATTCGCTGCTTAGGCCACATGTAGTATATGCGACCATAGGGCGAAGACCGGGATTCGGCGACCGAGGCTTTCCGTTCGCGCGGCCGTATAGTTTCACCTCTCTTGCTTCATCATTTCTGTTTTCCCCACACCTTGACTTCTCGCTTCGTCCTGCTCTTGGCGTTGGCTTCAACTTTGCTGGTCTCCTGGCCTCCATCTGCGCTAGTCTTCATTGGGAAGGTCGGGCTTGCTATGTTCCATTCCGCACTTCAAGTCCCGTCAATCAGGCCCTTCATCTTCACTCCATCAATATCTTGCCATGCTGATGCCCCATATACCTACACGCTATGGAGCAAAGCATGCAGACTCGGGGGGGGAGGCAAAGCCGCATCTTCTAAGCGTTCTTCCATGGCATGCACATCATGTCGGCAAGTCAAGGTTCGCCCTTGTGTGTGATCCTCGTATGAGCATTGATCTCACATGCAACTTCAGCTACGGTGCGATGCTATGAAATGCTTCCCGTCACCATGTACTCGGTGTCAAAAGCAGCGGATGAGCTGCAAATTCGACCCAAAGTTCAAAAGGACCCCAATGCGAGGGTAAGCTGCTCGATGAAATCCCCATTCAGTGGATTCGGTCTAAGTTGTTCAGGTCGCTCGAGAGGGTGATAGAAGAGAATGAGCGGTTACGCCATCTTGTCGATGACTCAGGAGCAGTATCTACTAACCCTAGCGTAACGTTGCCAGCGAGCTCCGTTTTACCCCATCCGTCGGGAATGGAAGATCCTCTCTTTTTGGACGATTTTAGCTGGGAGGTTCCAGAATCACAAGAGCTTGGAGGAGTTCAATTGGATGGCCAGACTATCCGTGCGCTTTTTGAGCAGTATGGCTGGCCTGTCTATGATGGTCGGAGACAATCATATTGAGCTAATAACCCCAACAGCTTTGCTCGTCACTATTTTCGTCACCTTCCCATTTTGGATCTAAGGATATCCATTGACTCTTTCAGAACTCAAAGCCCCCTTCTATTTTGGACCCTTCTGGTGGTTGCATCTAGCCGACATCCGCTGCATTCCGCTCACTTTACATCACTACAAGTACCGTTGAAACGGATGCTGTCAGAATATCTGACTTGCTCAATTCGCAGCATCTGGACTATTCAAGCGCTGTTGCTTCTTTGTCTCTGGCCATTTCCTGTGGAAAATCAGTTGGACGACCCGAGCTGGGAATATTGTGGAATAGCTGTTGCAGCTGCGCTGAAAATGGGACTTGATGGCTCCCCGGCGAACTGGGGTGTGGCTATTCAGCCCACCACGGATGAACTTACTTGTCGATTGAAAACGTGGCTTGGATGCTTTGCGGTCAGTACCAAGTAAGTACACTCTAACACATAGTGCCGAATCCACAAAACAATTAACATTCTCAAAGTGTGGCGGCTTGTCTCTCGTTGCCCTCGCCTATGGGTTCTGTCGCCCATTTGATGCCTGGAATTCGCAACCGTATCAGGAGTAGCCTGCCTGACAAATTTGTGGCTCAGTTGGATATTCAAGCATATTCGATCAGGGCAATTTCCGTGCTGAACAGCCAAACTAGCCATCTGACCCAAGGGACTTTCATAGAACTTCTTCAGAGTGATTTGGACGCGGTAGAAGCCCGCATGCCGAGCCCTATCTCTCCAATTCTTCAAGTCGGCATTCTCGCAGCACGCCTCCGGTTATGTTCTCTACCACTACTGTCTCGAACATCGCCCAGGGCCATAGAGGGTTACTCAGATACTGTCTCAAAGGCCTTCTGGTACAAGGGTTTTCACATGGCCATTCAGCTGACAACTGTTTTTGCGGACGTGGTTCAACCAGACCGTATGAATGAAGTTTACACGGCATATGAGAGGATCAACGCCTTCTCCCCCAAACACTATTTCCAAGACTTCGTAATGGCAGGGATGTACTTTATCAATTTGCTGATTATTGATAAGAAAATATCGGCAGCCGACAAGCTGCTTGCTCAAAATCACATCAAAAAGGTGTATGAAACGCTCATGGCCCAGTCAAATGAAGACAGGGACGAGGCTTCGCGAGCGGCCAAAGCCATTGACTTCCTCTCACGTCATGTCGAGGTACAGAGTGCATCACTGGATTTACAAGAATCCACCACTGAAAAGTGGCCTTTAAACATTATCAACAGCGGAATGAGGATAGCAGGGCAGGTACGAAGCAAGATCGGTGGTTCTGGACGTCCGCCCGAGTCTGAGCTTCCCCCCGCAGGAATTCCTGAATTGCCAGTGGTTCAGGACGGAACGAGACTGCCTCTATGGGAAGATGACCCGTTCGAGTGGAGCACATGGCTCGCTGGTATGGATAATATTACTACAATGTTTCAGACACCGGCGACAACACCCTAAGCCTAGTTTGTCAATTTCAGCAACGGAGTTTGTGACATTCCACTTCCGAGCGGGCGTGGCGGTTGCCACAAAAGCGAAAATCGCTTATCGGGCCGAAGCGTCGACTTTATATAGGGTATCTGAGCTTAACACCGCCATCCTCGTTGACAGGCTTATTCTTAGCAAATATTTTCATTTGCTTTCCTGAATTCAGCGAACACTGTACTCTTTGCCTCGAGACTCGTCATCGCCATGGAATCGCTTGAGATTGATCTCACCAAAGGCCTGCCTGAGCCTCTGCTCGTGTGCGACTCCCAAATGCGCAGCGTCCATGGCAGTCATTTACCGCGATGGATCATTTGACATCCGCCCCTTGGCTCCGGGCTCACGTTGCACCACTACAAGTGTCGCCGCACACGCACCGTACGAGAATTCTCAGCCCGATATACTTTGTGGCCCCGGAGGCTATCTTGATCTTACCACCGCGACCTATTCTGTCCTGGGTGATTTATTGTTGGTGAAACATTAGCTGAGACCCAAGCTCTAGCAACGAGCGTTGCCTCATGCGCACGCGTCGCGTGTGTCCATGCTCCATATGAAGGTCAAAAAGCAACGAGCGGGAACTTCGGCATGGGGATTGGTGGGAAGTTGGAGATCGACAAAGGTGTCTGCACAGAGTTCTCGCTGTATGACTTGGTCGAGCTTCGGGCTGGACAGGAAGAGGCGATGGAGACTCAACATCCCAAGAAGTCAGAGGGTTATGAAGGGGTCGCAGAAAAATTCATCAGATGGGAGATGCGCTTACAGGGGATTGGACACCGACTTGACAAGACCCGCCCCCAACTTCCGAAAGAAGGAAGAAAAAGGGCCCACGAGGAGCTAGCAATCCCACCTGCTGCTGACCCAAACGTCAAAGAGCCTACATCGCTGTTTGGCTGCAGTACTCTGGGTGATGTTGCAATGGTCATTCGATCGAAGAACGCAGGCCCTTTTGAAATCACGCTCGACGTGATGTTCGACAATGCTGCAGTCTATGAGCAGATAAAGGGTCGGGGCTTCTCGCACCTGAGCGTATCGCGGACCTTTATGACCTTAGAGTGGAGGATATAGTTTGGTCAGGCTTTTTTGAACCTGCGTTAGCATTCAAAGCTACAATCCCACGACGAAGAGACGGAAAGCCGCAATCATCTGGGGGCTTTTTGGAGAGTGACGTTCATGGGTCGCAGAATCATTTGCCTTTGATGAGTCTGCCTCTAAGAAACTATATTTGAATGGAAATCATGATCTGTTTATATAGAGCCGTTTGGCCTGCACTAAGATGGGCAAAGAATGGCAGAGAAGGAAAACTGAGTAGTGTTCAAGAGCCCTGACGTCGTTCATGCCAGTATTCAAGATGCGATCTCCAGAACCATAGCTCTAAATCAAATTTCGTACTTCGTAATAGTTGAAATGAACAAATGGCTGAGGTCAAGGCCGCATTTTCGTATCATTTTTGTCCTTGAAAATATGGGGCAGAAAGCGCAGATCGAATTCTGACAATAAGGTACGGGTTGATTCGAAATTGGGACCCGAGCGTTGGATCAGCGATACTCAGCCGGCCCATTGATCTATTTTTACTATATGCTCGACCAGTTGCAGCGCGATCGAGATGCCTGTGTCCCTGCCGATATTCTGGAGGCGTCGGATGACCCATTTTCGGGTTTCACTGGTCGTGACTGGGCATTTCCCAACCATGTAAAGACACCAGGTCAACATATAGCCGCCCGGCACGCTGCCGTAGATACCAGCGGAACTGGGGGATCCGGAGACGGAGGACAGGGATTCGGAAGCCTGTGGGACGGTAGCTAGGATATCATTGGCCAGCTTAGACAGGGTTTCTAGGGTCTTTTGGAGCTTTAGCTTCATATGCTCTCGGACAGCTGGTGCGAGATCCGTAGCAAGAACTTTGTTCAAGAGGAAGCACAGAATCTCGCAGACAATCATTCGAAGACTTCGCAAGTTGTTCCAGAGCCTGATCGCCCAAGAGTCCCTATAGAGGTCAAATCGACCATTATAAATCATGTTTGGATCTCCATCTGACTCTCCCGTGGTTGTATATGGTTCTTGTGTGGCCAGGACTCCAAGGAGGTATTGAAAGTCACGCTCAATCATGCTCGCTTCGTCCAGCAATTTAGACCAAGGATTTTCCCCAGTAATCTTATTCTTTCTAACACTCATAAGCAGGTTTGCGCACTGAGTGCTCAACACCCCCATGTGCCAGAACGAACTAGAAGTGTCGGTGTGCTTCGCTGCCTCTTCCTGTAGCTCAAGCATGTCCTCCGGAAATGGCTTCTCGCCATGGACACAGGCAAGCACTAGGTCTGCGCGCACTTGGTTAAACATGCGGATGGTGATGGGGCTAGAGAATTGTCCCTTGCCCCGGGCAACCACTAGAGCTGCAGCACCCTGGACATGTCGAACCCAAGAGTCATACTCGGAGACGTGCTCGAACACTCCTAACGATATCACCGACATCAAGGTGCTGTCCTTAATCGACTCGATAGGCGACTCTAACGCAGTGTTCACATTGCAAATTGCTTCTGAGTATTTGGCACGCGCGTGTCTAGCCATCTCGGGGTGTTGAGTCGAATTAGCCAACGCCACGAGGCCTACGGCCGCCATGCTAGCCACCAGCATGGGAGGCTCACCATCGGCGCGGTAAGCAGTAGGAACGTAGTTAAGACATCCCCGTGAAGAGGACTGGCCGCCCATGACAAAGTTGGAGAGGAAATAGTTGACGCCTATCTCGTCTATGCTAGGGCTCAAGCTACGGGCGGGCGGGGGGGAGTCATTAGCCGCGCTCTTCGCCCTTCTTTCCATAGAACGCTTAATGGTCTGGCCGGTCTGGTCGCGGAAGACGAGATCCCATTCATCTCGGTACCCAGGGCAATTTTCGCCTAGTCGAATGCACTGTCCACAATGGGGAGACTGTCGGTCGCACTGTAGCCAGATCGAGCAAAATTAGCTGTGATCAAGCAGACACGAGAAGACAGAACGACACTCACGCGTCGTTTGATAGCCCGGCAGTTCCCACAACTTCTGGAGACTCTTCCGCGAGACACGCTGCGCGGGGACATACTTATCCGTCAAACTTGGGGAAGGATTATGAAATTTCAGCCTTCTGCTAGCCAGGCGGTGCTCCAGACTCATTCAAGGGGGCTGAACGGAAACAACTTCGTGACTACAGGTCAGCGTACCCCGTGATTCAGCCGGGAATTCCGTCCTTAATCGACGGCCCCCAAAGGCCCCCACAACCCGAACCCCGTTTTGGTCATTGTGATTCGGTGCCTTCTTGCCAGACGCGTGTCGTTCGCGGGAGATCCGCATTGTGCGCGTATGAAGAAACGAGCCAGCGACAATCTAGGAGGAAGTAATAGAAGATCCCCCCTAAAAATCAACCAATACAATCCGAAGAGCCATCCAACCTTGCCAATGCAGTTGACTTGGTTTGAAAGCGGGGCGGCTCTTGCGAGAATGACGAGACTACCGGCGGGGTGGTGTTTGGTCGCGACTAGGGGTTACTAGTGACTATTAGCGTTGCGATTGGCACATTTGAGCGCCAGCATGGTGGATCCATGGTGAAAGTTTTGTAGCACTAAACTGCTTTTGTTTTTCGACATTCTTGGCATTGTGTGCTCATTTCGATTACTACGCGTTCTGTATTATAAAAGGGATAGCTAGATTATACTCAGAATGCCAGACTTCTTCGATCTTGCGATTTTCGATCAAATTTGGAAATTACCAGTGTAATTTGTGGTGGATCACGTACACTGCCTAGACTCGACGATTTCACTTCAGGACATCAATTGAAGGATCCACTTGATGGTGGGCAGTCTCAGAGGAGGTCGAGAAGCGTCATGGCGAGGACCAGAACGTGGAGATCACACTACGGACGTAGAAGCGAGAGAAGAAGATGATTCTATTCCTAAGTGATCCCCAAACGGGAAGGTCTATCTATCGGCGGCGGTGGGCGCTGACACCTCAGACACCCCACCCATCCATCACCACTTTGTAGTGCCATTCTCTTCCCTGCGTAGGCTGTAGCCGTAGCTCTGTTCCCCTTACGCCCTAATAGAGAAATTAGCATGACAGCTGTTGAAAACTTTGTACCCTTGCACAATTCCATTCAAATGAAAAGATCTTAAAGGCGATAGACAAAGCGCAGATCCTGTCTATCCGTGAGATTAGAATTAACATCTATGCCAACGTGGTTATCGGCCTTGCTGTTCTCTTCTTCCCTCGCCATATATTCAGCGGCATCCATCTGCGCCACGAGTATCGCCCGCCTCTTGTTCTCTCGCCTCAGATAGAAGTAGTGGAATGAATAAGCGATCAGAAGCACGCCCCAGCTGACGATGCTAGCGATGCAGCCTTTGGCATATCTTTAACAGAGATGTTAGCATTGAATGACAGCATTAAGATATGGGACGGGACGGGGAAAGGAGGCTAGTAGGCTTAATTACCTTGGTGCGTCCTGTGAAGTCCACAGCTGAGGACCCGCAATGCATCCGGTAGTGTAACCAACGAAAAATATGTTGCTGATAGTGGACTTTTTCGTATTTCCTTGGACATTTGAGGCAATCATACTTGAGCTAATCATCATTAGAGAACTCGTGCACGCTGCCAACCACGTAGAGATGACAATGCCCCATTTGTCTGATTTGGGAAGGGACAGCATAGTGATACTGCCAACAAGCGGGACAAGGGTCATGAAAAATCCCCACCATGAACGCATGTCCTTGGTCCATCGCATCCCTAGAGCTGAGATCCAGACCGCGATGATCTGAACGGCTCCAGAGGGAAGACCAACGAGCATGGTTTGAAAGTTGGTAAATCCGAAGCCGTCGATGACAAGAGACGAAAACTGTTTCGGTTTGCGTTTATGTTAATTGAAAGGGTCAGCAAAGGGGAGCTTTTACTGACCTTGAGAATGGGTGAAGGAAGACAAATACAAAAAGCAAACAAGAAGTATAGCCATGCGAGTGGTTCGTGTAGTGCTTCAACAAGTTGAGCACTGTTAAAATCTAATCTGTCACGAGTGACGCGGTCTAGTGCCAGTCGCTCAGTCGCGATTCTCCGCTCGTTATCGTTCAAAAACCATGCCACGGTGGTGTCGATCGGCATGGCGAAGAAAAAAAGCACACCTATGACGAGAGTTGCACCCCCGCAGATGAGAAACATAACCCTCCAGTTTGCAATAGTCATGTTGTGAGCCCCGCCGACAAGATACATAATGATGGCACCGCATATGGTGGCAAGACCACCGGATGTGGTCCACCAACTGTTTTCAGAGCGATTAATTTAGTTCAAAGAGGGAGGTCGATTCGATCAGATTTGAGTTCAAGGAGACGCGACTCACGCTATCCTTACAGGATGCTCAATCCTCTTGTACCAGTTACTGGTTATAATAATGAATCCTGGAGATACCGCGCCCTCGCAAAAGCCTAGGAAGAATCTGGCAGTTGCGATCCCGGCAAAATTCTTGGTTGCAGCGAAACACATTTCGCAGATACCCCAGAAGAAACTAGATTTCCATTGAATGTAAGGGTATTGGTTAGTATCACTTCCTCGTTAAACAATGTTATAGTTGTAAACGTACAAGGAACGGAATGGGATGGAAAGGGCCAACAGAGGAGCGTACGCACATCGTGATGCCAACTACCCTCACCGTATGAAAACGACTGATAGTATAGGCCGAGAGAAAGGTTCCTGCCATCTGTCCAAAATAGAATATTGTGACGACCCAAGAAAACTCTGCCCCAGAAAGATGCAAGTCCGTATTCATGTCGAACACGGTCGCGTAGTTGATTGCCTGCTTATCTAGGACTAGTTGGTGCTAATAAGTAATTGACCTTCTTCAAAGCAGTTCCCGTAATCAATTAGATCTTACACTGGAAGAACAAGACAGCCATCATGGCTGGCATAACGACCCGATCAATCTTCCACAATACCTTTCGATCTTCCTCCGGGCTAATTGAATATTCAACCGCAACAGGCTGAGTGCCCGTTGTTGAAACATTGTTCTTCTCAGATTGGCTAACGGCCATGTCTGGCAACTCTGACCTGGTCGTTTCAGGGGTCTAATTGAAGTTAAGATGACCGCGCGAGAAGGAAAACATTTTCATTCGATAGAAATGGAAAGAAGACACCTTTTTATAATATCGTTTCCAACCCCGCACGTTCCCTAACGCTTTACCTTTATCTGGAATACGTATAGCGTATTTAGATCGGCAATCTGCCGATGATAAGAGTCTCGGTGCTTAGGAACTTAGTGTCTTGGATGCATACATCCATAACCGAGTTCCCGGTGAAACGGTTACCGGTGCGGGGATCTGTAAAGAATTTGGTACCCTTCCCAGTTGATGACCACAATCATCTACTACTTGCTGGCTACAACTCAGACCAAACAAAATGACAATCCGTCCTGTTGCTACAGGGACGGCAACTGCTTCCGCAGTAGATGGATCTCAGCCGTGGCCGACTCCTATTGAGGGCTACTGTGATCTAAAGGACTTCCCTTTTCTGAGCGGCGAGTCACTACCCGAACTAAGGATTCGCTATCATACCCTTGGGGAACCACGACTCGATGCCAACGGGCGCACCGCTAATGCAGTCCTCATCATGCACGGTACGGGGGGCACGGGTGAGCAGTTCTTGAAGGACATATTCGCCGGCGAGCTGTTTAACCCTGGACAGCCTCTCGACGCCGACAAGTACTTCATTGTCTTGCGCGACGGTATTGGTCACGGCAAGTCTAGCAAGCCTAGCGATCAATTACGCGCCAAATTCCCTAAATACGGCTACCGAGACATGATCGCGGCCGACTATGCCCTACTGACCCAGGGACTAGGCGTGAACCACCTACGGCTCGTCATGGGAACTTCTATGGGTGGTATGCAATCATGGCTCTGGGCTGGCACGTACCCGAACTTCGTAGACGCTGTGATGCCGCTGGCGTCACTTCCAACGGAGATCGCAGGCCGGAACCGGATGACTCGCAAGGCGATCATTGACGCTATCACTGAGGATCCAAAATACGACGGAGGGGACTACGAGTCGCAGCCGGTCCACGGTCTGAAAGCCGCCCTCTATTCGTTAACGTGGATGAAGTCGATACCCCTACAGTGGCAGGAAGAATGCCCTGATCGAGAGTCCGCGGATACGTTTTTGCAAAACCAGATTAGCACCGCACTCCGAGACGCGGACGCCAATGACATGTTGTACTACGTCTCTGCATCGGCAGACTACGATCCTCGACCGTTACTCGGCGAGATCAAAGCCCCGCTCCTAGCCATCAACTCGGCAGACGATCAGGTCAATCCCCCCGAACTGGGTATCCTCGAGGAAGGCATCAAGAAAGTCGCCAAGGGCCGATCCATTGTCCTTCCGATTAGTAACAAGACCCGTGGCCACGGCACGCACACTTACGCGGCTCTTTGGAAAGACGAATTAGTGAAGCTGCTAGAGGAGTCTGGGGGTGTGCCTTAGGTTAGAAATAGGGGTTATAGATTTGCTGTACAAGAACTGAGAACCTGGCGAGAACTGCTCACACATACACCAACATTCTGTAGATAGCAGAAGCAAGAAGGACCTGGTTGGGGTGAGCAACGGGTGAGCGCTCAGGTTGCTCAGAGCCGATCGCTACCGGAGGCGGCAGGTTTACTGTCACAATTACTACAGATACCAGTGCGAAATTGCACGGGGTAACTAAGCCTAATAATAGCCCTGGAATAGGGGCCAGGAACATCTACCGTACAAGTGTAAATGAGCTGCCAGCCGCAGAGGGGGACAAGCTGGTGTCCACTTTCCCGCCCGCCCGCTAGTCCTATCTGCGTATCTGAGAGGCTTCCCCCAAACAACGTGCACATCTTCGGGTTGCCGGGGAAATCCCGGCCGTGTTGGAAAAACACATCCAGACTCCATGTTTCATATCGCGACAGTTGCCTTTAGAAAACACCGAAGGATAAAACCATGGAGTGTCGCAACGAAAAACTAAACGTAAGTATGATCGTTCCATGAGAAGAGCCGTCAATAGCGATGGCTTTCTCTTTAACGTCATCAGATTGAGAACCGTATACGATGACATCTAGCCACTCAGATCAGTGATGCAGCAGGGTTGTCAGTTGGCTGACATTCGGCCTAGCTAGATCATGGGCCGTGGACCATGGGCCGACCGAGACCGTGAGCCTAGGCTCCTAGAATAAGGACCGCACTCTGGGGGCTAGCGTGTTATCAGGACCCATTGGTGAAAATGTCTATATTACTCGACAGGAGCTAGTGGAAGGAAGGGGTGTGGAGGGGCAGCCAGCCACCTGTTTTACCTTCACCTTCACGCTTCAACTTCAGCAGTACGTGTCGTTTCTCACTCAACTCTTTCCCATTTTATCTCTCTTGGTCTCGCACATACGACGGCAATAAAGACCAGACCCCTCGAATAGCGCCGCACCAGATCTTCTAAGCCTTGTCTAAACCAGATCATCTTTTTCTCGTTGTTCCTCGCACGCCCGTGCAGTTTCTCTTACGTCGAAAGCATCGGCTACCACCTCAAAGATGGCGGACGTTGAGTTTCTTGCCCTCGCTACCAAGCCCTCGGTGCAGCTGAGCTACAGCTTCCAAGCGCCTGAGACGACCACCACGCCCGTGCTGGTCGTCTTCCTCAACGGTCTGGGACTGCCCCAGGCTTTCTGGCATCCCGTCATTTCTCAGCTGAAAGCACTCCGTAATGGTCGCAGCCTCCCCGCCTTCTTGACCTACGATCGTTTCGGCCAAGGCCAGACCACCGAGCGCGATCCCCAGGACGCTGGAGCCGAGGATCCCACTCACGGCCACGACTGTATCGCCTCCGTGCAGGATCTGCGCCAATTGCTCATCCAAATCACCGGCGAGAAGCTGGGAGTCGACGTGGACTCCGTCTCCTTGGTTCTGGTCGGCAACTCCATCGGCTGCGCGCTGGCCCGTCTTTATGCCCAAGAATATTCCGGTACTGTAACTGCGCTGTTGCTACTGGACAGTGTCTTGGCCAACTCCGACTTTGTCTCCGTCTTCCCCGACCCGGATGCCCCTGATTTCGATCCAGCCACAATACATCCTATTCCTGTGGAAGCCATCCTCGCTGTGCGGGCCGGCACCCGTCGTATCTTCCATCCTGACGTCGGCAACAAGGAAGGCCTCAGCCGGCGGAACTTGCGTGACTTGCTGCCGGCCAGCGACGGGCCCTTGCTCCGGGGTCCCAATGGCCACGGCCCCTATGTCACGGTAGTGGGCCACGACTTCGACACGTTCGCTGAGGAGTCGGCCAAGATGGGTCCTCCCAAGCCGGTGACCAACCGCTTCGTCAATCCATACTGGCAGCGCTACAATGAAGGGCTGGCTAAGATCACGGAACCCGAGTTCAGCAAGGGCCCGATCCTCGCGCCGAACGCGGGTCACTTTGTGCAAAAAGATAACCCGGAGTTTGTGGCGCAGGAGCTAAACGAGCTGCTCGAGAAGGTTATATAGGGTTATGCTTGATAATGAGACCATTGAATAGAAGCATTGTTACGATCATTAACGTACATGAGACTCCTAATCATTGTTCTTCGTGCTGAAAAATCCACTTGGTCTTACTAATTACTGCCTAATTAAAAGTGTATCTGTAATAATAATAATCATGATTCAATTATACAGCTGCCAGAGCAGGTAAGGATAAGGCTCATCTGTTCCTCCCAAATAATAACAAGTATCTGGATATTATAATTCTTCCGTCCACGGGCAATCCACCTATTCATTCTCTCCATCTGACAATAATACATGGGCAAAAACTTTCACAGGCCCATTGGTGCTAGATTCTAGGCAAATACAACTGATAGTAGCACACCCAAGGCAAGGACACCCCAGGTTGCACACCCAGTGGTTGCTGCACCACTGGTCAGGTGAGTAGCAGACGGCGAAGCCGTTGACTTTCCACTGCCACGAATCGGCGTGGCCGTGGCCGTGGCCGTGGCCGTACCATTCCCTGATTCAAGAATGTTGTAAACTTTGCTCCACAGTAAACAACTCTTGTAATCGACTTGGCCAACCAGGGTTGAATTTGCGAAGATCAATCCGGGACTCGACGCATTACTTTCTAGAGTGAATTGTGGCCATTGGATGGCATCTGTCGACGGGTCGGCATTTGCGGCCATCGCCGTCCATAAGCTCATCATCTGCTTGCTGAGTTGGTCCTCGGCTTCTGTGGCATTGCAGGTCCCGCCGGGAAGAGGTTGGTTGTTCATGTTACCGAAGACAAACGGGATTTCGGCGGTATGAGTGGCACCCTCAAGCGCCATTTCCTCCGGATGGCCCTGGAGCTTTTTCAGGGTGCCGAGCCAAGGGCACGTGTTGTTGTGAGTATATTGATATGTCCAGACGGGAATATTGTTGCGTGCGGCTGACACCAAGCCCTCGTATGCCACACACTTGTAGTCGGAGTCGGTGATGACCTGTGCTATGGCGAAGAGCACACCAAGTTCAGTGTTACCGCCGGCGAGAGCTGAAAACATAGAGAGAGGGTAGTATTTCTCAATAAGTGCAGCGGCGATACCAAAGTTATCGCGGAGGAAGCCCTTGTATAGGGATGGCGTTAAACTCTTGCCGTTCGTCAGGCTTTCGGCCTCGGCGGTGGCATATATGAGACCCTCGTTTTTGTCTTTAGATTCCAATTAGTGGCCTGCATTAAGAATGAGCGATATGAACAATGTTGCACATACTGGATCCAAAGACAGCCGGCACTTGAACCCCGCGGCTCAAGGGTTCCTCGGGGATGACATCTCCGTCCACATATGGATAGAAAGTATGTGTCCCCGAGGTGGTGATAGCGAGTGGTCCGCCTGCTCCAATTCCCTCCTGCAGGAAGGCATCACTATTGTACGCCTTCTTCAAGTCGGCAACAGTTCTGGACTGAAGACAGGCTTTCTACAGACAAGTCAGCAGCAGTCCACCACGACAAAGATAGAAAATTTCCGCACTCACATCGTCAGGACTGCAGTTAAGTGTTTGAGCATATGATTTACCAACACTTTGGATTGTCGAATTGTACAGGAGCTTCTTTCCGGCGCCCGATTCCATGATGACACTGTTGATCAAAGACGGTGCTTGGGGAAGAGAGGCAATAATAAATGAGTCCTCGGCACCGGATGACTGACCGTACAGAAGTACTTTTTTCTGGATTTGAGGTTTGTTGTTAGCATTGCCTTCACCAATTTAGTTTGCAACTAAACGTGACTTGACGTACCGGGTCACCGCCAAAGGCAGCGATGTTGCTTTGGACCCACTCCAATCCGAGAAGAAGATCTTGAATTCCCTGGTTACCGTATATCCCGGCACTGTTGAGTGCCATGAAGCCTAGAGGCCCAACTCTGTAGTTGATTGATACAAAAATGGAACCTTCCGCTGCAGTGTTGCACCCGTCGAACAGGCCTTTCGAGATTCCGCCAGACGTGTCTGATCCACCATATATCCAAACTTTGACAGGAAGATTCGAATCTTTGGTGGCATTAGACGGAGTCCAAACATCTAGGTAAAGACTGAAAAAAATTAATTGTTGTGAAATAGAAGCTTCAATGACTCGACTTACCAGTCTTCAAGTATAGTTCCTGTAGCGTCAAACTCGGCTCCGAACTGAATGCAGGAGGCAGGTGCCTTAGTTGCATCGAGTTGCCCATTAGGGTATTGTTTATTATAAGCCTTTGGAGGCTCGAAGCGTAGCTCTCCAATTGGAGGTTCCGCAAAGGGAATTGCTTTGTAGAAGACCGCATCCTGGGTATATTCGCACTGTCCACCCTGAAGGGTACCAGCATCGACTGTGACAGAAGGCGAAGCTAATGCTGCGGCTGTAAAAGCCGGCAGAATAGCTGCCAAAGTGAGCTTCATTATTCTTCTTGTAGCCCGAAAATGCAAACGAAGACGAAGTAACGGTCAATGGGTCCGGAAAGCAACTGTTGTATGCTGCGAACATTCCCCTTTTATAAGCTGCTGGGCCTATTATTAGTTTTCTACTATATACCGGTACTCGCTTCTGGGTCGGGCTGGTAACTTTGGGGGCCAGTCAATGGTCAATTACTGGGACTTTTTCGAGAAACCATGCGTTGATTGGCTAGGCATTTCAAATACCCAGATTGGACCAGCGGGCGGGCGGAAAAGCGGACCAAGCTTGTTCCCTGCTTATTTACCATAATCTAACGAATCTTCCTAGTACAGTAGGCTAGATGTTCCTGGCCCCTATTCTAAGGTTATTTTTAGGCTATTTTACCCCACGTATTTCGCGGTGGTGTCTGTTTTAAGGAAAGGTGATCGACAAAGGCTGCCTGGCCCACCTCAGGCTTAAGTGTTGATTGGCAAAACATCTCAGATGCCCAGATAGGACTAGCGGGCGGGCGGAAAAGCGGATACAAGCTTGTTCCCTGCTCATTTACCGGTAGCAAACGAATCTTCCTAATACGGCAAATTAGACGTTTCTGGCCCCCCCCAACCATAACCCGGAGATGTGGAATCGTTGCCGACTATAACATATTTGTAGAATCTCCAGAACTAATGGCCCAGCAGGGCTGGGAATGAGTAGATCGATGCAGTTTGAGGTCCTGAAAATAGACCGCAAAAAAAGAAGAAGCTAAGCTTCCGATAAACGCGGTGTTTCCTATATAATCTGCGGCTGATTCACCTGATCATTGCACTCGTGACCTCTTTCACTTTCTACAAATTGTGGCGTCTCTCAATGGCCACTCTGAGTACTTCTGCTGTCGCACTTCTCGCCATTGTGGGCGGCAGTGCTGCCCTTCCCGGCACCGGGGGCACATCTGTAGCTTCAAGCTCGGGGGCCGTCGCGCCAACAGGAACATCCTATCCGTCCGGGTTTGACATGAAGAAGAGCTGGGGAAATCTCAGTCCATACGCAGACGCGCCCGGCTTTGGCCTACCCAAGGGTTCCCCGCAAGATTGCGAGCTATCACAGGTGCACATTTTGCACCGCCACGCGCAACGGTACCCGACGAATGTTCCAGTAGATGCGGGATCAATGGAGTTATTTGCCTCTGCGTTGCAGAATGCCTCGAAGAAGCACCCTGATACTAAGATTGGTACCGGCCCGCTTGCCTTCTTAAACAACTGGGACTATTTGCTGGGCTTGAACGACCTGCTCCCTACGGGCGCCGCCACTGAAGCGACCTCTGGCGCGGCATTCTGGAGCAAATATGGCCGGCTCTTGTACGGCGCTTCTGCAGGCGAGGCAAACTGGAACTCCGCGCTGAATGTGCTCCCGAATGGCATGCCTCTCCCTAAGCCTACGTTCCGCACCACCTCTTATCCTCGCATCCTAGAGAGTGCACGCTGGTGGCTGAGTGAGTAGATCCATGCGCTATTGAATCAAGTACGGTAAACTGATGCTGTTATCCTATAGGTGGCTTCTTTTCCAACACGAGCGGTAACAGCTCGTATGCGCAGTACGACCTCGTTATTATCCCTGAGAAGCAGGGCTTCAATAACACACTATCGTCGACAGAAACCTGTACGAAGGGCTTAGTTGCCGGCGATTATAAAGCTGCGGAATTTATTCCCGTAATGATCAGAAATGCCGCTGAACGCTTCGCTGCCTTCTTGCCGGATGATTTCTTCTCAAAGAAGGCCGAAATCCTTGCAGAAGAAGTGTTAGGCATGTTCAACCTGTGCCCTTATGAGTACGCCACACTGGGTAGCTCGGCCTTTTGTTCGCTATTCACCGAGCAAGAATGGCGCGACTTCGAGTACTACCTGGATCTGGAATTCTATGACATGTACGGCTTCGGCTCTCCTAGCGGCCGTGCCCAGGGCATTGGCTATGTGCAAGAGTTGGCCGCACGGCTACAGCACAAGCTGATCAAGAGCAGCGATAGCAGCATTAACTCTACATACGATGACAACGAAAAGGACTTCCCACTGGACCAGCCTCTTTTTATGGATATGTCGCACGATGATACCATTGTTTCTGTCCTGGCCGCTCTAGGTCTGGACTACTTTAAGTATAGCCCACAAGGCATGCCTTCTGCTGTTACCCATGCTCCGGAGCGCCACTTCAAACTAAATGAGATGACCCCCTTTGGAGCTCATCTGGTCTCTGAAGTCTGGACCTGTCCCAAGGACACCTCGTTCCATGATCTCCAGCCGCAGATGTACAAGAATCCGGATCTATCGTCCAAGTCCGACACCGAGCAATACATCCGCCTCGTACTGAACAATGCTCCCCTTCCACTGGACGGTCTGTCTGCTTGTGATGGGTCGGTTAACGGATTCTGCCCAGTGAAGAACTTCCTCAGCCAGGTGCCGCAGCTCACCAAGGAAGCGATGTACCAGGAAGCTTGTTTCGGCCCCTACAACACCAGTATCCCGGTCGGCAACGGGCAGCCGCCCTCAGCATAGATCTGGTTCCAATTCCTTTTTTAAAAAAAGAAATAGAGGGTTAGGAGGCGCTTACTTTGGCGTGGTTGTATTTAGCAGCCCTCAGGGCTTAATTATCATACGAGAATCAAAAACATTATCTACTCTCAATTCTCAATCTCTTCTTGTCAATAACGTAATAACATAACTTGAATAAAATAGCCGGCTGTAAACGGATGAAGAAAGGACAGGCCCTTATATCACCCTGATTGTCTAAAATGAGCACATTAGGCTTCCAGTATAAAGAACGCAGGACATAATGGTCTCGAAAGTATCCTGGCTATTTTCGGCGGCCAATTTACCGTCACATAGCGTTAGGATGTAGTTATTGTTCTCTCAAGCGAGCACCCCCATGGGATCCCATCGGGGCAAGATTTTAGGGGTCTGCTCGAGGATGGATCGTACGTCGGCCGAAACAAAGTTAGAGTCGACAACAGCTTGAAAAGTATACTCGTCCATCCATCGGTCGGTCATCACAAACCAGCCTTTCTCTCCGACTCCCTCGCCCCAAGAATTTTCCACCCGCCATCGGACCGGCTCGTCATTGTCGAGGAGATGCACCGCCGTGATGACCATTGCATGGGTCATTGCGGACTCTCCACTGGCGAGCCGCTCCGCCTTGTTCATCCCGAGTGAGATATTGAACCCGAGCGCGAGATTGGTGAGGTCCGCATCCATGACTCCAAGGTCCCTATCGGAGAACTTGCCCACGTCACAGCCAAAGAATACCGGATGTCCGGCCTTGAGCATCGCAATGACCGCCTTCTTGAGTGTCTGCATCTCTACGTTGACGTATGTGAGCGGCCGTCCCTCTAGTACGTTGCCGAGTTTGTCGACTGTTAGCAATCGGTTTCGTTCGTTCCGCGGATCATGGACCAAACTGAAAAACCGCCCTGGAGAAACAGCAGGGCTGTTGCGTGATAGTGCTCGTGTCTGAGACCGAATGGCCTGTTGACCAAACTCCACCGGGGTCTGTCGCACCTCACGAGCGGTTCCATGGGCGTCGTAGTATTGCCACACAAACGGCTTGTCCGGGCTCGGCGGAGGACCCAGCAGGAGGGTGACAAGTGAGTGAATTTCCTGCAGGAACTGCTCCTTGCTGGCGGCCAGCGCATGGGAGGCTTGGCCGTCTCCCTTCTTCGCGGCCAGTTTACGCAAAATCAAGGCCTGCTCACGCAGCTTGGCAGTGAGCAGCCAGTTCATTTTGGAGCTGTTCTGCGCATGGAACGCATCGGGATAAAGCGCGTGGGGGACCAGTCCATACTTATGTACTAGATTAGCGACCATATCCCACTGCCCGCCGTCAGTGACCGGATCTTCGCAGAGTTTCTGGACCAAACGGCTGGAGAGATCCTCATCGGCCGTGGCGATGATCTGCTCGAAGAACCAATTGGCCTTCTCGATTTTATCCCAGTAGAAGAGATAGGCCTGGCTGAGTTCGAAGTCACGAAGCTGGTACGCTTTCATCTGCGGCACCCTGAAGACGTTGGTCGCGGCGAAGAGCCAGCAGCGTCCAGAAGAGCGTTGGTTCGTGATCGGCGCGCCTTCCACCGGCACGGTCAGGTTGAAGACGTGCAGATCGGATTGAAGAGAGCGGCGATCGGTGAGGATCTGTTCATAAGGCTGGCCGGCAAAGGTGGATACGGCGAGGCGGTTCTGTCTCGCTCGGCCGGTGGGACCAGTGATTAGCATAAAACACGCGGTGGATCTGCGGTTCCCACCTTGGCATCGCTCATCAGAGTCTCGCTCCAGTCTTTCATGCGAGGGAGAGTCAGGGACCGGATTCTTTCCCGAGCCGGGTACGGCGGGGGAGCTGTGATCTCGTCAATAATGAAGAAGATAACGGGTTGTCGGGATCCAAGACGGACGAGTGTCACGAGTCCTCAAGTCTTGTTCCATGCTTATCCTGGCCATGTCCATCTTGGCCAGAGCGGCTTTCTCCTTGACTGGCTCCGGGGTAGAATAGGTTGAACCCATGCTGATGGTGGTGTGTTGTTTAGTTATCTGTCTGAATAATAATGAAGGATACGAAGGAGGGAAGGGAGGGAGGGAGGGAAGAAGGCGGGGGGGATTGATCTAGTACAGCCAGGCGGCACTAGCCGATAAGAAGTAGACGAAAACACCCAACTCCAGGCGGAATGTTGACTTGGTTTATTTTTTGTTTTGCAGGTGATCTAGAAAGAGGCGTTGATTGCTTTAATTCATTCTACCTTTTGACTTCAACGGCCGGCTTCCCCATCAGATGCCGCTGTCCCACCAGTACCCCACGGTACCGCATTTTCCCCTGCTCGAGCGTGGTGAACGCTGCCTGGATCCCATCCCGCGTCATCGGCCAGGTCATGGTGATCGGTCGCAGACCGTGCAGCGCCACAAACCGCAGCATCTTCCGAATGGCCAGTCGGGAAGCCACCGCAGAGCCACGCAGTCGGATGCCGTTCGAGACTAGCGGCAGGAGGGGCGTGGGTATGGACTGGTAGCTGATAGTAAGGAGATGGATCGTTCCATCCGGTGCGACACGCTGGAGAACTCTGAAAGGATCATTAGATAGCCATCACTAGGGTTGCTTTAAACGAACGAACTCACTGAGAGAGATCCGGCGGAATACTAGCGCACCACATCAAGTGCCGCACCTGCTTCACACCCGTCGCGGCTACTCCATCTTGCAAGACATGGAATTCCTTGGCTCCGAGACTCATGGCCTCGTCGCGCTTGGACGCATCGCGTGAGAAGACGACGACATCGCACCCGAGCGTCGATGCAAACTGGATAGCCATGTGGCCCAACCCTCCAATCCCTGCAATGCCGACCCTGTCCCCTGGCTTGATCCCGTCGGATGTCAATGCTTCCCAAACAGTGGCGCCGCCACACATCAGCGGTGGAGCGTACTGGCACTCCAACTCGTCCGGTAGCTTGATGAGCATGCTCTCGTGCCAGACGGCGTGGGTAGCAAAGGCACCGATTTCAAACCCGTGGGTGCCATAGTTTTCTCGATGCGTACAATATTGATCCTTATCTACGCCAATCAATTTAATCCTCGGGGTTGGGGGATTTGGGCACCGTACCGGTGATGCAGTAATCGCAATGACCGCACACCTTCTGAACCCAGCCAAAACCGACCTTGTCACCGACTCGGAACTGGTCTACGGCACCGCCAGCATCGCGCACGGTGCCGGCTCCTTCATGACCCAAGGCAATGCCTTTGGTCCGGAACAGTCGATCGGTCCCGCATAGACCAGCGTGAGAGATCTCCACGAAGACATCGCCAGGGCCGAGAGTAGCTCTGGTTGTGTCCGGGACAATTTCGCCGCCCTCAGATCCGCGAAAGATGTTGAATTCGACCGTTTTGGTCATGGTGATAAATGCGATTGGTTTTGATAAAAAGGGTGCATCAATCAGAGAAGAATTTATAGTGCCGGAATGATATCATGGCTATGGCAATGAGCTGGCGGTGCCCCGGAAGTTGAGCCCGGGCGGCCCAACAGCATGGAATCCAAAGTAATGATTGAATCATATTTAGGCGCGTATCCAATATACTGGATTGGGAATTGAAGGTAGGAGAGGAACGTCTTACCATAATCGAATAATGAGTGTGTTGCACGTGGTAAAATCTAGATCATAGGAATTCTTGTCGGGATGCCAGCCTGGTGGACACATAAATAAAAGTTTTGTATGGCACTCAACTGCTTTTAATTTTTGACATTCTTGGCATCGTGCGCTCATTTTGCTTACTATGCGCTCTGTATTATAAAATGGATAGCTAGATTATACTTAGAATGCCAGACTTCGATCTTATGATTTTCGGCCACATGTGGAAATTACTAGTGTAATTCGTGGTGGATCACATACACCGCCGAGATTCGACATCTAACTAATAAGATCAGCTTAGATCAGCTTAGATCAGCTTCCTGACATGACCGTCAATTTACCCCTAATTCCTACCCCTCACTTCAAGCGACCATTCAAGCCACAGAAGAACGCAAAGTTGCGACCCATATAGGGTCGTAGTGAATACTGACATTACTACACATACTAGCGGTCATCAAGGACGGTCTTTGGAGGCGTTAGGCTAGCAGGACTGAAACGCTTATGCCCATCTCACCACCAGCCCGCTTACTTGCCAATGGTTGGTGTCCCGGGGCGTTCGAAAGTGTGCTACACATGCAGGCGGCGCAAGAAGGGTGTAAGTTCTTCCGCTCAGAAGACCACAAAGCACCTATTGGCTGCATTGAAGTGCAGTAGTAACCCTCTGGAGTAGTGTGATCTACAGCAGCCCTCGTGTGGCCAATGCAGAAAGGCTTGCATCCCTTGCGAAGGCTATCCTAAGGATCTGACTTTCCATCACTATCATGGACATTGCAAAGAGGCAGAAGCAGCATTACCTCGTGGATCTGGCGAGATCCAATGCCGTACTCCCAAGTCAATGACATCTGCTGAATTGGTTACATCTTTCGTCTTCTCTCGCACCGCGCACGAGTCGGGTCTCGAAGGACTTTTTTGGGAATCTTACATGCCAAACAGTCAGATCTTTGCGTTGTTTGACGATACTCAGCGAGCTTTGGGTGGCTCGATCAGCGTAATTCGGAGTCTTTTACCAGGTAAAAAACTGCTACGCGCTGCCATGGGTGCTTTGGCACTTAGGGCTGCCGCGAACAAAGATAATGCCCCACAGTGGATGAAACAACAGGGAATAAAGCTGCATATAGCTGGTTTGAACCAAGTGAGGAGAGCTTTAAGCCCCAACAGAACACATAGTCTCGAATTCCTTTGCGCTGCTCGAATATTCAGTTTTTACGAGGTACTGGCTTTTGACGCCCTTGTCCTTCCCTGACGGTCGCGTTTTGTTTGAAATTGGGCTCCGGCTAATAAAATTAATTCAGGCTCTGTACGGAGGTGACTGGAAGGACCAGGAAGCGCAGCACAGTAGCTGGAGCACTCATAATTCTGGGGACATTGCTCTTACATCTGCCAACCCACCATCATTCTTTGCTACTGGCCCAGCTCATAGGTTATTTGTTGATGGGAGGCTCAACCATGTACTTGATTTCACCGGGCGATTTGGAGCAGTGCTAACATGTGGACAGGCGCAATATGCAATCGCGGCGCGAAAAAAACTTATCTATACTGAACCAGCATGGATGACGGATCCTTGGAGCCACCACACAAAGACACGAAAAGACCTGTTGGTAGACGTTCTTCTCGAAATCCCCTCGCTTTACGAGGCCCTGGACAACATGAATCTGCAACCCGATAAGATGACAAAATTGAAACACCGTCGCAATCTCCAGACAATGGTTTCCGTTGTCATGAAGAGGCTGCACCTCTGGAAATTGAGACATGCAGTCACGGTGGCGTGTTCAGAACCAGACTGGCGGTTTCCAAGCAGCATAGCGACGGGTACCATTGCGGACGCACATGTCATGACTCTTTACTGGGCATCATGCATCCACACATATCACATCTACCGCATTGTTTCTGACGGGGAGTGCGAAGTTGTCGAATTTGATCCGGACGATTGCTGTTGCAATATAATACACTGTGTTCCATTGTTTCTGCATCCATCCACTGGTATTTTTCGTCAACATCTCATCCCCTACCCATTGATAACGGCAGCTCGGCACCTAAGATTCGTCCAATCACCAGAGTTACAGGTGGAGCGCGATTTTCTCCAGTCGCTACGAGAAAAACCCGAGTTTTCAGCGATGTTCCAGTTCATGTCAAGCTTGCAGTCGAAACACTCAACGTTCTAAACAGAGCATATTTGAGACCAGATAGAGTTTTGGAGTCAGGTCAGTGAAGTTGAGCCCGAAATGTCTTACGCGCTACAAGGAAAGAGGGAGCCCACGATAAACAGTGAGGAGGGATCTCTTTGGGACACTATCTGTCAAGGACTGGAGTTCATACATGTAACGATGCCTCGGCAGCAAAAAGCATTTTTTGCTACCGTAGGCATCTTTTTGCGCTGAGAAATTTCTACTGCACAGTACTGTAACCAATAACAAATTATATTCATCAATCTATGTCGGCCGGTGACAACGAGAGGGATAACCAATACTCCAAAACAGTTCCACTAACTCACACTGACCATATAAAATCAAGGCCATGTGTACATTCTTCAAACCATATATACCGCAATTAGAGAGGGTAAAAGGATACGTTGCTCAAACACAACCCAGTACTTTGGCAGAGGCGCAGACTTTTGTGATTGTCACTGCATACTACAAGAGGATTCCTCGTTAGTCCACAGAAAAGCTTACGGTAGTACCATTTGCGGCTATTTTTCCCCCTACAGATTCTTAGTTCAGGGAAGCGCTAAATTGCCTAGTCAGCTAATAAGGAACTCTTTGCCTTATATAGAAGCAGAAAGATATAGACCTATTCAAGCCAAATTTAGGTCCAACCCACCAGCGAATTGGACTTAATGAGAGGTGAGCCTGTATATGGTATCGGTATAAGAAAAGTAAGGGTGAGATTAAGGGTCTACAAGCTCCAAGGTCAAAAGCCGGGTGCTTACAATGTGGCAATATTGCTCTCTGTACGAAAGGTCGTTGTTGGGATGACTTCCATAGTTCAAATTACGCATGAGAACGCGTCAATATCACGCTAGATCTATGAAGCTAAAAAAAAATATGCCAAGGGACTGGTGTGGACGGAATAGGGAACGATCAGTCAAATGACTCGTGCAATGGTCACTCTCGGTCAATGGTTCTAACTTGGGAAAATGAGCCATTATGAATTCGTGTCAGATAGAAATGAGGCTGGTAGCCCCCACACGCCAGTAGGAAACGAATCTCCCAATTTATTTCCGTATTATCGGCTCCCCGTGTCTTGAAATCGATGGTAATTATTATGATCCAATTAGCTCTGTGAAGGCTTCTTTGTCTCTATTCGAGCTGGTGAAACGACTCTTTTTATGCCTGATTCTGACCGCTACCCCCTTACCTGACTTCATAATCGGTTAAGACTGCTTCCCTAAGACATTCTGCGATACGATATGGGGGCGGCATACGGAATGTAGTGGGGAGCATCTTGCCAAGCCGGGAGGGTCCTTGGCGCGGTATTGAGCAAGTCCGCCTTGTCATCTTAGGAAACGCATAATTGGGGGCGAAAGAGCTCGAACTGTATGCATGCCGCGCCGAATGATCCTAATCGGGTCTCCTTCAGAATGCCCTGCCTGTACTCGAACAAAGCGATTGGTAGGAGTAGAAAAATTGAGTCGATGCTGATCTGATCTCTGATACTTATTGGCTGCCGCCAAAAGTTCGCGGATATTACCTTTTTTCAGCTTCGAGGGGAATTGCAATGTGCATTGACGCCCAGCTCAGGTATAAAGGGCCTTGGGAAGTCGCGATGGTATCCATCATCTCATCAACACATCGAACTTTTTTTTTTCTCTACAGAGAATCTGTCTTTTACCTCGACTATTTCTCAAAATGCTCGCCACGAAGCTACTTTTCGGTCTCTCAATGGCCATTGGATGGGCCACAGCCTGCAGTCCACCGGCTAATAGCACCGGCGGAGCCTTCGTCATCGGCGATGACGGTCCCTCTCCTCCGGAAACGCTAGGCTTTTTCTTCAACCACTTCGGCCTGAGCACCACCAACCTCGAGATGATGAAGCACTTCTACGGCAACATCCTCGGTATGCGTCTTATTTTCGAGGCCCACGTCACTCCCGAGTATAGTGTCACGTACATGGGCCACTCCCAGGGGGGAAGAAACGGAACCGGCTTCCAAACCGGTGCGGAGATGTTGCTCGAGAAAAACAATCTCGCCGGCCTCCTCGAGCTCGTTCAGTTCAACGTATCTGACAGTACTCCGGAACCGTCTACGAAACGGACCAATACCTTTTCACACGTCGGCATGATCGTCCCGGATATCAATAAGACACAGTCGTACCTGGAACACCACGGAGTTGAGATACTCAAGCCGGTTGGGGAAGCAATAAAAACCTTTACTGGGCCAATTAACAACGCGTACAATCTCGGCCAGTATGCGGGTGCCCATATTGCCGCCAAAAAGGCTCTCATCAAGGCGCAGGGTATCATTGGGATCCCTTTGATGCTGCTGGTTGCCGACCCGGACGGAAACTTGGTCGAGATCCAGCAGCAGGAGCAACTACCTGGCGTCGTTTGAACAGGCACGCGAGACTGTGGAGGTGTAGGACGGGGCGCTCAGTGCGACCTGTAAGCAAGCCAAGGAACGGATGGGTAGCAAGGTGTACGTGGTGGTGAGATAGCTGATCTGTTCGAAACTGGGGCCTCGTCAGTGAGACTGCCGATCTTTGTTCTTCATTCTTTTAGAATAAGGTGGTTCGAGAGATGTTTAATCTTAGTCACATTTATTGTGTGGTATCTGGCGACATGTAATAATAATGATCCAGTTTGATTTTCTTATAGGTTCTGAATTTGGTGGTTTGAAGGCGGGTTCAGCCTCTGTGCCTGGAAAGCTAAGTACGTAGCCTGATATGCCTCTCGTCCAAGCTGCCTTCCTTGTGATTTTAGCCCAAACCCAACGCGCCCTAGTGCCATCCTCTGGTAGCTTGTAGCTTGTTATCCCATCGGATATTGCAGTGCCGACTTCTTAGTATGGTCCGAGCCCACTTTGAAAGCCTCCACTAGATGGCCGACTGGCTCGTCCGCGGGCAAACATTTGGGAGTACCAGGAATTCGCTGAAAGGAACCTGCTCATGTGGACCCACTCTCAAGTGCAAAGCTTGGGAGCACCCTCAGAACGCCAACTAACTATGCAGCGTAATACTCGCTCTATAGACATTACAAATATTCTTAGGTAACAATTTGAATCCCCAATTTAAGGAATAGCTTTCTAATATTAGCATAACAAACTGATTATGTACCGAAGGTAACTGCTCACAAGTTCACCACATGGGAGCACTTAGAGGAGCGGGTCCAAATGGGCAGGGTACTTTCAGCTGGGACTCTCCCATCCGCCCTGTTCTTAGCGCGGTTGATTCAAGGCATACACCACCGATGTTACCCGAATCATTAGCAGCGTCTGGGAACTTGTGCTCGACAATCTTAAATTGGAAATCTAGCGGCGCTGCAATGCACCAAAAATGGCTTAGCCTCATGCTAATCCCCACGAGCCCGCGGCGCAGCAATACACCGAAAATGGCTTAGCCTCGTGCCAATCCCCACGAGCCCGCGGCGCAGCAATACACCTAAAATGGTTTAGCCTCATGCCAATCCCAGCGAGCCCGCGGCCCCTCGTCCGGCTTGTCATACACTTCCTTCTTCCTCGTCCGCTGAAGGAATTGGCCTATTCTCCCAGACACGTGCGAGTCGATTCTGCGCACCGTTATAAGGAGATCTTCTTAAGTGGAAGTGCTGCGAAATTTGGTTGATTAGAGCTACAAGACTCAACCGATTCTAAAACCAGTGCAAGGCATAATAACCTTACTGAGTAATACTCACGACCCTGTAACCCGTCTTAATCAAGCCAAACTCCTCGACCACCTCTTCATACAGCCACCCGCCAACATCCTTTCTGGAGATCGTATACGATGGATTGGTGGGTACCTGAGGTGTCAGCCCCCGCTGCCGCT